>NC_142342.1:24135806-24441370 GCF_054954075.1 Amborella trichopoda | reverse complement strand
ACTTGGCTAGTGGCCTTTTGGATGGCTTATGAAGATATTGACGAGTTCTGGGGTCGTTCTGAGACTATTGAAATTTCCACTGTTTTGTCAAGCTTTATTGACCTGCTTCCTCCTTTTTCTGCATTAGGGACCAAGGTGCTGAAAAATGTGTTCAAATAGCTTGCCCTACCAATTGTTGTGCTTCGAGAGAAGTGAGAAGGACAACATTAAGAAAATTTCCTTCGGCTTTATTACTTTTTTCTTCCTAGCTAAAGGACCACGTGAATGTCAAGGACATTCACGCAATGCTGCAATTAGGATGCTCAAACATTTGGATGCAATGTACAGGTCCATACATGGTCACTTTAGGGGGAGAAGAGACTTTTTTGAGTGATCTTGTTGAAGTCCTCACCCTCAGGTGGACTATTTGTGATTATGAAGCTGAGAATTTTTTACGGACCTCGTTAGTCAGAATCAGGCCTGTCTAGCATTTGAGTGCCATGGTGAAGGGCATTGTTCCAATTTGGTTTGGGTTTCTTTGTCTTGGATAGACAACCAAAGAGCCTTTGGTTGGTGATCATCTGCTTTGCAAACCAGATATTCCTTGGTGGGCAGGGTACCTCAGTTTATCGAGGTGACCAGCTTTGGGTATAACCCGTACCCACTATTAGCAGTCTGGCGTAATGGTCCAAAGTCATGGCTGACTTAGCCCTCTTGGGGTGCCTTTGGTTTTTTGGAGTGACTTTCTTGTTTGTTTATTCTGGATGGTCTACTGAAGAGGCTTTGGTAGGAGCTCATCTACGTCATGCACCAGTTATTCCTTGGCGGTTAGGGTACCTCAGTTCATCGAGGTGACCAGCTTTAGGTATAAACGCTACCCAATGTTAGCAATCTCGCATGACAAGTCCAAAGTCATGGCTGACTTAGCCTTCTTGGGGTGTTCCGGCATCTTTAGAGTGCGTTTAGTAACCTCCTGGGAATGATGCTCTTCTTCATGAGACTTGTCTTGCTTTCCAAGAGAATCTTCTGTCTTTCGAGTCGTTTTTGTGAATGGACTCAGGTTGTCGGAATATTTTCCTTGAAGTTCATATTTTTGGATCTTCGTATTGTGACACCAGGGATTTTTCTTTTGAGTGTGGGTTGAAGCCGCCTGTTGAGGCGAGCGCTGCATCAACCTGTTTATTGGCCCAAGCGTCCCTTACGGACTTTCACTTGAACTTGGGAAGCGGCGCCATAGAAACGATTTTCACCAACTTCCTTTTTATTTGGGGCTCTTTTACTCATGACGTTTCGGCCATGTCCACCCTTATCATCCATATTTACGCACGATGCCCTTTCAGGTTTTCATCGTGCTCGGGTTTTTATTCTTACAGAACTCTTTTACTCAAGGTTTCATGACCATGCCTATCCGTCATTTTTACTCATGATGTTCTCTTGGCTAGGTATGCATCATGCCCATTATTACTTTTCTTCTTTTTTTGTTTTGTGAAGGCGTGTTTAGGGTCATGCCTTCAAGACCTGCGTAAAGCCTTTTAACATCATGCGACAAGGACGTGCACTACATTTTAAGGTCATACAGCTTGACCGTAATGGAGATAGATGATAGTCTGTTGAGGCCATAGAGTGCGTATGGTGATGGTTTTAGCTCACTTTGGGGAGATGGCATGAGGCTACCTATGAAAGATGGATGATGTATGAAAGTTAGGTGAATAATGGTGACCCACTAGCTTACGACGAGTATGAGTGGCAGGATGGTTAGTCGTTTTGTGAGCTAGGGTGAGAATCACTGGGGAATGATGATAATGAAATGAATGGATTCATTGGGGAGGTAATGAAGATGATGCGCACACACAAACGGGTCAGTTAGGGAAGATGTGCATGAAAATGCATGTAAAAGGTGTGTACACATATGAGGGGCGAGTTTAAAGTCATGCCTCTTAGACCTGTGCAAAGCAGTTTAATGAAAAGTCATCCTTGGGACAGACAGTATTCAGGTACTTGACTTCACAAATGAAGCTGGCTTGTATGAGTTTGGTTACTTCGGCATTTATCTGCATTTCGAGGTCAGGTCTGAACCTTTTTATTTCTATTTGATAGGTTTGACATTTGGATCAATGACAAGATGATGAACAACTACTTGAGGGTCTAAACCGGACATCTCAGAATAATGCCAGGCAAATACATATCGGTTTTCTCGCTAGAAAGTAGAGAATCTCCTTTCCTTTCTGGGGACATAATCACTGAAATAAAAGGGGGCCTAGGATCAATCTCATCTCCTAGATTTATTTCTTCAAGTTCATCAGTGGTGGCTTGACCGCTTTCTTCCCATTCTTCTGGGGCCTCTTGCAACTCTTCTTCATTGTTTTCAGAGGTCTTTTCATAACCTTAAGTGCAGAGACCCATGATCCGAACATCTCTACCTCCGACAGAGCTCCAGGGTAGGTCGTGACTTCTGCACCTTTCTCGAATCGAGGGACAGAAGGGTCAACCTCAAATGTGGAAAGTCCATCAGGCTGCAAGAGCTCATCTTGAAAGTTAAAGGGGATTTTAGATTTAGCGATCGTGGGCTAGGAGCACCCTGATATGAACTGCTCGGCCCTTACATGGGTTCTTGGAGCGTTTGCCTTGCTCCAGCTGATACTTCGTAGACCTGTACTATGTGGCAAGCTTCCTAAGAATAGAATCTCTGCCCTCTTGATTCTCTTAGTCTCTGCTTAGATTCGAGCTCAAGGGGCCATTGGGGTTTCTTTAGCTTTGAATTTTTGTGCTTCTTTGAAGAAGGTAGCTCTGCTTTTGCTTTAGCTGCCAGGGCATCAGCAACTGTTAGGAGTTCAGCTGCCTGGGCCAGGGTCTTTTTCATCCGCTTCCTCTGCGTCCTGCTTATGTTAATCCCTTCAAATTCAAGGTCGAGGGCTTCGGAGTCTGGAAATTTCAAGGTTGCACCTGCAGGAGACATTGGGGAAGAAGGATGAGAAGCAGAAGAGGAAGAAGGAGAAGGGTTAGAAGGTGGGGATCTTTTAAGGTCATTCCCCCTCATTGGACCGATCTGGGCTGCTTTTTATGTCATCACCAGGGCTGGACTTGTGTAGGGGGTCTTTTATGTCTTTCCCTTGCTTAGAATGTTGGGGAGTGCTTTTAATGTTGTCACCCTCATTGGACGTGATGTGAGGAGAAGATGACTTGGGGACGTCCTCTTGATGGGATGGTGAAGGAAGAAGGATCATGCCCATGACGAAGTCCAGTAAGGTTGGCAGTGGAGGAAGAGGCCTGAGAAATTCATGCTCGACTAGCAGTTGAGCCGTCTTGTTTCTTTGGCCAAAAGCCCTTGGCGCACGTCTCTTTCTGGTTTTATGAGGTGGTGCTTGATTCGTCTCGTTAGGCTTGCGAATAGCCCTAGTTTGGCGAACGCTTCTCATCTTATAGACTTGAGTCTACTTCGCCCATGATGGACTATCCATGGCTGGGAGGTAGAGGGTTCAGCACTACCTAAATCAGCTTTACCCAGGTCTTGAGTTGGGAGACCCTGTCACTTGCGGGAACGTTGTAATTCTCTTGATATTCCTATATTTTCTTTGTGATTATATCATGGAAAATGGTACATTCACAAAGGTAACACCCCCATATCTGGTGGTATGGGCACCAACGGTCCTCAGTTCCTTGAGCACGTCGTTGAGGCTGCCTTGCCTGTTTCAGTGTGAATAGGCTTTTCTGAAGCATTATAACATAAAAGGGGTGGAGGATCTAGGGGGCTTCATCTTCTTCTTGGACTTTGTGGAAGGCTTCTGCTGCCTCGAATGCCTTCTTTAGGTCCTCAAGCTTTATCTGATCCTTTTGAATCAGGGCCTCGATGATATCCTTTAGCATGAAGCAGTCATCTGTGGGGGGATTGATCCTTCGAAGGTAAGCCTAGTAATTTGCCTGAGTATCGAGCCCAGTTGCTCAGGGAACTTGGTCTCTGGAAGCTGGATCATGTTCTGTTCCAGCAATATTCGGAATAGCGCAAGGACCCAATCCTTCTCAAAGGGGTAAACCTTGTTTCTATGCCTAGCCAGATAGTCATCCCAATCAAACAAAATTCGTTTTCATGCAAACCATAGCCATTTGAAATATATTTGAATGAACTAAAATTTGCATGTAGGAACTATTGTGAAACTCTTTTTAGATTGAAAGTTACACTTCATTTATGAAGGTATGTCGTTGTAGGTAGTTTTGATAAAATCGAGAACTATTACCTTATTTGGCACGAGTTTTTGAACCATCAAATGAAATCCAAATTGTTTAAAATTAGCTTTGTTTGAAATATGTGCATCTTGGCTCAAACTTTTATTTTGTAACCATCACAAGTTGCTTCTCGGTTAAGGAGTGATAGTGATATGAAGCAGGGTATGTCGCTGTCCCCTGTGCACCACAACGTGCGGCCAGTAAACCCTCACCTCTTTGGACTTTTAAGAGGCCAAACGTGGTCTAATTGTCTTCAAACCAATCCCGTTTGAAGGATAGGTGTGTTTATTACAAAATTGGCTTTGGAATAACTTTCAAACACTAAACGGTCTAAAAGTTACGACCCTCCAGGTGAGCGAATGTCATTGCCCTTTATGGCAGGAAATTTAGCGGTAAAGCTTAAATAGAACAATGTCATTATTACCATGGTATTGCCATTATGATATTGCTTAATATGATGTGCCACTATCGAATGTGATATGTGAATAGATACCTACTGTGTGAATGATGGTATCATGCTGCTTATGTGATATGAGAAAGGGGTACCTACTGTGTGAATGATGGTACCATGTTGCTTATGTGATGTGTGAATGGGCACCTACTATGTGAATGATGGTGCTGGCAGCTGCCTGATGGGAAGGGAACCTACTGTGCGGATGATGGTTCCGACAGCTGCAATCTTTCCCTCACTCCCCATGACAGGACAGGAGTCAGGATGTGAATAATAAGAAGGGTCGCGCCCCCCAGATCTATAAACGCACTACGCATTGGGCCACCCAATGGTAGTGTAACACTCTCTTGCTAGAAGGGCTTAAGGAGAGGGTCGTGTCTTGCAAGGCCACTGCCTATCAAAACCCCAAAGTTTGCTGGGGATGTGTGTGTGTGTGTGAGGGCATTGCGAAGTGGGTACCCACTTGTCATTGTCCTCGCTCTTGAATGAGGGTAGAGGTTTTAAGTGGCAGGATTGGCTTAACCTGAGCAATAGAACTTCTACTTCAGGAGTAGGCTTTGCTAATTCTGTAATTATGTTATGTTGCCCCTACTGTATTGTTGGTAGTGAAATGATTTATGACTCATGTACTGCATATTAGACTGCTTCTTCATAGTATTGTTAGAATATTGGAAAGCATATTGGAGGGCCCCACTTGGTACTTTGTGAATGTATATATATATATATGTACACTACATAGTACTATCATCGTTATACTTGTTGCTATGCAATGGTGTAGATTTGCTTACTGGGTCGTTAGCTCATTCCATCTTATTTACATGACTGCAGAGTGAAGAGTGTTGACTTCTATGCTAAAGGTGGGTGGTAGTTTGGGGGTTGGAGTTTGAAATTAAGAAGTTTGAAAATCCATCTTTCAAAGACCTTCACAGTATTTTTTGGTTGTTTCAGCATTGCGATATGTACTTTACGTTGTGTATTTTGGGCCAGTAGTGCCTTGTAGGAACTGTAAAGACTTTTGATATTGAATGAATGAAACGTCTGTACTTTTGAGGTGATATTTGTCTGTGAATGGATTTTTTTTAGCTTTCTTTCATGGTTTGCTCTTGAGTCCCTGTTTTTATGCGTTGAGCAACTCCCATCTGAGTGACGTTCGTGACCTCTGGCAGCGATCTCGCACTCTGTCGCCGTCCGGTAGGGGTCAGGGGGTGGGGTCGTGACACTTTGATGCCTCTGTGTGGGAAATCCAACTGTTCACGTACATGGGTTTGGACCGGAGATAACCTCGGACCTTACACACCTAATGCAATTGGTTTCACGTCGATCGGGTATATAAGCGTCGTGATTTCGCCGTCGAAGTGAGGTGTGCTGCTGCTGAATTTTCTATAACTTTATTCAAGGATCAACAACTTCTCTCTAGTTTTCCTCTCTGCTCGGGCATCATCATAGGGTCTACCACCTATTGAAATGCTCATCTTGATGAGACGAACACGCTCACAAAAATTGAGCGCGCTTCGACTTGAAACGAGTGAGATAGAGGCCCCAAATGTCACTACCCGTGACTGTGAAAACAGCCACCGTTAATGCTGTTTTGTTGCAGGATGGCCTCACAGGAATAGTGTGCGGCCTACCCCTTTTCGGTATTTTCCCTATAACTTTGTCCAGGAGTGCCCGATTAAGTTGAAACTTGACCCATAGGGGTTTTCGACCGCGCCAAATCCAATAGCGATGGTGCCACAACTGTTTGATGTACCCGAAAATGTAGTTCTAGTTACGGGCTCCATTTCAGGGTTCTAGAGACCGATTTTGTCGAAATTGTTTCTCTGTGTTCACTGCTTTAAACATGTCTGATTGTGATGAAACGTGGTAGGTGGCCTTTTGGAGTGCTTGTGAAGATCTTGACCTGTTCTGGGGTTATTCGAAGACTGTCAAAATTTTCATTGTTTTGTCATGCTTTATTGACCTGCTTCCTCTTTATTCCACATCAGGGACCAAGGTGCTGAAAAATGTGTTCAAACACCATGGTCCATACTATATGACCTTAAACTATTGTGGAGGTCTAGTTTACATGGTCCTAGCTACATGACTATAAACTACATAGCCACGGTCCAAGCTGTATGACCTCAAATCTATAGTGCACGTCGCATGACATTATACTGCTTTGCACAAGTCCAAGATGCATGACCTTAAACATGTCCCCACACACGCGCACATGCTCTTTTTGTGCATTGTCACACATGCCTTTTTTAACCGACCCGTTTGTGTCCGTGCATCACCTTCACCAACTCCCCATTAAATCCATCTCCCTTCATAACCATTCATCACTCCCCTAGTGAGTCCTGCCCATGCTCACAAAATAACAACAAGCCATCCCACCATCCATACTCGCCATCAGCTAGTGGCACCACTTTCCACCTTCCATCCGCGCGCCATCCATCCCTCACAGGCAACCTCATGCTACTTCCCCAAGTGAGTCAAAATCACCACCATACTTACTCTGTGGCCTCCACAGACTATCGTCCATCATCGCCATGGTCCAGCTGTACAACCTTAAAACTATAGTACATGTTCTGGCCGCATGATGTTAAAAGGCTTCACATAGGTCTCGAAGGCATGACCTTAAACATGCCTTTACAAAAAAAAAAATAACGGGCATGGTGTATACTTGGACAAGGGAACGTTATAAATAAAAATGATGGACTGTCATGGTTACGACACCACGAGTAAGAGAGTTTCATGAATAAAAAACCTAAGCACGGTGGAAACCTGAAAGGGCACCATGAGTAAAAACGGAAGAAAAGGGTGGACATGGCCAAAAGGTCATGGGTAAAAAAAGCCTCGAATAAAGAGCTCCGAAACAAAGAAACAATTTGAGAAAAATCAATCTTTAGCACCCTGAAACAGACCCCAACACTAGAACTCTATTTTCGGTGTGTCAAATTACTGTGCGACTACCACCATTGGATCCGAAATAATCGAAAATCCCTATGGGTCAAGTTTTGGCTTAATTGGGAGCTCCAAGATGAAGTTAAGGGTAGAAGAACTAAAAGGGGTAGGTCGCACACTATTCTCGTGCGCTCTCCCTGCACCAATTCTATAAATACATGCTAAACCTAATTGTAATGGGCTTCCCTCATACTTTCAATCATTAATAAAGTTCGAGTTTTTACGTTGAGTTAAAGAGGAATGTCTTGGAGAGAGAGAGAGAGGAGAGAGAAGAGAAGTCTGGTTCCCTTAAGTGAAGTTAACTTTCTCTCTCCTCCTCTTTCTTTCTTTCTCTCTCCTCTTCTTTTTTCTCTCTCCCCTCTTTTCTCTCTCCTCTTTCTTTCCTTCTCTCTCTTCCTATTCTTCTCTCTGTCTCTCTCATCTCCATCTCAAACTTGTATGGCAGTAACCATTATCGTACATGTCTATCTCTTACTCTCTCTTCTTTTCTTTTCTCTTTTCTCAGTGCTTTCATTCTTTTCCTATTCCCCCTCTTTCTAAATCTTCTCCTTCCTTCTCTCTCTACTTTGCTTTCTTCTTTCTCTTCCCTGAACCCTCCTTCTTCCTCTCTATCTTTCTTTCTCTCACCTCGTTATTTCTTTTCTCTCTACTCTCCAGTCATGCACGACGATACGCATCACCAGACATGACATTCTCATTCTTCCCTTATCCTCTGGTAAAATGCACAGTGAGCCTGACCTCAACCCAAGTGGCAGACTGGGCCTCTGTCCAAGTTTCCCCTTCCCCATGTTGTGCACGGCGATGATCATCGCTGCACATGACATTCCTTTCCTCATTCTTTAACAAGGATACTGAATCGGGCCCTTCCCCGAGTGACGGGTAGGGTCATGTCCGACTCCCTTATGACACGAGCGACGATGCTTAGTGCTGCGCGTGTATTTCCCTTTCTCGTTCCTGTCTCTCTCTCACTTCTTCTTTTTTATTTTCTCTCTCCTTTTTCATCTATCATGGATGGAAGAAACCCATCATTGCCCATGTTTTATTCTTCTCTCTCCCTCCTTTCATGGACGATGGAAGCCCATCGCCGTCCATGTTCTCCTTATCTCTCTCTCTCTCCTTTCATGGACCGTGGAAGCCCATCACCATCCATGTTCCCTTCTTCTCTCTTTCCTCTGTCATGGATGGCAGAAGCTCATCACCGTTAATGCTTCTGTCTTCCTTCTCTCTCCTCTGTCATGGACGGCAAAAGCTCATTACCGTCCATGCTTCCTTCTCTCTTCTCTTTCTCTCACCTTTCTTCCTTCTCTTCTCTCTTCTCTCTCCTTTCTCTCCCTTCTCTTCTCTCACTCACTTCTTCTCTCCCCCTTCCTTCTTTCTCTCCATTCTTTTCTCTTCTCCCTTCTATCCCTTTTTTCTTTTTTCTTCTTTCTCTCCACATTCCACTCTTCTCTTCTTTCTCCTTCCTCTTCTATCTATTCTCTTTCTTTTCTTCTCCTTGCCTTCTCTTTTCTCTTATCTCTTTTCTTCTCTCTCTCTTTCTCTCTCTGCTTCTCTTATCTCTCTTCTTTCTCTTTTTTTTTCTTCTTCCTCTCTCATTTGACTAAGGGACAAGTCTAGCACTATCACGGTAGTCTCTTCATCAAGTAGTATTGTCGCCGTGCCTGTCTACGTTATTGTGCATGTCGAACTCACCGTTGTGCCAAGCTAGTTGGTGTTGGTGTTCTGTCATCAAGTAGTATTACCGTCGTGCTGGTTTGTGTTACTGTGCCTGTCTTGCTACCACGTCAGGTCAATCATCATGCCAATCTAGCCACTGTGCTAGGCTAGCCACCCAGTCAAATGTCACTTTCTTTTCTTTTGCTATCTCTTCTTCCTTTTCCTAACCCTCATCTCATCATTTCCTCATTTTTCTTCTTTGAATGTGCACGCCTGTGTGCATTCACCCAAAGACAAGGTGCAGTCCCTTGGCCCACTTGTCTTGTAAAATTAAACATGTGTGTATGATCGCAGAAATAAGAGAATTCAGGCCAAACGAGGCGATTCTGAACCATATGTACGATTGGGGGGCTTTTCGACATGATCTAAGAGGGCACCTACACGAACCATCTCGAGTGAGTCAAGGACCCAGGTGTGGTGTATCCCGCCTCACGAAAAATTCCTCTCTCATTAGTTGGTAAACCTGCCCTTGTTCTTGAGCAAGGTCCCTGAGAAAGCAATCTCAAGTCCCGGGTTCCCTTTGAAACCCGAGACACGTTTCACCAGATCACTCTACATAGAGGAAAGTTAAAAGGGTGAGCTGTAAAGCCTAGTAAGTAGATCACGATGCCATGCTTTCCTACCTATGAATATCGTCTCACAACAGTGGTCAAGGTGCTATGCTATTCTTATAAAACATGAGTGTGTCCTACTCATATTTATCAGTGCATCGTGCATGATTCGTAGTGAAGCAATAACAAATCAGATCAATCGTATATGATACGAAGCAAAGACCAGTCCAATCATTCAACCATACAAATCCCAACAAATCAACATATGAAGGTAAGAATTAACAATTACCAACTAACTCACTCCCTAATTTGCTTACTCCCCAAGTAGAAGCCCTATCCTTTAGGCCAAGTCAATCCCATTACTTAGAATTTCTACCATTACTCAGGAGGGAAAACAATGACAAATGGGGAATCCATTTTGTAATGTTTTCACACATGCACAAATAGTCCCCAGTGTGCTTTGGGGCTTTTGATAGGCAATGGCCTTGAAAGACACTACCCCTTATGCCACCTTAGCTGGGAGTGTTACACCTTCTGAGTGCCAATCACTATGAATGGGGCAGCGACCACCCAAACATCATCTACCCCGATGTCACGATCCCTCCCCCAACCTCCCTGCTGTACTCGACGGAGGGTGACTGCGTGTGGGTTCGTTATCCACAGGTAGCGAATGCTAGTCAAGTCGGAGTGCGCTCATCGCTTTATTAACGCGGTAAACAAAGCAAACCATCGTAAGGAACTAAAAGCAATGATTCAATAGGTAGAAGAACATCAAGAAATAGAATTCCCATACACCAAACATCCAATATGAAATTACTTCCACAAATATTACAGCTCAGTTTGGGGCATCAGGGCCCAACAGTACAAGGGTACCACAATAGACAATAACTAGGGCCAAACTACCCATTAAAACATACAATGGGGGAGGGTGTCTTCGTCAGCTCCGAATCCCAACCATCGACAGCTTCCACTACGCCATGTCTTCCACTTGTGACTCTTACTCTACAGAGATGGTAAAATAATAGAATGAGTTGAACATCCCAATAAGTAAGTATAGATATTAATAAGTAAGTATAGATATTAAGCATAATTAATAAATCCATTGCAGTATAAATATCTGGTAAATCAGGAATCTCATAAGTGCATTAATTACAGGCATCATTTAAGATATCAAAATTTTCATTCGATCAATACAATAATTATCATTCACATTCACTGTGCAATTACAGATATCATAAGAAGTAACAGTTCAGAAAACCTTTCCTTAATAAACACCATCATGGTACATGACAATTATGCACTTCGCATTATCACTCATTCATCTCTAATCAAACATGTTTCACAGTAGACGTTCTTGTCTTAACAGAGGATACTCTTGCTTTATCATAGAGCACATTTCCATTTCATAATAAAATGATGGTCAGGTCATGCAATAACCCCAAAGCATGCACCTCATTGGCATCAATCGCATAAGTAGGCCCTACAATACTCTCAAAGCATTCACCCATTCATATCAATTTGCAACACACACAAGGCTTGCCAAAGAATGCTCATAGAATCCATTGCTTCAGTCGCACCACCAATGGGTGACCCATTGTGTAGCTCACAAAATCACAATAGCAAAATAGAATAGTACTCACTACCAATGAGTGGCCCATTGCGTAGTGGTCAGTACACAGTATCAAAACAGAATAGTCAAGCATTGGTCTTTACTTGCGCTCAGTCAATACCCCATGACCGACATTTCTAGTCTCATTAATAAGGCTTGAGTATCATTCAGAAATATACAACCAACATGTACGCTATGCCACTAGCATGAGGCATCCATCATAAGAGAGCTATCATATGGCATTTACGCTTGTCAATTAACATTTATGACTCTTTGTCTCATTCATGCAATATGTATTACACGGCTATCACAGACCATGCGCATTTATCAAATGATCGCTCATTGCACGATTGTATAACATTGTAGGGCAGTTAATATGTAGCACTCATCATAGGGAGGCCCGTCAATAACATTTAAGTTCATCAGTTATCATTCTTTACACTTGTTACTTAAAAGAATCAGTGAACCGTTCAGCAAGTGAATATAATTTCATTTCATTCACAACTGCGATGCTCTCATAGGAAAAAGCACTATTTTCAAACAGGGGGGAGCTTTAGTGTGATTCAAAAGTTCATTTCGAAACTTTTAGGCTAGGTTAAAACTAAACATCATAGTAGACACATGTATTTATCAAATGGAAGTAATTTGCAAGCATTTGGCTATCATTTGATAGGTCAAACATTTGGTACAAAAAGAGTAACTATTCAGGAATTTTATACAATCTTTTGACAGTAGCATACCCACACATTGTGAAGCATTATTTGTAATCCATGGGAAATTTCAAGACGATATAAATATAAAATTAAAATAGATAATCATATCTTTAATTCAAAGCCTGTTTGGGTCCATTTGGAAGCCGTTTGGCCACTGAAAAGTCCGATGCAAGAACTGTTACAGTTCTGGAATTTGCCTTCTCAAGTTTAACGTACATTCGAGAACATTCAACACAGTATAAACCAAAGAAAATCTTGATGCAAACCAAGTTCATATTAAACTATTCCCACAAGTAAACTACTTCACATATTTACACCACAAATAGAGTCATATACTGAGCTCAATCGGTCATGGCATCTGAGATTTCAAGCTCATCGCAGTGTAGTCATGCTCATACATTTCATCCTATCATTTTCCCTCATTTTCAACACTTGGCATAAATCCATAGAATTTATTGATGCATAATAGCTAGGCTCACTTACCTGATGTTCACAGTGCTCTTAGACTCCATACATAGATCACTTCAACCTTCTTGGCAAAGCTCGCCAACGGCAGTAGCAAAAAGGGTTCTCCCTTGGGCTTTAGAGAGAGAAAAGGATGTAGGAGAGGGAGAGAGAGAAAAAGCTCTTAAAGGGATGAGAAGGGCTTTATTTATAAAAGAGGAAAGGGCAGCAAGTGACAAGTGGTAGTCAAATCAGCCTGCACTCAACTGGTGCCACCCACAACCCATGCATGTCAGAAACACAGCCAGTGTTGCACACTAAAAAACACAGCCTGTTGGTTAGGTGCCTTGATCTGGATGATCGGGTGACATGTGTTTCGGGTTTTTGGGGAGACCCATGACGTTTTGAGATCGCCCTCTAGGGAACCTTGTTCGAGATTAAGGGCAGGTATTACCAACCGATGAGAGAGAATTTAAGGTAGGTTTAGGACTTACTTGGGCTGGCTCGCCTGGGCGCCCTCTTAGATCACGAAGAAAGACCCCAGTCATAAAACTGATTTGGAATCGCCTGCCTTGTCTTGTATTCTCCTGTTTTCTGCAATCACACACATATGGCAAATGTTGTAAGACAGGTGGGTCAGCAGACCTCACCCTGCCTTCTTGATGAATACATGCAGGTGTACACATTCAAAGAAGAAAAGAATAATGAGAGAAGAAAGGTGGGGGAGAAAAGAATTTGACTAGCAGGAAGATCAGCATAATGACTAAGCTGGTTGGTAATTGGTCTGATGTGATAGTAAAATGGGCTCGATAACTTAGACCGGCTCAACAGAGTTATTACTAGACATTAATATCGATACTGATTAGCTATACGTGAGGCTTAGTTCGTCGTGGCAATAAAGCGGGCACAATAATGCTGGCATAACAATATTACAGCTAGACAATATGGCTACCATAAGAAGCTAATCTCAACCCCTCTTAGTCAAACGAAAGGATAACAGAAGGAATGGAAATCATAAAGAGAGAATAAGAAGTAAGAGAATAAGAAGAGAAGGGAAAGAAAAAGAGGAAGGGAAAGAAAGAAGGAGAAGACTGTGAGAGAAGAGAGAAGGAAGGAGAGAGGAGGGAGGACACAGTCGGTACCAGTCATCGCCAGCTATGTTGGAAGAAGAAGAGAAAGAAGACACAGTCAGCACTAGGCATCGCCAGCTGTGTTAGAAGAATTAGAGAGAGAAGACACAGTTGGCGATAGGTATCACCAGCTGTGTTAGAGAGAGAGGGGGCAAAAAGGAGAGAGAAAGGACACAGTCGATGCTAGGTATCATCGGCTGTGTTAGAGAGAGGAGGCAAGAAGGCACAGTCGCCGCTAGGCATCACCGGCTTTGTTTTTTTAAGAAAAGAGGAGAGAGAAAGATACAGTCGGTGCTAGGCATTACTGTCTATGTTTTTAGAGGAGCAGAGAGAGAAAGACACAGATGGCATTAGGCATTGTCGATTGTGTTCTAAGAAGAGCGAAGAGAGAATGACACAGTTGGAGTTAGGCATTGTTGGCTGTGTTTTTAGAAGAGAGAGAAAGAGAGATTGAGACAAGAAGAAGAAAGAGAAAGAGAGAAAGAGATGAGAAGAAGAGAGGAAGAGAGATAGAGATAAGAAGAAGAGAGAGAAAGAGAGATAGAGATGAGAAGAAGAGTGAGAAAGAGAGATAGCAACGAGAAGAAGAGAGAAAGAGAGAGAAAGAGGGAGGAGAGAGAAAGATGGGAGGAGAGAAAGAGAGAAGGTGAGAGAAAGAGGGGAGGAGAGAGAAAGTTATCTCATTGAAGGGTACCTCTCTCTCTCTCCAAGACGCACCCATGCGCTTAAGAAAAAATTAAATCCTTATTGAATCTTTAAGAATGAATCCAATGGGATTTTGCAATATGGCTTTGCATGCTTATATAGAATTGGGCCCAGCATGGGTGGATGCCCAAAAACAACCTAGAATTGAAGATAATTACAATTTAATTGTATTAGAAGAAATTCTAAAAATGGGTTCAAAAGGACTGTTGTGCTTCTACCTAACAATGTATGAAATTCTAGAACAATCCTTGTTGCTGCTTGAGAATTTACGTGATCTTCCATGACTAATACGGGGTTTTTCTGATGCCCATTTACTCGAAAGATGATTATTTTCTTGTGGGGCTCGACATGGCGATCGATTTGATACCAACTTCGAGCCATAAATCATGTTTTTAAGCCATGATCATGAAACTTGAAATTTGCTTGAATCTTGAAAACTTTTGATCGATTGTGTGTTCATTTCTTAATGATTTTCTTCAGTTTCTTTGCTGAATCATACTGAGCATGCCGTCACGATCACGTTACAACAAACACAGCTCGATTTCGTGTCCGGATGAAGATTTCGTCATCTTGAGTTTTTGGCCGAAATCTTAAAATCTAGCAGCCGAAATTTATAGCAGCTTCAACGCCTCCGTATGTAAAATCCAACCACTCATCATACGCAAGAATCGAATCAGAGATAGCCATGGACCTCACACACATAATGAAATTGTTTTTGTCCCGATCGAGTTTGCGAAAGTCGTGATTTGACCGCTCGAGTGAGGCGTGCTGCTGATGAATTTTCTATAACTTTCTTCACGAATTAGCAACAACTCTATAGTTTTTCTCATTGCTTGTGCGTAATCATGGGGCATACCACATATTGAAACGCTCGTTTTGATGAGATGAACATGCTCACAAACTTTGAGTGCGATCCGACTTGAGACGAGAGAGATATAGGCCCAGAAAGTTATTGTCTATGACTGTAAAAAAAGCTACCTTTAATGGTTTTTTGGGGTAGTATGGCCACATGGGAGCAGTGTGCAGCCTACCCCTTATGGTATTTTATTTATAACTTTGTCCTGGAGTGCCCGATTAAGCCGAAACTTGATCCATAGGGGTTTTCGACAGTATCGGATTCCATGGCGGTGGTCCTATAGCTGTTTGAAGCACAAAAAATATAGTTATAGTTACTGGGTCCATTTCAGGGTGCTAGAGGCCGATTTTGCAGAAAATTATTTCTTTGTGTTCACTATTTTGGACATATCTAATCGTGATGAAACTTGGCAGGTGGCCTTTGGAGTGTTGATGAAGATCTTGATCGATTTTGGGGCCATTTTGAGACTGTCAAAATTTCCATTGTTTTGTAAGCTTTATTAACCTGCTTCCTCTTTATTCTGCATCAGGGAGCAAGATGCTGACAATACTTTCAAACACAGGTGATAACACACTTCTCAGTCATTGATAGTCCAATTCACACACGACGATGCTTATATCGGCTCTAGGTTCTTCACAGCCGATGCTAGGCTTCCTCCTCTCTTACATAGCCGGTGCTAAGGCTTCTTACATAGCCGGCGCTAAGGCTTCTTACACAGCCAACGCTACGCCTTCTTACTCAGCCAGTGTTACGCCTTCTTACATAGTTGGTGTTGCACCTTCTTACCTAGTCGACGATACACTTACAAGCACGATGTTAGTCTAGTTCGCACACGGTGTTGTCTCTTGCACATGCGGAGAGGCATCCTTACACTCATGGCGATGCCTCCTTTAGTTTCATGCATGACCATAGCTTATACATGCGCAGCGGTGCGCCTCCCTCCTTTGTGTTGGGCATGTGTTTCCTTCTCTTATCTCTATAGCCGTGAGCGTCTTAAGTTCAAAAAATTTGTGGTCTTTACATTATCCCCCCTTTAAACATGATTTTGTCCCCAAAATCATACATATGAACTCCAACAATTGGGGGAGGTACCCACACATCCACTAATTGTCTCATCCAACTATTTATAGTCTTATCTTCAGCATTTCATAGTCTATGCTTCACATTTCACACAGTCCCAAGCATTAACCATTCATATACCTTAGCAATACAGACACCTTATTAACTCAACCAGTCAACATTAACAAGTTGACACACACAAATCAAGCCATTCAACTCTAATCAATCTCAACCAGTTCAGCCACTACCAGTTGGCTATTGGTATCAGTCTTTAAATAAGGTTCGAAAATACTCACAAAGCAGCACATTACAAGCATCAATCGTACAATACACTCAAAACCCACACCATAGAATCACAATCACAAAACTAGGCCCTGGAATGCACCCAAAGCTGGCACCTCACCACTATCAATCAAAAGGTCAGGCTCTGCTACAAGATCAGGGCAGGCTTTCTATCCATATCAGTCACAAAGTCAGGCCCTACAGTACGCTCAAAGTAGACACCTCAGGACAATCACAATATCAGGTCTTGCAAAATGCTTTAAGCATGCCTATCAATCACATAACACAGTATGATAATGCAATACACTCAAAGCATGCCAATCAATCACATATCATAATATGGTCATGCAATATGCTCAAAGCATGCCAATCAATCACATATCACAGTATGGTCATGTAATACGGTCAAAGCATGCCAATCAATCACATATCACAGTATGATCATGCGATACTCTCAAAGCATGCCAAACAATCCCATATCACTGTATGGTAATGCAATACACTCAAAGCATGCCAATCAATTACATATCACAATATGTTTATGCAATACACTCAAAGCATGATAATCACACAAAGTCAGGTCCTGCATACGCTCAAAGTAGGCACCTCAATACAATCACATAGCTAGGCCCTATAATATGTCAAAGTAGGCCCTATAATATGTCAAAGTAGGCACCTCAATACAATCACAATATCAGGTTCTGTAATATGCTCAAAGCAAGCACCACATAATCACAAGGTCGGGCTCTATCATATGCTCAAAGTAGGCACCACGATATAATCACAATATCAGGTCCTACAATACGCTCACAGTAGGTACCACAGAATCATAAGGTCAAGCCTTGCAATACACTAAAATCAGGCACCCTAAAATCTAGGTCGTGGTCATGTAATACGCTCAAAGAATGCACCATAGAATCACAAAGACGGGCCCCATATTATGCTCAAAGTGAGCACCTCGTTGTTACCCATCACATAGTCAGGGCCAACAATACACTCAAAGTAAGCACCTTACCATCATCACAAAGTCAGGCCCTGCAATACGCTCAAAGCAGGCACCTAACTAACACAATCACAATATCAACTAGGGTCATGCAGTATGCTCAAAGCATGCCTAAGAAAGATCATAAATTGCTACATTCATACCATGTTTCACACATTACATTTTACTCATGGCAAGATTGACCACACGGGTCGCAGCATAAACACTTATCACTTCAATCACAAGGCACATATTAGCTCTCACTAGATGGGGGGGAGGACATACCCCTCTAGTAAGGTTCCATATAGTTATCATACAAAAAGGATCTCTAAGAATCCCTCAAATCAGTTGCACACAATTTAAGCACAGTCAGACAATAAAGGTTCAAATTCTATTATATATGCCAAATATGGTGTTACAATAATGCTTGTGAGAGGAAACAAGGTCCAACAAATTTTTTGAATTCAAATTACAATCAAAACACAGTTTAGTTCTCCGAAGTTGAGGCCTTAACTTCTTCCCTAATGAGTGCAAATACTTGACCTTGAGTGTTAGGTTTGGTCTCGTTCTTTAATGTCGGGCAGTCTCTATTCATGTGGCTTGACTTGCTACAGTTGAAACATGCTTTTGTTTTCGGTCAGCACTCGGAAGCCACATGTCCTTGCTTCCTACAAGAGGTACAATGTATGAGATGGCTATGGTTGACTTCATGTTGGGAGGTCTTTTGAGTCTTTTCATTCCTACGGCTTTTCTTTTCTCGAGGACCCCAGAGGGTGGAGGCCCTGTCCTTCGCTTATCTATCCTCAAACGGTAGTCATCAGAGTATTTTTCCACCTTCCTAGCCAAGTCCACCAAATGAGAGAAGGCCTTAAGGTTGACCGACAAAACTCTCCCTCTAATATCAGGCCGCAAACCTCTCTCAAACGTGTTTGCCTTCCTAGCCTCTGTATTGATGATATGCAGCGGGTATCGGGATAGCTCTGAAAATTTTGCTACATACTGATCAACGGTTAGATTCCCTTGCTGTAATTCTATGAATTCAACCTCCTTCCTTTCCTTTATTGAGTCAAGGAAATATTTTTCATTGAAGGCCTTTAAAAATCTTTCCCAAGAAGGTACTATCTCATCCTCTTCCCAAGCCTGCCGGACCGAATGCCACTAATGCTTGGCGTCCCCTTCTAACATGAAGGCACCTAGTCTCAACTTCTGCTTATCCGAGCACTACAGGAGTCTAAAGATCTTTTTAGACACTTCCCTACCCTAAGAAAGTTGGAGGTGCCAACCTCTTAAACCTCTCGATCAGGTTACTATCATTCTGTCCTGGGGTAGGTGTGGATAGGGCAGGCATCAACACTTTCATCAATTGGGTCATAGCCCTCAGAGTTCTACAAAATTCACTGTGGGCCTCAGTGTTATAGTCGTTGGAACTCGCATAGTAGGCACGTGCTCTCAGCATCTTCATCCTAGTCACAGGAACACTAAGTCACTACTCTAACCTAAAATCGCTATATGGACACTCCTAAAAACTCCTTAAGCTAGGAACCTATCATGGTTGGTCAGATACCATAACTATCACGGGCCTGCCCCTGACCCCTCTGTCGTACTCGATGGAGGGTGAATGGGTGTGGGTTCGTGATCCACAGGTAGCGAATGCCACTCAAGTCAGTGCGCTCATCACTTTATTTATGCGGTAAACAAAGCAAACCATGGCAAGGAACTAAAAGGCTAAAGAACATCAAGAAATAGAATTATCATGCACCAAAAATCCACTATGAAATTACTTCCACATATACTACAGCTCAGTTTGGGGCATCAGGGTACAACAGTACATGGGTTCCACAATAAACAATAACTAGGGCCAAACTGCCCATTAAAACATACAATGGGGTAGGTGTGTTTGTCGGCTCTGAATCCCAACCATCAACAGCTTCCCCTACGCCATGTCTTCCACCTGTGACTCTTGCTCTATAGAGATGGTAAAATAATAGAATGACTTGAACAACCCAATAAGTTTAGATATTAAGCATCATTAATAAATCCATCGCAGTATAAATATCAAGTAAATCGGGAATCTCATCAGTGCATCAATTACATGCATCAATTCAGGTATCAAAATTCTCAATAATTATCATTTATATTCACAGTGTAAATAACAGATATCATAAGATGTAACAGTTCAGAAAACCTTTCCTTAAGAAACACCATCATGGTACATGACAATCATGCACTTAGCATTATCAATCATTCATCTCTAACCGAACATGTTTCACAATAGACATTCTTTTCTTAATAGAGTATACTCTTCCTTTATCATAGAGCACATTTCCATTTCACAATAAACAGATGGTCAGGTCATCCAATACTCCCAAAGCATGGACCTCAATGGCATCAATCGCATAAGTAAGCCCTGCAATACTCTCAAAGTAGGCACCCATTCATATCAATCTTGGGCATGCAACACACATGTCAAAGAAGGCTCATAGCATCCATTGCTTCAGTTGCACCACTAATGGGTGACCCATTGTGTAGTGCTCAAAATCACAATATCAAAACAGAACAGTACCCACTACCAATGGGTGGCCCATTGCGTAGTGCTTAGTACACAGTATCATAATAGAACAGTTAAGCATTGGTCTTTACTCATGCTCAGTTAGTACCCCATGACCGACAGTTCTAGTCTCATTAACAGGGTCAGAGTATCATTCAGAAATATACGACCAACATGTACGCTATGCCACTAGCATGAGGCATCCACCATAAGAGAGCTATCACACGACATTTACACTTGTCAATTAACATTTATGACTTGTAGTCTCATTCATGCAATATGTATTACAAGGCTATCACAGACCATGCACATTTATCAAATGATTGCTCATTGCACGATTGCATAACATTACTCGTACAGTTCCAGGGAAGTTAATATGTAGCATTCATCACAGGGAGGCCCTTCAATAACATTTAAGTTCATCAATTATCATTCTTTACACTTGTTACTTAAAAGCATCAGTGAACCGTTCAGCAAGTAAATATAATTTCATTGACGCCCTCATAGGAAAAAGCACTATGTTTTAATTGAATGCATTTGAAAGGAGTTTGAGTGCAAAACCATTTACAATCATTTATTTCAACAACAAGCACAAATTTGAAAATCTTCGTGTTATGTAACAGTGACGTAGCCCCTTTCTTGAAGGCATAACTCCCAATCTAGGGAGAATCTCAAAATGATAAAAACATGCAACTCTAAGTTTACACACACAGATTACACACACAAAGTGAGTGATAGTTGCTGGAATTTTCTTGCAACTGTGAACAATGATATACCATCACATTTTGGGGCATAACTCTAAACCTACAAGGAATTTAAAAATTGGTTCAACGTACACACATATATAATTCAATTTGAAGTGTTTTGGAAGCATTAGGACTCTGTTTGGTTTGTCAAAACATGTGACAACAGAGGTAGCAGATGTGAAATCCAGTGAAATCTACTAAGAGTAACATATAGACACAATTTAAAGCATGGTCCATCATTTATGAAGAATTTGGGCAAGGTTAAAACAAAAACATCATAGTAGACACATGTATTTATCAAATAGAGGTGATTTGAGAGCATTTGGATATCATTTGATAGGTCAAACGTTTGGTACGAAAAGCGTAACCGTTCAGGAGTTTTCTGCAATCTTTTAACAGTAACATATCCACACATTGTGAAGTATAATTTCTAATCCATGGGGAATTTCAAGATGATAAACAAATACAATTTGAAATATACAGTCATATCATTCATTCAAACCGGTTTTGGTTCATTCGGACGCCTTTTGGCCACTAAAACATTTGATGTAAGAACCATCACATTTCTGGAAATTTGCCTTCTCAAGTTTAACATACATTCGAGAACATTCGACATAGTATAAACTAAAGCCAATCTTGATGCAAACCAAGTTCATATTAAACTATTCCCACAAGTGAACTACTTCACACATTTCCACCACAAATAGAATCATATAGAGAGCTGAATCGATCATGGCATCTGAGATTTCGAGCTCATCACAATGCATTCATGCTCATACATTTCATCCTATCAGTTTTCCCCATTTTCAACACTTAGCATAAATACCTAGAATTCATTGATGCATAATAGCTAGGCTCACTTACCTGATGTTTATGGTGCTCCTAAACTCCACACACAGATGACTTCAACCTTCTTGGCAAGGCTCCCCTACGGCAGCAGCAAAAAGGGTTCTCCCTTGGGCTTTTGAGAGAGAAAAGAATGAGGGACAGAGAGCAAAAGCTCCTAGAGAGATGAGAAGGACTTTATTTATAAAAGAGGAAAGGGTAGTAAGCGACAAGTGGTAGTCAAATTAGCATGCACTCAAGAGGTGGCACATACAACCCATGCATGTCAGAAACATAGCTGGTGCTGCACACTCAGAAACACAGCCGGCAATAACACACTTCTCAGCCGATGATAGTCCAATTCACACGTGGCGATGCTCCAATAGGCTTTGCGTTCTTCACTGCTGACGCTAGGCTTCCTCCTCTCTTACACAGCCGACGCTATGCCTTCTTACACACCCGGCGCTACGCCTTCTTACATGGCCGTCGATACTCTTACACGCAAGGCGTTAATCCAGTTCGCACGCTGTGTTGTCTCTTGCACGTGCAGTGAGGTATCCTTACACTCACGGTGATGCTTCATTTACTTTCATGTGCAGTGATAGCTTATACATGCGTGGCAGTGCGCCTCCCTCCTTTTCACCGGGCATGTGTTTCCTTCTCTTATCTCTTTAACCATGAGCGTATTAAGTCCATAAAAGTTGTGGTCCTTACGCTCGACTCCCATCCTATCATTGGGTGAGCCGGAGAGGTCACAAGTCAGACAATGCAATATGCTCAAAGCATGCCGATCAATAACATATCACAGTATGGTCATGCAACACGTTCAGAGCATGCTAATCAATAACATATCATAGTATGGTCACGTAATATGCTCAAAGCATGCCAATCAAGCACATATCACAATATGGCCATACAATACGCTCAAAGCGTGCAAATAAATCACATATCACAGTATGGTCATGTAATACGCTCAAAGCATGCCAATATATCACATATCATAGTATGGTCTTGCAATACGCTTAAAGCATGCCAATAAATCACATATCTTAGTATAGTCATGCAATATGCTCAAAGCATGCTAATCAGTCACATATCACAGTATGGTCATGCAATACGTTCAAAGCATGCCAATAAATCACATATCATATAGCTGACCACACAAGTCTTTTCACATATCACATATCACATGTCACACAGCATGTCTCAAAATCATGTACAGATGTCACAACAGAACATGTATCATAACATGATACATGCATTCATAACATAACAGTGCATGTCTTACTACATGCATTCATATCATAACAGGGTATATCTCATTATCATGCATTCATGCATTCATTTCATAGCTGAGCATGTCTTACTACATGGATTCATAATATAACTAAGCATGTCTTACTACATACATTCATATCATAACGGAGCTTACTTTCATTTCATAACATAATATTCCTCATTGTCATGCATTCATTTCATAACAGAGCATGCCTTCATGCACTCATATCATAACAGAGACAGGTTCATATGAAACAACAATATGTCCAAAGCAAACTACACATCATCAGGCTCATTAGCTCAAAAGACATCTTCCGATTATTTTTCTGATTTTTTACAGTGAACATGGTCCACTTATAAAGGAATATCAAGAGATAAATATATCATTTGGAAATGAGACCACTTTTATAACAATCTGAGCTCATTAAAACAGAACTTTCATGAAGGGGGTAGTCCCAAATTTTGGGTTGAAGTTTGCCAAACTATTTGATGTTCTTGAACAAAATTCCTGTTTTTACAGCAAAAAATCTAAGATGACATAGTCAAAGGAAAATGGACATAACTTTCAAACCACAAGAAATATTATCATGATTCCAGAACTATTTTCACAATAGACTCATTTATCTATCATTTAAAAGTTGTATGACCTCATTCTGAAATATGTTTTTCATTAAAACACTCTACAAAAAAACACATTAAATCCTTAGAATTTCATTTCACAAATCTGACATGCTTTTGAAAATGGTAAATAACATTTAAACCAAAAACAATATTAACAAGAGGTATTTTCCATGATAAAATAGACTGAATGAGCTACCTTTCCACAAAATTTTATGATCTAAGGAGATATATAGGATACTCAAACAGTTTCTCAAACTGGAGCCACAGTTCTGGAAAATATAGTACACACTAGCAGGATTTTAGTAACATGCATCCACACCCATACTCGTAATTAAATCTCGTACTTTGCAACGATAAGAAAACATGCATCAATCTAAAGCTTAAAAATATGGTAACCAAATCCCACTTACAACACTAAATGAAACTCCAAAGTGCTCCACAAAGATTTCACTCCAAATGCCAAGCTCAAAAGGATGGGTTCAAGCTCAAACGCTTAAGGTTGGGAAAGGTCTCAAAGCTCAAAGTTGTTTATAGTGAAAAATCAAAGCTGTATATGGATGTAGATCACTTAGATTTGACACTTTAAACTGATAAAATTAAATGGAAAATAAGTGGGACAAATCGAATTCAATCTCAGGCCAAATCTGCTAAGAAATGAGCAGATATGCTCTCAGATCTGTGGCGGAGCCAGCATGATCCAAGGCATCAAAAACATGATTTTTTTAAGAAAAAAAATCAAAATAAAATTAAAATATTAAAACAAAGGAAGAAAATGATACCAAATTGGGCCGGATGGCCGGGGACTCCCGAGCCATCGAGGGCTCGCCCTATCAGCACCAGTGTCCTCTTTGCCTCTCTGATCCGGACGTTGACCAGCAGATCTATGATGTATAGGGTGGTTGTTCCCTAGAGATGGTTCTATAACTAGGGTTGTTGTGCCCTAGAGATCTAGGCTTTTGGCTTAAGGTTAGGGTTGTAGGAGGCTAGGGTTTTTGAAGCTAACTCTTTCCTAGGGTTTTCGGCCTTTTTCATAGAAGTCCATCTGTCCCCCCATTTCTAATTTCATTTGCCCTTAAGTAGCCACAAAAAAGGGATATACAAGGGCCCAAGACCTGATTGAAAGGATATACATACATAACAAACAAATCGCGAGTCAAACATACCAAACTTTGGGGCAGGGATTTGGGTGGCACTGGTCTTGTCGCCTGTGTGGCACACCCCATGTTTCACAAACCAAAATTGGTCCAAATTGAGTGTTCCTCATCCTCTTTTGAAGCTACCATAAAAATTTTGGATCAAAACGGAGTCTTTTACTATTTTTAATGAGTTTTTTGGTAAAATAGGGCATTTACAAGCTGACTTGGGCGACGTGCCCTGTGTCGCCTCAGCGGCACGCCCCGTGTCGCCCAAACCAAAACTTGTCCAAATTTATTTTTCAATTATGGTGTCTTTATCAGCCTCGTTTGAAGACCTCAGAGAAAATTTGGGTCAAAACAGATTTTTTTACTATTTTTAATGAATGTTTTGGTAAAACAGAGCGTTTACAAAACTCAGGGTCAAAACATAGTTTCTACAGGGTTCCAGGCGTGCAAACTGATTTCAGATTACAAGATAGGTTGTGTGAACCATGGATTTGGGTTTCCTAGGTTATGTATGATCCTAAAGGTCAAAGAAACCACAGAATTTGCTAGATTTAAAATGGGGTGTCTATAGTTGCCCCTTTTTGACACTCCCTATCCTTCGAGGGACAAGTGAATGGCAAAGAAGTAGACACTCTGGTGCTCCCTGTCTTTCGGGGGGCAGGAGAATGTCAAAGATAAAATAGACATTTTAAATTTCATCCTGAAGTCACGTGGTCGGGGGGCACACCAACTATCCCTCCAAGTCATTGTGCTCACCGAGCGCACCCACCTGGGGCATTTTCCTCCAAGGGTTTTTTGCGTGAGATGTCGATGAGTTACACTAGCTTGAAACTTGAGTTGGATTTTCTTGCCATACTACTTAACGTCAAGGGCGTTCCCAATTTGAATTTTTAACCTTCGCATTTTCTTTGATCTCCTTTGGGTTTCCTAAGGCTGTCTAAAGGGAAAGGCTTTCTATAGGAAGAGACTTGTCTAGGGGAATCCGAAGTGAGAGACGAGGCAGCAACATGGCAATCATGACAAACACGGTGTTCATCATGTACGGGTGTCCAAGCTCCATCTTTTTTAGAAAATGTTTTAGAAATTTTGAAAGTAGGGGGAGATTTGAAATAGAACCTAGAGCAGGGACAGGTTACAATTTTAACAGAAAAATTAAAGTTTTTGAAATCACAAACATATAATGAAAATTTTGAAAAGAGAAAGATATTTGAAAAATAAAGTTGGTTAGCAGTTTCAACTCTTACAACCATAGAGCCCTCTAAGTAGTTTAATGTCATGTAACGATAGACCATACACCCGAGCCTTTTACGTCATACGGGGAAAGATGTTTGAACAAGGTGGTTGTACCTAGAACGCATTGAACAGGGTGGTTGTGCCCTAAACAACATTGAACAGGGTGGTTGTGCCCTGAACACATCCAACATTTTTCGTCATACGGGGCTTGACGTTACCTGTCCTTGCTCTTTTAAGTCACATGCATTTGACGTTGAACTGGATATACCCGACCTTTAGCATCGTATGGGGCTAAACATTTGAATAGGGTGGTTGTGCCCTAAACACATTGAACAGGGTCGTTGTGCCTTGAACACATACGACATTTTATGTCATACGGGGCTAGACGTTACCTATCTCGGCTATTTAACATCGCACGAGGTTGACATTTTTCTTGTCTCCGCTCTTTAACGTCGCACTAGTTTATGTTTTTCTTGTCTCGGCTCTTTAACGTCGCACAAGTTTGACATTTTTCCAGTCTCTGCTCATTAACGTTATACGAGTTTGATGTTTTTCCTGGCTCGGCTCTTTAACGTTGCATGAGTTTGACATTTTTTCCTCTCTCAGCTCTTTAACGGCGCACGAGTTTAACATTTTTTCGTTGAAACATGGTGGTTATGCCTTGGATTGGACTTTGGTTGACAGTTTAGGCTCATGCCACCAGGGAGTGTTCTCTCTTTTTAATTTTTTTTTTTTTTTTTTTTGAAATTTTGGAAACGTGGTTGGCAGTTTAGGCTCATGCCACCGCAGAACGTTTTTCTATTTTTTTGAGTTTTTTTTGAAATTTCTTGAAAAATTGGTTGGCAGTTTAGGCTCATGCCACCAAGGAGAGTTTTTATTTTTTGATTGTTTATTTTATTTTATTTTTGAAAATGGTTGGCAGTTTAGGCTCATGCCACAGATGAATGTTTTTATTTTTTTGAAGTTTTTTTTATTGTTTTTTTTTGTCCCTATTGGGGGGTCTTTTCACTTATACATGTGCAGTTGACACGTTGAAGTAGAGTATAACACTTTCTTTGCACACACTTTCCAAACTAATTTGTTACAAACTCAGTCCCCTAGTTGTACGGTCTTTGTCTCAAGTTTCCAGCTATTGGGACATCGTATGCACACACAGGGATGAGCTTGACTCATTTTTACTCAAGGGATCTAGTTGAGAGAAAAGCGCTCCCAGACTAGCCAATATCGTCATTGACGAGATTCACCCATCTCCGATATGTGGTTGTTGGTAGTTATACTAATACAACCATGGATTCGTTGGCTAGTTTCAAGCCTTCATAATAGGCGTAGGACGTTGGGTTCGAGAACGAGGCCAGATTAACTAATAGTTTAACCTCTTGTAGTGATGGAGGAAGTCCCTTCTAAAAGGAGAATGCTTTTGACAATGGATGATTTTAACAATTAAATTGAAACAACATTTTCAAAAGGGATAGGCCTTGCAGTTTTGCCACTTGTGGCCCCTTTGGTGGTGACTTTCTTTGTTATATTTTACCCAGAGATGATGAAAGGATTCCCTTGTGGGTTCGTGAGAACTAAGAAATCATGAAGTTGTCTTTTACCTGTAGAGCTTTCATCCTCTGCTTCGCGGATCCATGAAGAGTCCTTTGGATTCTTGCTGGGTTTTCCTCTTGGAGGGTCTCGAAGTTTTCCAGGGTTCGTTGAAATCAGTTCGTCTTTCTATTCATCTCGCCCTCCTACATCTTTCTGAGTTGGTTTTGTTGGGAACCTGAGGGTTTTAGGACGAGTCTTCATCCTCCGGGTCTGCTTATGCAGTATTATTGGAACTTGCAAGTACTTGAGTGCTTTGTATCGAAAGATCCTTCTTGGAGATCTTTTTATTCCTTTTACCCGTGATGCCTTTTCAAGTTTTCACCAAGTCCATTTTTTTGTTTTTTTTTTATTTTTTTATTTTTCTTTGTGATGCCTTTTCAGGTTTTCACCATGTTTTTTAGCCCGTTACGAGTAGTATTTTCTGAGATACATTACATTAATGGGGTCGTTGAGTTCATACCCCTCTTGAGTTTTGACCTTAAAGGAATTGCCTGCATGCACTCGGGTAACGATGAATGACCCCTCCCAATTTGGTCTGAACTTGCCTAAAGGGTGTGGATTTGCAGGAGTGTGGAAGATTTTCGTGAGTACCGTGTTTCCTTCTCTGAATTGCCGAGAAAGAAATTTTCTTTAGTATGCCCTCTCGGTTGTACACTGGTAAGCAACAATATTTTGTATTGCTCATAGTAATTTTTCATCTAAGTTAATGAAGGCAGCGATTCGTGCTTCGATCTTTTGTTCCTCATCTGAATTTTTATGAATAAGGAGTAGGAGGGATGGTATCTCAACCTCCATTGGTAGCACTGCTTCCATACCATACACTAATGAGTATGGGGTTGTTCCTCATCTGAATTTTTATGAATAAGAACTCGGAGGGATGGTATCTCAACCTCGATAGGTAGCACTGCTTCCATACCATACACTAATGAGTATAGGGTCATACCAGTAGGAGTCGTCTCAGCTGTCTGGTAGGCCTATAGGGCGTCGTTTAGCTTTTCATGCCAATCTTTCCCGCCTTTTATTATTTTATCTATGATTCTGAGAAGTCCTTTATTTGTGGCTTCTGCTTGTCCATTTCCTTGAGGGTAATAAGGTGTGGAGAATTTATGTGATATCTCAAAGTTTTTGAACACCATAGTGACCTTTTCAGTTTTGAGATTGGATCCATTGTATATGATGATTTACTCAGAAACATTGATTTTGAATACAATATTATTCTTTATGAAACAGGCAACATGCTGGCCTTCAATTTTAACAAATGAAGTGGCATCTACCAATTTGGTGAAGTATTATGTAGTGACTAATATAAAACGGTGGCCGTTTGAGGCTTTTCGTGATATTATTCCGATGATATCAAGACCCCACATGGCGAAGGGCCATACAGGTGGTGTTGATTTGAGTGATACGAACGATGTATGGATGAGGTCGTCATAGAGTTGACATTTGGGACACCTCTTAACGAACTTCCAGCAGTCTTCAGCCATGGTTCTCCAGTAATAGCCTTGGTGCTTGATTTTCTGAGCTAAGGCAGCTGCCCCAAAATGACATCCTTCATTGTGCAACTCTGGTAGTACTTGGTCACTTTCTAGCTACTCGAGGCACCGTAGAATGATGCCATCGAAGTACTTTTTGAATAGAAGATCACCTCTTACTAAGAATCCATTAGAAAACCTTTGAAGGGCTTCTTTATCCTTTTTTATGGCTCCTTTGGGGTATCAACAATCTTTTAGCAGGGACAAAACATCGTGAAACCACGATTTTTCCTTAACTAGCACCTTTGAAGCCACGAGAGATACTTTTCCCTCATTCTCCTTTTCTCAATCTATTTCTTTTTCAATCCTTGGTGGAGAAGGGTCATGTTTGTTTCTGATGTAGAATGGTAGCATGGTGATTTCTAGAGGAATAAAAACCATTTGAAGCAAGGGTCACAAGGGTATCGGCGAACCTATTATTTTCCCTAGTTACGTGCTGAAAGGTGATTTTCTCAAAGTATGGAATCATATTTTCCACCTTTTCTTGACAAGGTTTAAGCTTTTCTTTTTCCACCTTCCAAATCCCTTGAACTTGGTTTATAACGAGTAAAGAGTCACCAATCACTCGTATTTGCTAGATTTTCATTCCCTTGGCGTTCTCTAGCGCAACTATCAAGGCTTCATATTCAGCAATGTTATTGGTACATGGGAAATTCAACCTAATGGCTGTTGGCATTAAAATCTTCTGGGGTGAGCATAATATGACTCCTATACCTGACCCGTATTCGTTCTTTGCACGATCGAAGTATAGCTCCCAAATCGAGTACTCAATTGTGAAGAGGTTCTCATCAGGGAGATCCGTGTTAACGGGAATATTGTCTGGCAGTGTATGTTCAACTAAGTGTCAGCAATGGCTTGTCCTTTGATCGATTTTTGAGTGACATACTCGATCTCAAACTTGCTCATTATCATTCTCCACTTCGCCAAACGTCTGTTGAGGACTGGCCTCTCCAATATGTACTTGAGTAGGTCAATATTTGATATGAGATTGACTGAATGAGATAACACATAATGTCTAAGTTTCTGCATGACCCATTGCGTTATGAATGATGTCTTGGTTTAGTCTTTGTCTGCCATGAGGATTTGGTTGTAGCCTGAGAAGTCGTTCATGAATGACAGCATCTCATGACACACAGTGTTGTCGATCAAAGCATCTATATTTAGTAACGGGAAATTGTCTTTGGGACATGTCTTGTTGAGGTCTCTATAGTCGACATACAATCGGATCGTCCTGTCATTTTTGGGTACGACCACTATGTTGGCCAACCATTCTGCTTAATCGGCGGCGGTAATGAACTTTGCCTTGAGCAGTTTGTCGTTTTTTACCTTAATTTTGAGCTCGAGGTGGGTCTTTTGACGTCGGAGTTTCTTCCTTACAAGATTTTCTCCTTCGTTGAATATTAGGTGATGCTGCACCAATGTGGGATCTAGCCCTGGCATATCCTCATATGACCAAGCGATGATAGTCGTTGGGTCACCATCGAAGCTCTTCTTAAATTGCTCAACATGGGAAGTAAGTTCCTTAGGTTGAGAGATTTCTTTAGACTCTTGACTCTCTTGATCTTCATCTTGGTCATCCAATTCATCATCCTAGATATTATGCACCGTTATTGGGCTATCTTTAATGAGCACCATTTTGGACAATTCTTTTTCATTATTATCAACTTTATCATGTTCTAAATTTTCACCTGTTTTTGAAATATTGGAGAAGGTGTCCCTTATGGGACTCGTGAGAGAAATGTTGGGGACTGGACGCACAGGGTGGTTAGATGGCCACCCCGCGCCGATCCACTTTTTGACACCGAGACTTGAAGGTGTCGCTGGTATGCTTCTAATGATTCTCGAGATAAAGGAATGATCGACGAATTCCATCCATGGGTATGGGTTGGTGTTGGTGGATGATCACCCTTGGCTGTGTTAGAGCCAACTGTGCACACCTCCTCCAGATCCAGGTCAGCAAATAGGTCTTCAATTCCTAGTCCTTGTGTGTGCTGAGATGTGGAAGAGGGACTATTACCTATTGGGGATTCAAGGATCACTTTCGGCTATTTTGGAGGACGGGCATCGAGAGGATCGAGGGTTTGAATGCCCCCTGATATGAAGCACAGAGGGCTTGAAGGCTTTATCCGGCTTTGAAATTTGGTGAGAGTACACCTGAGCCCTCTTCGATCCCCTTTTCCAGTTTTAGTTTCAGGTGATGCAGAAATCGCTTCTTTTACGCCTTGCTCTTGACTTCCTAAGTCTTGGCTTGATTGGAAGCCTTGGGAGAGGAGCATGTGCCAGGGTTCGAGGGACCCGAAACAGTATCGATGTTGACATTGGATAATGTCCTCCATCGATGCAAATGTTTGTAAAATTTGAGGAATAGGGTCACTGGCCTCTTGGCATAAGGTGGCACAATTGGCTTGCTCGAAGGAAGCGAGTGGGATTTCTCCAAGCTCTACTCCTACGGCTGGCTATGAATGCTAGGATTGAGAAAAGCAGGGGGTTTGGTACAAACCTTGGCAACACCATTTTTGGATGGAAATTTTAGGCATTATTGTAGTATGGAGATGACCACAAGGTTTTTGTGGAGCCAGGGTCTTCCTAGCATAATGTTGAAAGAAGGTTTTATGTCCAAGACATAAACTTTACCGGCTGAATGGTGGGGCCAATCTTGAGTGTGGGAGGAAATATGCCCTTAGCCTACCTCTTGGTCCCATCATATGCAGCGATGGTTAGCTGACATGGTTCGAAGTCATTCGGGCTTTTGCCAATCTGCTTTACCGTTTTCATAGGGCATATTTTCAGGGATGCCCCATTATCAACCAGCACTCTTGTTATCTCATATCCTTTCATGAAAATAGTGATATCAAGAGGCTGCATGCGAAAGTGATTGACATTAGCCGGGATGTCAGTGCCATTATTTGGTTGATCAACCCGCACAACTTATCTGGTTGTGTGTTGCTCGGGATGTGGGTCATAGCAAGAACCTTTTCAATTTACGCTCTATGTGCCGACGAATTCGCAAGAAGCTCCAGGATGGAGATTTGATCTGGGATCTTCCCGAGATGAGTCGGTAGATCATCGGTGGCTGGTGGTCCATGAGTTCGTTTATTAGGTTCATGATCCGCAACCCCTGCTGGTGGTTTAGCTGTTGAAGTGGCTCCCATTCTTTCATCAAGAGTGTCTGCCATCAATTGGATGGGATTGAACACTCGACCTCTTCGGGTTAAAGAATCAACTTCGCCACCCTCGAGCTCGATAGGTTCTACCCTAGCGAGAGTAATGGAAGACCTCGAGGTGTTGGCCCCTTGTTTGGAAGATGATCCCTTTTCATCTGCTTTGACCATGCCAATCTCGAGAGCATCGTCTTCATCATACTGGTCCCACTTAGGACGATCATCAGAGTTTGGGGACGACGAATTTCCTCTAAGAAGACTCAAAAGATCTTCTTCAACTTCTTGGAGATGATGATCACAAGCAAATATGAATTGGCTGCGACCATCTTCTTCGTCTCTATTTTCAATCATGTGAATGATAACATCCTCCTTTGAGTTACTCGGAGCTCCCGTTTCTTCGGTCGTTGTGGCCATATTTTTTGGGAGAGGGTTTGTGAAGATACCCATCTTTTGTTTAGCTCTTCAACAGGTTGATTTCTAGGTCTGATAGTGATGTCGCCCCTATTTATCAACCCTTGAATCACCTGCTTCAAGGAGAACAATTTTGAGTATCATGGGCATGGTTTCGATGCCACTTGCATCATCTATTCTTATCCTTAACCTCAAATGGTGGTTAAGATGGTGGGAGGAGTTGAACCATGTTTTTCTTCAAGAGTAAGTCCAACACTTTTTCTAACGTGTATTTGAGAGGAGTGAAGTTGTCCTCTTGCACCATCTGTTCTTATCCTTATCCTCAAATGGTGGTTCAGATGGTGGGAGGAGTTGAACCGTGTTTTTCTTCAAGAGTAAGTTCAACACTATTTCTAACGGGTCTTTGAGAGGAGTGAAGTTGTCCCTAACCCCTTCGAATTTGATTCCTATTATTGCGCTGGGTGGCTAAACCCTGAGCCAGTCTGTTAACGACAATTTCGTTAACTTGACTGAAAGCTTTCTCCTTATCGTTGTTCTTATTTTTATTCTAGGTAGTCGTGATGAGTTTGTTATCAGGCTGAATACTGAGGGGTGTCCCTCTCGCCCATTCATGACGTGCCACCCGCTCGATCATGGAGTCGAAAGAGTGGGCAATAAGCCCCTGGCTAAAAACGGTCTTGTATTTAAGAGCTGCATTTTCTAAGGACATGGAGATTTAGCTGGGTCTGTAGACATTCGATGACCCGCATTGCCGCCTTGCGGAATCGACCAATAAAGTCCTCGAAGGATTCTCTTGGGTTTTGTTTGGTTACACTAAGCTCGCCCAGGGAAAGAGATCTTGGTGTTGACCAACGGTAATGAGAGACGAATTGGTTGAACATTTCGTTTGGAGTTATGTGTGGTTGAGCGGTCATTATTCTCAATGCCAATATAAAGCCTCACCGGTCAAAGTTTGTGAAAACAGGGCCCTCAACTGGTTAGGCCTATCCCGCAAGGTTTAGACGGAGAGGAGATATCGTTGACGTGAATATCTGGGTCACTCTTCCCATTGAATTTGTCTTTAAACTCTGGGATGACAATCCCAGGGGGAAGGTCTTCCATGCCTCCAGGGTCTCATGAACATAGGCCTTTGAGGGTAGGATTTCATGCATACCCATCCTTACACGCATATCTTGTATCACTTTTAAGGTGCCTTATTGTTGGGTATTCGGCATGAGAGTAAGCCCACTGGTCGGTGGGTTCCCTATCCTAGACTAATGAGTGGAGACTTGGGATAGATGTTGTCCTGCTTGGGCCTTTGATGGATGAGCTACGGTTACCGGGGTAGTTTGATACATTTGTGCCTGAGGGGCGTATTGACCCATAGGTGTTGCCACCAGTTGCGAAAATGGCACGGTTTGTCGAACCAGATGTACCACAACGACTGATTGATGAATCGGCTGACTCGGCTGTGCTAGGGGTTGACCTATGCTATTAGGCTGGTTTAGGACCAAGCCACGAATTGGGCCTTGGACAGTGTAACCTAGATCAAGTAGACTCTTAAGGGAGGAATGGACGTCCATCTCACCTAAGGGTCGGTCTAGATTAGCACCTCTGCTACGTACCGTATTTAGGACATCATGGGCTGTACTATGGTGACTCAAGGTTGGGTTAGACCTCCTGGGTTAGACCTCCTAAACCTGGATGTGTCTTGATTTTGAGACCGTTGAGCCTCAAGGTTATCTGGGGCGTCAGATTATTGGTTAGGCTGAGTTCTGACTGTAATCCCAAGGGATTGCAGCATAGTGGTCCCTAGGTTTGAGAAGGTTGGGCTTAGAGTCAGCAGTGGAGCGGTCATCATAATCGCCATGGGTAACCGACATGATAATTTTCTTTGGCTAGGCTCTAGAGTCTAGGCTTAGGTAAGATCTAAACTCGATGACCTAGGGCACACTCATCTTGACTCTAAGGGAAAAACCTTAACTAAGACTAAGGCTAAGACTAGCCCAGAATCTAAACTTGCTAGACTCAATGGGTTTTGGTTCAAACTCTAAACTAAGGTAAGCTTAGTCTAGCTCTAAAGGTAACTCTATGCTTAGAACTATGCTAGAACCTAGACGAAGATCTAGACTAGATGGTGCACGAGTCTCGGCTCGGACCAAGGATGGTTCTAGGTTCGGACCAAGGTGTGAGCATGGATCGGACTTGGATTGAGCTAGGTGCAAGCCTGGGCTTGGACCTAAAGGGGTTTGAAACTTAGACCGGATGTGGACCTGAAGTAGATCAAGATGAGCTAGGAACGAGCCTTTGACTCGGACCAAGAGGGAGCCTAGGTTTGGACCTGGGTGTGAACTTGGTTCGGACTTGGGCTAGGCTGCGTACAAGCCTGGACTTGGACCCATAGAGTTTTAATGATAAGACCTGAACTGGATCAAAGATGAACTAGGAACGAGCGTTCTGCTAGGACCAAGAGGGCCTAAGTTCGGACCAAGATGAAATCAGGTTCAGACCTGGGCTAGGCTAGGTACAAGTCTGGACCTGGACCTAAAGGGTTCAACTTGGACCAATAGTAGATCCGGGCTGAGACCTAAGATCAATAAGCAAGGAAGCACACGAAAAAGTTTGACCTAGTATAATACTATATGTAGGTCTGGCTTGAGAGTGGGTTCCTAACTATTGAAATGCGGCTAAGCTGATATAGGTCCCTGCATAGGTCCTAGCCTCCTGTATATGATTTTGCCAGGTCCTACTATATGCAGAGTTTCTTTGAGGCAAAGGATTACGGAGGGGCACTCACAGTAGATACGCGAAACCCAACCGCCTCGACTCCCAAAGCTGAGTTCCCCTCAAGCCGTTAACGTGGATTTTGGGGGTTTTCAAAAAAATTGTTTTTTGGTTTTCCTGGATTCTCGGTTGGTGTGTGCTAGAGCGTGTAAAGAAGCACGCAAATGAAAATAAAGTCAAGCACATGGGCACACAATAAGAAAGCAAACATGTGAGCGCTCGACGCTGATCGCACCTAGTGATGTGCACTTCGAGGCGAAACTCGCTCGAGGCACAGTATAGATGGAGGGGTGAGGAACCCCTAAGAATGTATGGTCAAAGCAGTGAAACCAGGCACAGTTCTTGCTATGTCAAGCGGAGCCCGAGTCGAGGATGACTCAAACGGGACACGATTCAGGGATGGTGCAAGCAACCCTCAATCAATTTTTTTATTTTTTAATATTTTTTATCTTTTTTAAGTTTGAGGAAACACAGTTAAAATCAGCGTGGTGAAAGCAGGAAAAACATGGTTTTAGTCAAAATTAACAAACTAAAATGAAAAAGAAAAAGTCAAGAGCAAGACAGACTTATCTGAAGCAAATTTTTTTTTTTTGCATTTTTAAAAATTTTATTTTAAGCCAAAAATTGGTGACCAAGCATAAAAAAGGCTCTGGAATAGGCTTGTGGGGTACAAGAATATTTGTGGGACCTCTGTGATAGAGTAACACGGGTCATGTCGCCAAAAAATATATTTACTTATTTATTTTTTATCTTGTTAATCTTGATGAAATAAGGCTACTAAAACTCGCAAAAGCAGAAAAATCGGGCATTTGTGAAACAAAAGAACAACAGATAGAACAAACCTGTATCAAGAAAAATATTTTTTTGGTATTTTTAAAAAAATTATTTTTCTTTAAAATTTTATCAACAGCCACAAGAACGACCCAGGACCCAACTTACAAAATTTTAAAAATTTTTGCATTGGGTGAAGGGGGAAACCAGAGAGCTTGTCGCCTTGGACCTAGGCAGCACGGTCCGTGTTGCCTGGGTGGCATGCCTAGTGTCTCCCAAAAAATTATTATATTGTACTTTTTTATATTTTTTTCTTGTAGATTTTGATAAAATAACAAATAAATTTTTTTTTGACGAAAATAAATTAAAATAAAGCGACAGCAGATCTGACAAAAAAATATGTTTTTGTATTTTTAAATATTTTATTTTGACCTAAAACTTTGGAAACAGTTACAAAATGGTACCTAGAACATGCATGTAAAGTTTCAAAAGATTATGAGATTTTCGAAATTTTCATGCTCGAATCACGCTTGATTAACCCATGGTAGGCGCTAAACTGTTTACAGTGCAAATTGAAGCGATCTGTGGATGTAGATCACTAAGATCTGACACTTTAAAAGGATAAAATGTAATGGAAAACAAGTGGGACAAATCGAATTCAGATCTGAGTATCTTTGGGTGTCTCCTCTTCTTTCTCTCCTCTTTCTTTCTCTCTTCTCTTTTCTCTCCTTCTCTTTACTTTTTTCTCGTTCCTCCCTCATCCCTCTTCCTTCCTTTCTCTCTCCTCTCTTTCCTAATCTCTCTTCTCTTTCCTGTTCTCTCTGTTCTTTCCTTTCTCTCTGTTCTTTCCTTTCTCTCTTCTCTCAAATCATGCATGGCGATGTCCATCGTCGAGAGTGATAATCTCTTTCTTTTCTTAATCTCCTGGAACATGCACAGTGAGTCGGGCCTTGAACTGAGTGGAGGGCCAGGCCTCTGTACAAGTTCCCCTGTCTCCATGTCATGCACGGCGATGCTTATCGTCGAGCACAACATTTCTCCCTCTATTCTCTAACAAAGACATTGACCAGAGCGCTTTTATCAAAGTGGCCGGTCGGGTCGTGTCAGAGTCATTTCTTCCATGCACTGAGATTCCTATCGCAGTGCGTGTTTTCTCTTTCTCTCTCCTATCTCTTTCCCTCTGTGTCGTCCATGTTTTCTACCTTCCTTCTCTCTCCTCTGGCATGGACGGCAGAACCTCATCGCCGTCCATGCCTTCTTCTCTCTTCTCACTGCTATATCATGGACAGCGGAACTTCATCACCGTTTATTCATTCTTCTCTCTTCTCATTCCTCTATCATGGATGGCAGAACACCATCGCCGTTCATGCATTCTTCTCTCTTCTCCTGCCTCTGTTAGGAACAATGGAACCCCATTGTCGTTCATGCTTTCTTCTCACTTCTCTCTCCTCTGTCATGGACAGCGAAACTTTATCGCCATCCATGCTTTTTTCTTTCCTCTCTCTCCTCTGTCATGGACGGCAGCCCCCATCATCGTCCATGCTTCTTGCAGTTTAATTAGTGCTAGTCGATTTCCATTGCACTGCTCGGGTTGCACATGACTTTCCTCTAGGTGTTGATGTTTTGTAAAGATGTTGAAGAGGTATTCTCTTGTTGAAAAATAATAAAAAAATCGCTTAGATATTTTTGGTGATTCCAACAAGTTTTTAATCTTTTGGCGGAGTCATTCTTTTTGAATGATTGTTGCATCGTATGTTTATTTTGTTCCTATAATGCCCTTGTTTGTTTAATAGTTAGAAATGTCTCAAGGAGCTCAAGGGGCATCTGGCAAATCATCTACTGTTTCCAGTTTGGTGATGCTCCTTTCTTTCCTGGTGTTTAGAGCCCTTTTTATACTTGGATCTCTTTGTGTGTGTGGTTGTTGCATTGTTATGCTTGTGCCATTCATTTATTTAGAGATCGAATTTTTTATACTTGGTCTCATTTTGGGCACGTCATTGTGACGTAGTCGGGTTTTACAATATATGATCATGTTTGTTTCAAATTACGGACGATGCTCCCATTGTGGACGTTTTTTTTTTTCAAATTGTCCTGTTCGGTAACGCGACCAACGGACAAGTGGGGTCTATATCTTGCAAAGCGAAGACCGGGGTTTATATCGTGCAAAGCAAAACAACTCTCCTATATTTAAAATACCGGACAACTATCTGCTATCTTTAAAACCAGCATGCCCTCTCTCTCAAAACATTGTGATATTTTTTTAAAAAATAATCTCTCAACTTTTTCCTCACTCTTTGCTCCACCATGGCCATCCTTTCCAGCATCTTGGCCACCACCACACCCACCATAACCATTCTCTCTCTGTCGCCCCCTCTCTCACCCAGCCCCTCTCTCTCTAGACCGTTGACCCCTCTCTCTGGTCCTCTCCACAGACCCTTGGGGGTACAACGTAAATTTCTCTTAATTTAAATTTGATTTCCTTGCCCTTATTTCCCAAATCCACCAGAAAATCCCTACAAAAATACAAAAGAGATAGGAGCACCAAAAGCGAGGTTAGAGAGAGAGAGAAAGAGACCTAGCATCGGTGATAAAGAAAGGGTCCATGGCATTGCCATTTGGGGTAGTCAAAACCTTTACCCTTCTGATTGTGAGCTCCAATTTGTAAAGAACCTCATTCATGTCTGCGTCACAATACAAACAAAAAAAATACATGGATCTTATAAAAAAGATAGAAAAACCAAGAGAGAGCAGTAGTAATTATAGGGGCATAGATACCGTGTAGAAGACCTCTTTGATTGGGGGAAAAGAAGTTGAGCAAATAAACCCAAGGTGACTTAGGGCTTGCTTCAATTGATGAGCAAAAATAAAGTGAGGCGGCATTGGAAAAAGGACACGTCGAGAGATGGGTTACGGGATCCGTACCCTTGGGGTGTTTGGCGAGGACAAGAGGAAGGGGGTCGGGGGATCTAGAGAGTGAGGGGCTGGGTGAGAGAAGTGTTGCACGATATAAATCCTATCTATCTGGTGTTTGTACTGGGGTAATTTGGAAAAAAAAAAAAAAACCCACGTGACAGTAACGCCCATAATTTGAGTCAAACATGATACCATTTTATAATTGACCCCCAATATGGTCCGTATGTAAATTTTTCTTTAGTTAGAGATGGATTCTCTGCCAACACGTGATAGGGATGGAGATGATTATGATAGTACTATCTCGTATGTGTTTTTAGCTTTTTGCTTTTGAATGTGGTGGTGTAATTTGTATTTCTTAATGGATGCTGTTTCTATAAAGCCGAAGCGCTAAACAATCAAATTAGGGTGCACCTCAAAAAGTTGATGCCAAAAAATTTTCAAATGGATTATTTCAACCTCAAGATACATGGACATAGAAAAAAGATATCAAGTTTGGAAATAGTGCATCTTGCAATGCATTTTTGGATCGTCAATTTTCAAGATTTTCATAGATATGCTCGATCTACACTATTCTTGGAGCTTTAAATTTTATAATTAGAGATGAAAATATGTTTTAAGGCTATCATAAACATTTCCAGTTTGAAACTGCATTTCTCGACACCATTTGAAGGTGTGCTTTACTTTGATTGTTTAAAGTCTCAGCTTTATACAAACCATACCTTTCTTAAAATCTGACGACTTAAGCGATGTCAACTTTATGTACATTACATTATAGGGAAATTATCTCTAATATACCTAAATTTTAATAAAATCTTAAAAAAATCCCAACTTCCCAAAACCTCACCTACACGCTTTTTTTCAATTATTGGTTTTTTGGACAAAAATACCTTTTACTGTAGTCTTTCTACTGTAATACATTTTGATCTTTACAGTACTTTAAATACTGTTACAAATTGAGATAGTATTACGGTAAATACCGTAATAGTATGAAGTTATGTTACGGTACTTTAAGTACCATAATAACTAATCTTTTTTTTACGTTACTCTTAATGCCGTAATTGAATTATTACGGTACTGTGTGGTGAAGTCCTTACGGTATTCTTATTATGGTAATAGGGTGAAAAACTTCAAATCGAAACTAATATTAGGGTTACCCCTCTCCTCACTGTGAACTTCTTGGTTGCATCACTAGAGCCATGGAATTCCAAAATCAAGGTTACCCACCAATATTGGATCAACAAGAATGTTCAGTTCCTCAAAACCCCACAACCAGCTATTTCCCTGAACCCCATAAACCCATTAAATTAAAAAACAATATGCACAGAGTTGAAGCGTTAGAAACAAGCGCATAGACCATGATAATATACCTCCAAATAAGTGAGACTTATCGTCGAATTTCCGTTGTTTTTCTTCTCTGTCTTCTCATCTTTCTCTGATGCTTGCCCATCAGATACCACAACAAACACTCTGGTACCAAATCTATAGAGAGAAAAAGAATGTTAATTAGAGAGAGAAAGACGAAGAAATTGATAATTGTCTGCAAAGAATACTTTGTTTAAATATTCAATTAGTTGTCGACTAGGATCATTAGGCTCTTTAATAGTAGTCGGTATCCAGGTTGAATTAGCCCCAGAGCACACAGTTGCTAGAGGAGATCCAAAGAACCAATGGGACCCCCCGGCCTAACAAGGGAGCAACCATTTTTCTATAAATTAATGAAACGAATGATTTAAAATGGCGTGAAATGGCACTACATGTTCATTTCAAGTTTCAACAGGTATCATAAATAAATTTTAAAAATGGGTGCAAAAGGAATGTTTTGCCCCTGCTTAGCAATTCATGAAATTCCAAAATAGTCCCTACTGCTGCCCTAGAACATACGTGATCTTTTGTGGACGATCCGGGGTTGCTCTGGTGCCCATTTATCTGAAAGATGATTGTTTCTTATAGGGCTCGACATGTCGATCAATTTGATACCAACATCAAGCCATGGATCGTGCTATTAAGCCACGATCATGTGACATGAAATTTGGATGAATCTTGAAAACTTCAGATTGATAGTGTGCTTCTGTCTTGATGCATTTCCTTGATTTCTTTGCTGGATCACATGACCATGCCGTCACAATCACGTGGCAACAAACGCAGCTCGATTTAGTGCCCCAACAAATATTTCGTAACTTTGGAGTTTCGGTCGGAATTTGGAATTTTGGCACTGGAATTTACTGTCAATTTATTGGCTTCGTGTGCGAAGTCCGACCATTCATCATGTACAGGGTTCGGACCAGAGATAGCCCTAGACCTTACGCACACGATGAAGCGAATCTCGTATCAGTTTGATGTGCAAGAGCGATGATTTAACAACTCGAGCGAGGTGTGTCGCTGCTGATCGGTAACTTTATTCACAGATCGGCAACTTCTCTCTAGCTTTTCTCCTTGTTTGGGAGTCATAACGGGGTGTGCCACATATCAAAATGCTAGTCTTGACGAGACGACCACGCTCACAAATTTGAGTGTGATCTGACTCGAGACAAGTGACATATGGCCCTCATAAGTCACTGCTCGAGATTGTAAAAACAATCATCTTTAATGGTGATTTGGTGCAGAGGGGCCATACGGGATAGTGTGCGGCCTACCCTTTTTGGTATTTTACCCCTAACTTTGTCCTAGAGTGCCCGATTAAGCTGAAACTTGACCCATAGGGGTTTTCGATCATGTTGGATCCAATGGCCATGGTTTTATTGCAATTTGACAAATAAAAAATATGACTCTTGTTATGTGGTCCATTTCAGGGTTCTAGAGATTAATTTTTTCAATTTTTTTTCTTTGTCTGCATTACCTTAGACATGTCTAATTGCGGTGAGACTTGGCAGGTGCCTTTTTAAAGTGTTTAGGAAGATTTCCACCCATTTTAGGAAAATTTGGGGACTGTCGAGAATTCCATTGTATGTCCAGGCTTTATTGACTGACTTCTCTTGTTATTCCGCATCAGGGACCAAGGTGCTAAAAAAATTCTTCAAACAGGCCGTTGCTAGACTTGGAATGAAGCAGCTAGTAAATCTCAAAAAAAATTTGAAGACTAGTAGGTGGTTCCTTTCCCCCTCGACGAGCACCATAAAGATGACCAAGTTTTGAGGCACGAACACATCATATATTGCTTCGATCAACGGATGGCCGCCATTGAAATCAAGATCCAACAAGGAGATTGTTGCCTCCCCGTTCTCAAGGAGCCATGTGTTTTTAACATGACTCCATGTCTCTAGCAGTCCTTAACAGTATTGGAGCACCGATCATAATAGCCGGCTGAGCACTAAATCGCTGCTAGTAGAGAAGCACGCTCAAGAATTCTTGTAAAAACAAAAATTTTTCTCCCAAATCCAGTGATGCGCACGCGACGGAGAGTGAGATAGAGGCCTAGTGCCGTTTGGAGTAGCGTCGATTGTGTAAGGAAGATGCAGCACCAGCTGTGTAAGGAAGACGCTGCGCCAACTGTGTAAGGAAGACATAACACCGGCAGTGTAAGGAAGACGCAGCATCGGCTGTGCAAGGAAGATGTAGCACCGGCTGTGTAAAGAGACCCATCGCTGTCTGAGAACTCAAGATGTAGCACCGCCTGAGTAAAAGAGATAAAGAAGAGCATTACCACACGTGCAAGAGGTAGCGCCGGCTATGTAAGTGACCATCACCGGCTGTGTAAGTGAGCATCGCTGACTGTGTATGGGAGCATCGCCATGTGTGTTTGGTCAAATCGTACAGCTGTCACTAATCAGTGCCACTCCGTACGTGTCAAAGCCACATGCGATTGCGTCAGCCGCATGTTTTTCCAACCACCCTCTCCTTTATAACTGTTTTCCTCCTTTGGCAGCACCGTCTCTCCCATTTTCTCAACTTTTTCTCTCTCTCTTGAAGTTCACTGTTGCCCCTTGAAGACAACCCACTAGTGGAGAAAGGGGGAAAGCTCGTGAAGGCAGTGAGTGGGGATTTGAGATACCGTAGGAGTCAAGATAAGTGGGTTTAGCTTCTATGCATCCATGGTTTATGTAAAGAACAAGTATTTAGAATGGGTAAGATGATAGAATGAAAAGTGTGAAGCACGACTGGGTTAACGTGGGGTTGAAATTTCAGGTTTATGCTTTTAAATTCCATGATTTTTTTTGCCATATATATGATCCTTTTATGTATGGAAACTCATGAAATTACTCAATGTGAGACACCATATCATGAACGAGGTTCCAAGCCCAAAGTGTAGCTTAGCCAGGAAATATTAAGTGTTCTTTAAAAGCATGTTAACTTGAGAATAAGAATTTCAAGAACTGTGATTGTTTTTGTATCAAAATGTTCGATGGCTAAATGGCATCCAAATGGGACCAAATCGGCTCCAATTGAACGACATATATGACCCCAAGTTTACTCTTTATTCCATGATAAAATTGTACATGGATTAAAAGATATGGCCTAAAATGTCGAGACACGACACGGCTCATAGTTGCGGCTAATTTCAGCAACTGTGGCCCTCTTTGGGCAGTGCTTTTGACTCTGCAAATGGTGTCCAAAAACATTCAAATTTCCACCATTGGGAAGCTATGTGAATGTACTCGAAGTTGCATGTTTTGAGGTTTTTGAAATTCCCCACGGATTTTTAATTATGGCCCGAAATGCGCGAACATGGCATTTAAGGAAGATTTCCAGCAACTAATGCTCACCTTGTGCTAAGTTATAGACCCATCAAATGACACCCAAATTCTTTCAAATTACTATCTTTGTAATGATCTAGGGGTAAGCTTAAAGTTTCATGTTTGAGGCATTCTGAAACTCCTCCTAGATTGGGAGCTATGCCCTCGCAAGAGGGCCATGTCACTGTTACATGTCACTGCACCAATTTTATATCCATGCTACACTAAGCTTTCTTGATATATGATAAATGTGAATACCTTATGATGAATTTCATGTAAATGGCATAAAGATATGTGAATGATGTCTTATGACTACGCTATGTGACAAAAAGGGACCACAAGCACAATAGTGATGAAATGAATTAATAATGAATGCCAATTGCTATTGAGAAGACTTATGTGTAAATGCCCTGTGAAAGTTGATGAAATAAATGACTTTTGCTAAATGATATGATGATATGATGGAATATGATTCATCTGTATGAGGCATTGAATGATGTGAATGAATTGAATTCTTGAACTTGATGGATGGCCATTGCTTATATTGATATTGACCATTACGCGGTGGGACACTCACCGATAATGGATAGTGTTATGATATTATGCTGGATGGCCACTGCTTATAATGATATTGACCATTACGCGGTGGGACACTCACTGGTAATGGATACTGTTATGATCTTATCATAGATGGCCATTGTTTATATTGATATTGACCATTTTGTTGTGGGACACTCACCGATAATGGATACTATTATGATATTGTGATGGATGGCCACTGCTTATATTGATGTTGACCATTACGCTGTGGGACACTCGCTGATAATGGATACTGTTATGATACTGTGATGAATGGTCACTGCTTATATTGATATTGACTATTACACGGTGGGACACTCACCGGTAGTGGATACTGTAACGATATCACATGCTACGCAATAAGACACTCATCAGTAGTAAGGAAAGTGATGTTGGCATATCCCCTAACCTGCATAATGATCGGAACGGGTTACGAGAAAGGATAGAGGGTCACACCCTAGATTCATGAAATGAAATGAAATGATTGATGCCTTGCAAGGTAAGGGCCTATCGAACCCCCAATATAAGATGGGAACTGTGTGAGTGTGTTGAGGCTATTACGAAGTGGATTACCCCGCTTGTCATTACCTTCCCTCCGGTATGATGGTAAAGGTCTTAAGCAATAGGATTCGCTTAGCCTGATGGATAAGTCCTCTACCACGGGAGTAGGTGATTTAGGGAGTGAGTGGGTAATGATCGAATTTCTGAATAAGGAATGTTTAGGATTGCACTGATTGAATGTTAATGATTTCACTGATTGAATGCTCATGATCGCAATAATTTAATAATAACTGATGTGTAATGAGGAACTGTTTTTGTTGTAATAATAACTAAAAATTCATTGAGCTTGTAATGAGGAACTGTTTTTGTCTTCCATAAAGCATCTACTCGTGGAACAACCTGTTCTATCAAATAAGAAACGAAACTCTTGCCATGACGATAAGACTTGGAAATCATAATGAATATGCAAAACTCAAAAATAAGAGAATAATAGTCGTGGGGTGATGTCTGATTACCTCTTACATGACTTGGTTCGAAACGAATGATCTTCTATAAGTATAAGTTCATTTTCCTCTAAAGAATAAGCACTTTAGTGGAAGTCCCATTTGAATGTTCGACTCGAGATGTTAGTGGGCCGGACGTAAATGAAATGTTCATACTCACTGTCTTGATCTAATATTCATATGTGCTAAACTATGATTTTATATTGATGGATCGAACTGTTATCACACACGGATAGAATCACTATAGATGCATAACACTAGATCTACTTACTGGGGTGTATAGCTCATTCCATTATTTCTCCTCTCCTTGTTGATTGATAGTGACAGGTTCAGCACTTGGAGCTCGTGTTTTGCTGTGGGAAGTTGAAGTTAGATTCTGCAAAGAAGGCACTTAGATCTTGTTTATGTCTTGGTTGTTTGACCATGGGTTTTTGTTCTTTGTTGATATATGTAATATTGGACCTAGATGCCCTGAACTGAATGTAACATTTTGGAAGAGATTTATATATATAATGGATTTTTGGTGTTTGGGATTGTCGATGTTCACCTGCTAGTTGAGTTATTCTTGAGTTCTTTTTCCAAGGTTTGCTCGATTACCGAAAATAAAAGCTTTGAGTTCGCTCCTTCTTAAGTGACAAACGATACATTGGATAACGAACCCACGCTTAGTCGCTCGTCACAGCGTATCGTATGGTGATTGGGGGTGGCATCATGACATATATGGTATCAAAAGCGAAGGATAGGATTCTTAGCCTAGGGAGTTTAGGAGAGTCCTTAGATTAGTTTTGGGGTAGACAAGTGACTGGGTGTTCTTGGGACTAGATTAAGGATGCCGAGAGCTCGTACCCACAACGCGAGTTCCAGAAATGACAATACCGAGGCACTCTACAAGTTTTATAGAACTCTAGTGGGGCTATCACCCAAATGATGAAGGAATCGATGCCAACCCAGTCTACCCCTACACCAGCCTCATGGAGAGGTTTAGGAGAATGACACCATAACCTTTTTGAGGCATGGAGGAGTGAAGAAGGCTGAGAGGTGGAAAAAAAAAATAGAGAAGATTTTAGAGGTGTCACACTATTCGGATGAGTAAAATGTCAAGCTAGGGGCCTTTATGTTGGAAGGAGAAGCAGAGCACTGCTAGGATTCGATAACGCGAACTTGGAGGGAGTTAGGCACTGAGGTCACTTGGGAAAACTTCTTGGCAACATTTGATGAGAAGCACTTCCCCGATTTAGTCAAGGAAATGAAGGGGGTAGAATTTATTGAACTTCAGCAAGGAGGTATGATGGTGGAACAATATGCCGCCCGATATGCAGATCTTTCTAGGTATGCACCCCACATCATAAATACCAAGGTGAGAAAGGCAGCTAAATTTTGAAGGGGCTTGCAATCGGATATAAGGACTAGAGTGATGTCGGCCAATATAAAGTCGTATGCCCCAATGGTAGACCATTCCCTAAAGATGGAAAAAGACTGCGAGAATCGCTGGTTAAGGAAGGAAGGAAAAATGAATACAGTGCCGTTGGGGAAGTTTGGGAAGAAACCCAGCAGTTTTCGAGGAGAAACACCAGAGGGAAGCCCTGCCCACCTAACCCTAGGATCCCGAAGAATCTTCCAGGAAATATGGGTATTGACCTCCAATCTATCATCAATTGCGAGTCAAGGAGGGAGACATCCCAAAGACCGCTTTCAAAACTCGATACTGTCACTACGAGTTTCTTGTGATGCTGTTCAGGTTAACCAATGCCCCCGCTGTATTCATGGATTTGATGAATAAGGTGTTTAGGCACTTTCTAAATGACTTTGTAGTGGTTTTTATCGATGATATCTTCGTATATTCTAAGAGTCAGGATTTGCACGAACAACATATAAGAATTGTCTTGCAAACTTTGAAGGCGAAAAGATTGTATGCTAAGTTGAGAAAGAGCAAGTTTTGGCTCCCCAGTGTGGCCTTCCTTGGGCACATTATTTCTAAGGATGGAATGAAGGTTGACCCCTCTAAGATTGAAGATGTACTTAACTGGGAAAAACCAACAAATGTGACAGAGGTTCCTAGCTTTCAAGGATTGATAGGGTACTACAGGCTCTTTGTAAAAGGATTCTTAAAGATAGCGCATCCTTTGACTCGATTGACCCAGAGGAACACAAAATTTATATGGTCAGAGGAGTGTCAGAAGAGTTTTTCAGGAATTTCAGAAGAGGCTAGTCACATCCCCGATATTGGCCTTGCTCGAGGGGAATGAAGACTTTGTGGTTTACACCGATGCATCTCATAAAGGGCTCTGATGTGTACTCATGAAGAGAGGTAAAGTCATTGCTTATGCCTCAAGATAACGAAAGCTGTATGAGCAAAACTATCCAACTCACGACTTGGAGCTTACGATAGTAGTGCTCGCGTTAAACATATGGAGGCACTACCTCTATAGGGCCCAGTTTAAAGTAGAGCCTCAAGTACATATTTTCCCAAAAAAGAGTTAACTATGAGGCAAAGAAGATGGATGGACTTATTGAATGATTATGACTGTACAATTGATTACCAACTAGGCAAGACTAATGTAGTAGCCGACGCCTTAAGTCGAGGAGTTGTGATCTCCGTGGCACATTTGATGGTTCGAGAAATAAAGCTATTAGAGGTTGTGGTGGAGTGGCGCCCACCTTAGCCCGTAGTGAGGGAGAAGGAATGCTATCGTGTCTGAGGATGGAACCCCAACGCTTTCAACAAATCAAAACGGCTCAAAAAGGAGATCCCCAACTGGTAAAAATCCTTAAAAGAACTTAAAATAGAAGGAAAATAATATTTCTTTATGGGCAGTGATGACTTGTTAAGTTTTAAGAACCGAGTGTGTGTTCTTAATGACGAGAATATAAAAAGGGTTATCCTAGAGGAAGCACACCACTCCCGCTACACGGTACACCCAGGGAGTATGAAGATGTACCAAGATTTGAAAGAGACCTTCTGGTGGAACAACATGAAGCAAGATGTGGCACAGTTTGTCGTTAAGTTTTTGACGTGCCAGCAAGTGAAGGCAGAACATCTGAAACCTATTGGACTACTGCGGCCCCTACCCATACCAGAGTGGAAATGGGAAAACTTCACGATCGATTTTGTTTTTGGATTACCAAAGTCAAGTGTAGGGCGTGATAACATCTGGGTCGTGGTGGATCGATTAATCAAAGCTGTTCACTTTGTACTGGTTCGGACGACCTATACCCTAGATAAGCTGGCCCAGCTATACATAAGAGAAATTGTGATATTGCACGGGATGCCCATCAGCATTGTGTCAGACAAAAACATCAAATTCACCTTCAGATTTTTGGCAAGTCTACAATTAGCTTTGGGGACCAGACTTACTTTTATCACCCCCTTTCACCCCCAAACCAATGGACAATCAGAGAGAACCATTCAAACCTTGGAGGACATGTTAAGGGTGTGTGTCACTGATTTTAAGGGAAGTTAGGAAGACCATCTACCTTTGATAGAATTTTCTTACAACAATAGTCTCCAAGTCAGTATTCAGATGGCACCTTATGAGGGCTCGTATGGAAGGAAGGGCAGATCGCCCATCTATTGGGATGAGGTGGGCAAAAGAAGATTGTTAGGGGCCGAGATAGTTCAGGTGACCTCCAAGAAGATTGCCTTAATTAGAGAGTGGCTCAAGACAGCCCAAATTCGACAAAAGAGTTATGCTGATAATCGTCGGAGAGACCTCGAGTTTAAAGTAGGGGACAGGGTCTTCCTGAAGGTATCACCAACCAAGGGTGCTATGAGATTTGGGAAAAAGGGGAAATTGAGCACACAATTCATTGGACCTTTTGAAGTCCTAGAAAGAATTGGAAGCGTGGATTACCGACTTGCTCTGCCACCTGAACTGGCAAGCTTCCACAATGTATTTCATATATCACAGCTGAGGAAATACCAACCTGACCCATCCCATGTCTTGGAGTACGAACCAATCCCGCTCAAGAAAGATTTGACCTATGTTGAACAACCGATTGGGATATTAGACATGAGTGTACAAGCGTTGCACAATAAAGAAATTCCTCTGCTTCGGATTAATGGCAGTATCATTCAAGGGAAGAATCGACATGGGAATGGGATGATGAGGTTAGAGAGAAATACCCCCACCTTTTTGGTTAATGATTAATATGATTTTGAGGACAAAATCCTTTCCAAAGGGGGATGATGTAAGGACAACAATTTTTCTCCCAAATCCAATGACGCGAGCGACGAGGGAGAGTGAGATAGAGGCCTGACGCTGTTTGGAGTGGCGCCGACTGTGTAAGGAAGGCCCAACACCAGCTATGTAAGAAATACGTAGCTTCGACTGTGTAAGGAAGACGTAATGCTGACTGTGTAAGGAAGACGCAACGCCGACTGTGTAAGGAAGATGTATCACCGGTTGTGTAAAGAGCCATCACCATCTGAGAACTCAAGACCTAGCACCGCCTGAGTAAAAGTGAGACATAAGAGAATTATCACGTGTGAGAGAGGTAGCGCCGGTTGTGTAAGTAAGCATCGTCGGCTGTGTAAGTGAGCATCGTCGGCTGTGTATGGGAGCATCGTCGTGTATGTTTGGTCAAATCATACAGCTGTTACATGTCAGTGCCGCTGCGTACATATCAGAGCTGAGTACGATGGTGTCAGCCACAGTGTTTTCCAACCATCCTCTCCTTTTTTATCCTTTTCCTCCTTTGGGCAGCATCGTCTCTCTCATTTTCTCAACTATTTTTTCCTACAGTTGAAGTTCACTGCTATCCCTTGAAGACAGCCCACTAGTGGAGCTTGGGGGAAATCCTGTCAAGGTAGTGAGTGCGGATTTGAGATACCGTGGGAGTCAAAGTAAGTGGGATTCACTTCTATGCATCCATGGTTTATGTAAAGAACAAATATTTAGAATGAGTAAGATGATATAATGAAAAGTATAAAGCAAGACTGGGTTAACTTGGGGTTGAAATTTCATATTTATGATTTTAAATGCCATAACTATTTTTACCACATAAATGATCCATTTATGTATGGAGACTCATGAAATTAATCAATGTGAAACTCCTTATCATGATCAAGGTTCCAAGCCCAAAGTGTAGCTTGGCCAGGAAATATTAAGTGTACTTTAAAAGCATATTAACTTGAGAATAAGCATCCAAATGGGACCAAATAGGTTCCAATTGAAAGACATATATGTCTACCCCAAGTTTAACTTTTATGTCATGATAAAATTGTGCATGGATTAAAAGATATGGCCTAAAATGTCGAGACACGACACCACTCACAGTTGCTGCTAATTTTAGCAATTGTGGCCGTCTTTGGGCTGTGATTTTGACCCAGCAAATGGTATCCAAAAAATTCCAAATTTTCACCATCGAGAAAGTCTATGAATGTACTCAATGTTGCATGTTTTTAGGTTTTTGAAATTCCCCACCGATTTTGATTATGCCCCGAAATGCGTGATTATGTCATTGCGCACTATTGCAAGGAAGATTTCCGGCATCTAATGTTCACATTCTGCTGAGCTATAACCCATCAAATGACACCCAACTTCTTTCAAATTACTGTCTTTGTAATGATCTACGGGTAAGCTTAAAGTTTCATGTTTGAGGCATTCTGAAGCTCCCCATAGATTGGGAGCTACGCCCTCGCAAGAGCGGCATTTCACTGTTACATGTCACTGCACTAGTTTTATATCCATGCGACATTAAGCTTTCTTGATATGTGATAAATGTGAATATCATGTGATAAATTACATGTGAATGCCCTAAATATATGTGAATGATGTCTTATGACTGTGCTATGTGAGAAAAATGGTCCACGAGTACAATAGTGATGAAATGAATTCATAATGAATGCCAATTGCTACTGAGAAGACTTATGTAAATGCTCTGTGAAAGTTGCTGAAATAAATGACTTTTGCTAAATGATATGATGATATGATGGAATATGATTCATCTGTATGCGACATTGAATGATGTGAATGAATTGAATGGTTGAACATGATGGATGGCCACTGCTTATATTGATATTGACCATTACGTGATGGGACACTCATCGGTAATGGACACTTTTATGACATTGTGCTGGATGGCCACTTCTTATATTGATATTGACCATTACACAATGGGACACTCACCGGTAATGGATACTGTTATGATCTTATCATGGATGACCACTGCTTATATTGATATTGACCATTACGTGTTAGGACACTCATCGATAATGGATGGTGTTATGATATTGTGATGGATGGCCACTGCTTATATTGATATTGATCATTACACGGTGGGACACTCACCGGTAATGGATACTGTTATGATATTGTGATGGATAGCCACTGCTTATTGGTTAGGGGCCTCGATCTCTCCCTCTAGATCTTGATAATTGGGTAGCATGCATCTCGAGTTTCAGGGGAGCCTGGGACTTTGAGATCTCTCTCTCTCTGAAACCTTGCTCAAGAGCAAGGGCAGGTGCACCAATCGATGAGAGAGGAATTTAAGGTGGGTTGGGGACTTACTCATACTGGCTCGCGTGGGCGCTCTCTTAGATCATAAAGAAAGCCCCCCAATTGTAAAACGCGTTCGGAATCACCTCACTTGGCCTGTATTCTCCTGTTTCTGCAATCACACACATATATCAAATGTTATAAGACAAGTGGGTCAAGGGACCGCACCTTGCCTTTGGGGAATGTACACGGACATGCACATTAAAAAAGCAGAAAAGAAGAATGAGGGAAGAAAAATTGAGGTTAAAAGAATTTGACCGGATGGTGAGATCGACAAAGTGACTAAAGTAGTAGGTAAGTGACTCGGTGTGGCAGTAAAATGGGCTCGATAACTCAGACTGACTCTATAGAATTACTACTAGACGACAGTATCAATACTGACCAGTTAGACATAATGCCTAGTATGTCGAGGCTATAAAGCGGGCACCTAACTCTGACTGGCACAACGACATTATGGCTAGACAACAAGACTACCATGGAAGGCTAGTCTCGACCCTTCTTAATCAAAAGAAAGAGTAAGAGAAAGAAAGAAAAAGAATAGAAAGATACAGAAGAGAAGAAGGAGAAGAGAATATAAAGACGGGGAGAAAGAGAACAAGGGGAGATGAAGAGCGTGAGAGAGGATGAAGGGAAAAGAAGAGGTAAAGACAAACAAGATGATAATGGGAGAAGGAGGGAGAAAACTCAGCCGGTGATAGATTCTGCCGGCTGTGAAATAAAGAGTAAAGAGAGAGAAAATACGCAATGCGACGATGGGCTCACGTCGATTGTGACATAAGTGAGAGAGAAAGGGGACACACGTGGCAATAAGCTTGCGACAGCTATGTTAAAAGAAAGAGGATATGGAAAGAACACAGGTGGCGATAGGCCTCCACCTTCCATGATTGAATAACAAGGATGATAACACAGGCGGTGTTATGCTTGCATCGATGGTGATAGAAAATAAGAAAGAGAGAGACGATAGGCTAGCGCCGTCTGTGACAGAAGAGAAGAAAGAGAGAGAAACATAGGTGGCGATAGGCTAGTGCCATCTGTGACAGACGAGAAGAAAGAGAAAGAAAAATAGGCGGCGATAGGTTAGCGCCATCTGTGATAGATGAGAATAAAGAGAGGGAACAATGCGGTGATAGGTTAGCGTCGTCCGTGATTGACGAGAAGAAGGCGAGAGAACACAGGCGGTGATCAGTTTGTACCATCTGTGACAAACGAGAATAAAGAGAGAGAACACAAGCGACGATAGGTTAGCACTGTCTGTGATAGACTAGAAGAAAGAGGGGGAACTTTGGTAGAGGCCCAGCCTGCCATCCTGGTTAAGGCCGGGCCTGTTATCCAGGTTAAGGCCCGACCCACTGTTCATGTCTCACGAACAGGAAGGCATCACACAAGACGATAGGCCCCCCATGTGTGAATGCAGAAAGAGAAGCAGGGAAAGAGGACATGCTAGACTAGAGGAGGAAGAGAGGGAAAGTGATAAAGAGGAAAAAATAAGAGAGAGAAAGAGAGATAGATGAGAAAATAGGAGAGAGAAAGAGGGGAGGAGAGAAAAGAGGAGGAGAGAGAGGAGAGAGAGGGGAGGAGAGAGAAAAAAGGAGAGAGAGAAAGTTAACTTATTGAGGGGTATCAGCCCTTTTTTTCTCTCTCCTCTCTCTCTTTCTCTCCAAGATGTACCCACGAACTCATGAAAAAATTGAATCTTTATTGAATGAATCAAAGGTCCTGTGTTGTTTTTTCACATTTTGACTTTGCATGTTTATATAGTATTGGGCCCAAGCATGGGTGGATGCCTAAAAACTACCTAAAATTGAAGATAATTATAATTTAATTGAATTAAAAGAAATTCTAAAAATGGGTGCAAAAAGACTGTTTTGCTGTTGACTAACAATGTGTGAAATTTCAGAACCATCCCTGACTTGAAATTTGGGTGAATCTTGAAAATTTTTGATTGATAGTGCACTCGTTCCTTATTGTTTTTCTTTTGTTTCTTCAATGAATCACACTGATCATGCCGTCATGATTACGTTGCAAAAAACGCAGATCGATTTCATGTCAAGATAAAATTTCATCGTCTTGGATATTTTACTAGAATCTTGAAATTCGGCGATCAGAATTTACAGCATCGTCATCACCTTCATGTATGAAATCCAACCGTTCATCGTATCTGAGGTGCAGACCAGAGACAGCCTTAGTTTCGTGTCGATCATGTGTGTGAGCGTTGTGATTTGGCCGCTCGAACAAGGTGTGTTGTTGTTGATGTTTTTGTAATTCTGTTCACGAATCAGAAACTTCTCTCTAATTTTTCTCTTTGCTCGAGAATTTTCACGGGGCGTACCATATATCAAAATGCTTGTCTCAATGAGACAAACATGCTCCCAAAATTTGAGAATGATCCGACTTGGAATGAGTGAGATATGGGCCCCAAAAATGACTGCCTGTGACTATGAAAACAACCACTTTTAATGGTGTCTTGGTGCAGGGTGGCCACACGGGAATAGTTTGTGACCTACCCCTTTTCGGTATTTTACTCATAACGTCATCTTAGAGTAACCAACCAAGCCAAAACATGACCCATAAGGTTTTAGACCGTGCCGAATCTGATTGTAGTGACTCACAACTGTTTGACAAACCAAAAATATAGCTCTAGTTACAAGATCCATTTCTGAATGCTAGAGGTCGATTTTACCGCAATTGTTTCTTTGTGTTCACTACCTTAAATATGTCTGATTGCTGTGAAACTTGGCAAGGGGACCTTTTGCAATGCTTATGAAGATCTTGACTAGTTTTGGAGCCATTCTAAGACTGTCAAAATTTTCATTGTTTTGTAGACTTTATTGACCTGCTTCCTCTTTATTCCGCATCAGCGACCAAGGTACTGAAAAATGTTTTCAAACAGCTTGGCTCACAGATTGTTGTTCTTCGAGAGAAGCGAGAAGGACAACATTCAAAAAATTTCCTCCGGCTTTTTTACATTTTTCTTCCTAGCCACAAGACCACGTGAACGTCGAAAAGATTCATGCAATGCTGCAACTAGGATCCTCATACGTTTTGCATGCAATGTACAGGACCATCCGTGGAGACTTTAGGGGGAGGAGACCTTTTTTAGGGATATTGTGGATGTCCTTACCCTCGTGTGGATTGTTTGTGATTCTAAAGCTGAGGATTTTGTACTCACCTCGTTAGTGAGAATCAAGCCTGTCTTGCAGTCGAGTGACATGCTGAAGGGCATTTTCCCATTTGGTCTGGGTTTCTTTATCTTGGATAGACACCAAAAGAGCCTTTGATCGGTGATCGCTTACATTGTGCACCAATTATTCCTCGACGGGCAGAGTACCTCAGTTTATTGAGATGACCGGCTTTGAGTATAACCCCTACCCACTGTTAGCATTCTCACGTAACAGGTTCAAAGTCATGGCTGACTTAAGCCTTCCTGAGGCATCTTTGGCTTGTCAGAGTGACTTATTGTTAGTTTGTTCTGGATGGTTTGCTGAAGAGCCTTCAGTCCGTGATCATCTGCGTCGTGCACTAGTTATTCCTTGGCGAGTAGGGTACTTTAGTTTATCGAGGTGACCAACTTTGGTTATAACCCCTATCCACTGTTAGTAGTCTCGCGTAACAGGTCCAAGGTCATGGCTGACGTAGCCTTCTTAGAGCGTCTCCAGCATCGTTGGAGTACGTTTAGTAAGCTCCTGTGAATGATGCTTCTTCCTCATGAGACTTATCTTGCCTTCTTGGTGATTCTTCTTTCTTTCAAGTCCTTTTTGCTAATTGACTCAGGATGTTGGAATCTTTTCCTTGAAGCTCGTATTTTTTGGTCCTGGTATTGTAGCACCAGGGACTTTTTTCAATGTGAGCTGAAGAAGCATGTTAAGGTGAACGCTACATCAACCTGTTTATTGGTCTAAGCGCCCTTTGCGGGTTTTAACTTGAACTCGGGAAGCGACGACGTAGAGACGGTTTTCACCAACTTCCTTTTTATTTGGGGCTCTTTTACCCATGACCTTTCAGCCATGTCCATCCTTGTATTCTATTTTTACTCACAATGGCTTTTTAGGATTTACCATTTTTTATTCATGAAACTTTACTCAAGGTTTCAGGACCATGCCCGTCCATCATTTTTACTCATGGCATTCCCTTGTTCAGGTATACACTATTCCCATTATTTTTTATGAATGCATGTCATGCCTTCGGGACCTGTGCGAAGCCTTTTAACGTCATACGATCAGGGCATGCACTACAGTTTAAGGTCATACAGTTGTGCTGTGATGGTGATGAATTGCAGTCTGTGGAGGCTATGGAGTGAGTATGGTGGTGGTTTTAGCTCACTTTGGGAAATGGCACAAGGCTACCTATAAAAGGTGGAAGATGTATGAATGGTAAGTGAAACATGGTGACCCACTAGCTTACGATGAGTATAAGTGGCAGGATGGTTCGCCGTTTTGTGAGCACGGGTGAGACTCATTGGGGATTGTTGAATGGTAATGAAGTCAATGGACTCACTGAGGAGGTAATGAGGTTGGTGCACGCACACGAATGGGTCAGTTAGGGAAGACGTATGTGAAAATGCACGTAAAAGGTTTGTGCTTGTATGTGGGGGCGAGTTTTAAGGTCATGCCTCTGAGATCTGTGCAAAGTAGTTTAACGTCATACGGCCAAGACATGCAAAGCAGTTTAACATCATGCAGCCAGGACTTGCACTATGGTTTTAAGTCATATAGCTTAGACCGTGGTTATGCAGTTTAGAGTCATGCAACTAGGACCATGCAGTTTAAGGTCGTGTAGCTAGACCTCTGCTACAATTTATGGTCAGATAGTTTGGACCATGACACTAAGCCTTTTAACGTCATACGGCTAGGATGTATACTATAGTTTAGAATCATATAGTTTGAACAGTGGCGTTAAGACTTTTAACGTCATACGGCTAGGATGTATACTATAGTTTAGAGTCATATTGTTTGGACTGTGTAGTTTAAAGTCGTGCAGCTAGACCTTCGCTATAGCTTAAGGTCATATAGTTTGGACCATGCAGTTTAGGGTCATTCACCTAGACCAAGGTTGTGCAGTTTAAGGTCATGCAGTGCGGACCATAGCCATGTAATTTTAAGGTCATGCAACACAGACCATAGCCATTCAGTTTAAGGTCATGCAGCGAGGACCTTAGCCATGCAGTTTAAGGTCATGCAACGCAAACCATAGCTATGCAGTTTAAGGTCATGCAACCCAGACCATAGCCACGAAGTTTAAGGTCATGCAGCACGAACCACGACCACGAAGTATAAGGTCATGCAGCACAACCATAGCCACACAGTTTAAGGTCATGCAGCATAGACCATGGTGTGGGTTGCCATGTAGGTGAAGCTCCATGGGAAATAAGTCTGTAGATGGAAATCTGACTCCCTCGGGATAAAATGATTAAAGCCAACAAAGGGGCTCACATGGGAAGTCCGACTTCATTGGGGATAGGATAACTACATGTGAGGCAGACTCACTAGTGGTTGCAGTCGTAAAATGACCCTAACTCCACTTGGGATATTGCAGTATGAGTATGACTCCTACTGGGGCTGAGAGGGTATAACATGGGTATGACTCCCACTGAGGATGAGGAGTGATAACCTGGGTGGAATGACCTAGGTACAACTCCACTGGGATTGAAAGGTCACAGTCAAGGTGTAACTTCATTGGGGATAACAGTAGTAAGATACGCACAGCTTGAGCATGAAGAGTTTGGCAAAGGATTGTTTAGAACACATCCGGCACTGAGAACGACCAACACTGCTTCTTGAACACTTAGCCGGTGCTAAACCTTTTGAAAACGCAGTCGGCACTGAGAACAATCAACCACTATCTCTTGAATACCCAAATGGAGTTGAGGTTTAAAAATGTAGGCGGCGCTAAGGGTGGTCGTGCTAGCTCTTAAACATGGCCGACGGTGGATTGCTGAGAATGCAGCCGACACTGGGGTTATTGAAAACACGGTTGGCATTAGGGTTATTGAAAACACAGTCGGCACTGGGTAGTTTCGACAACATAGTTGGAACTGATTGTGGGTTAGTGTTCGGGCCTTGATCCGGGCTCGGCCTTGTCTAGCCCATTGGCGTTTGGCCTTCTAGGATGCGGCTGGCATTTCCAATTAATGAGGGGCATTTTCGACTATAAAAGGGGATAAACCCAATTTTCACTATTTTTTACTGAAGGGTAAAAATACTTAGGGTGAAAACATGGTTTAATGGTGAGAAGGAGCTTCGAAAAACTTAGAGTATTCCGGCAAGGGTTAGTTGGAGCTTGCCATCAAGCAGGGGAGGTGCCGATCGAGCAAGGAGACCCCTGCGGTATCGGAGGCAAGATCAGTTGAAGTTGCAGAAGTTTTGTGACCGGCACATAGGGTTTTCCAGAGAAACAAGAAACTCTAGCAATGGTTTTGAGCATTTCAGTGAAGGGAAGAAGGGGTGAAAGTGACAGTAGTGGGGGGCTCAGGGCTTTCCACTGATCTTGGTGATTTTTTCGGTGAGCATAGGTGGTTTCCCAGTGACTTGAAGAAGGGTCGTAGAGGGTTTCCGGCTGTGGAGGGGAGTTTTCGACGAGAAACAGAAGGGTGTAGGGAAACGGGCTGTCACTGACGCTGGACTGTTGCGGGAAGGAGAATGGTTGCCCATCCGCATGTGTGAAGACGTGTGCCAGGGCAGGACGTGGAAGTTGTCAGATAGCGTGACAGAGTTTGAGGTGACGCCTACATAATCTGTAGGACGTGTGGGAGATTTGAACCCGACCAGCAATTGTCTTTTGCGAACACAGTCGGTGTTGCATTACGATACGAGGCCGGCACTAAGCATTGAGTGCACAACCGGCACTGGACCTCTTGCAGATACTGACGGCGTTGGACCCTTGGAGATATAGTCGACGCTAAGCGTCCTTAAACTCAACTGACACTAGGCTTCCTTAAACTTATCCGGCGTTAGGGTCCTCAAGATGAGACCAGCAATATGCCTATGGAAACACAGCCGGTGCCAACTGAGGATACACAGCCGGCGCTGGTCCTTTGGAGACACAGCCGGTGCTAAGCTTCCGTAAATGCAACCGGTGTAGGTCATAACAAGATGTAGCCGATGCTTGACATGTGATTTAGTAATTTTCATTTGGCTGCAAATCCTTGAATTCCTTTTCATAATGGCTGAGTCTTCTTATCGATATCCTGACGTAAAGAACCTTCCAAGTGGACGAGAGGTCGATACCCATTAATTTACCGGTGAGGATTTAATAAGGGGCGAACCTATTTGGATGACAGAGCCAGTATAGAAACCAGAGTGGCCTCTCAATGTCACTTTCATCACTGACCCAGTTCGTTTTGAAGTCCGAGAGGATAATGACGACAATGCCAGTATTCAAGAAGGGGTGGAGCTCCTTTATTGTATGCACCAGAATATAGCTTCTGGGGAGAACTTACCCACCCTAGGAAAGCATATGGTGCAAAAAAAGGAAATAATATGGTCAGGAAAAAGCCTTCAAATACAGGGGGAGCACCAATATTTAAAAGGATACTCCTGGATTTCCTGGGTGTTGGTGTCGCAGAACAATATTCTTGAACGTGTTTCCCTATTGGCAGCGGTTCAGCGCTCGGCTAACTATTATGATAGGTGTTCCAATACGGTCAAGGTACTGTTGGAGACATGGAGCCATGTTAGCAACACCTGGCTTCTTGGGCTTAGGGAAGCATGAATCTCTTTGCTAGATCTTCATTTTATTGGGGGTCTTCCGCTGATCGGGGTCATGTACGACGAGTTCGTGCCCCAGAATTCAATCCTTTTTTGTAGTGCTAGCTTAGGAGAAGTGGGGCCACTTGCTAGTCTTCAAAATATTTTCAAGGTTTACCAATTGGTCCGTGGCCGGTCTAGCAATGGTCGGGTAACCTTCACTGAATGGGTGAAATTCTTTTGTGGGTGTTTGAATGCATTTTTCAGCGCCTTGGTCCCTGATGTGGATTAAATATGAAGCAGGTCAATAAAGCCTACAAAATAAGTGGACATTCCAATAGTCTCACAATTTCCCTAGAACTGGTTAAGATCTTCATCAACAAGTCCAGAGACCACCTACCACGTTTCATCACGATCAGGCATGTCCAAGGCAGTGAACACAAAGAAACCATTTTGGTAAAATCAGCCTCTAGCACCCTGAAATGGACCCTATATTATGGGGCGTCAAACGGTTATGGGAACATCGCCATTGGATCTGGCACGCTCGAAAACCCCCTATGAGTCAAGTTTTGCTTAATTGGGTGCTCCGAGATTATGAGAAAACACTGAAAAGAGGTAGGCCACACACTATTCCCATGTGGACACCTTACACCAAAACACCATTAAAAGTGGCTCTTTTTACTGTCACAGGCAATCACTTTTGGCCTATATCTCACTTGTTTCAAGTCGGATCATGCTTAACTTTGGTAAGCATATTCATCTCATTAAGACGAGAGATTAGATATGTCGTACGCCTCATGATGATTCCCCGACAGGGAGAAAAACTAAAGAGAAGTTGCTGATCCGTGAAGAAAGTAACAGAAAATTCAGCAACAGCACGCCTCACTTCGGTGGCCAAATCACGACGCTCGCATACCTGATCGGCATGAAACCAATTACACTATGTGCGTAAGGTTCATGGCCATTTTTGGCCTAAACTTCATGTACGATGAACAATTGGATTTCAATCGTGGAGGCGTCAAAGCTGCTGTAAATTTTGACGGCCGGATTTCAAGATTCTTGCCACGGAATCTTCATCCAGACACATAATCAAGCTGTGTTTGTTGCAACATGATCGTGACGGCAGGCTCAATGTGATTCAGCAAAGAAACCATGAAGAAACATCAAGGAATGAGCACACAATCGATCCAAAATTTTCAAGATTCCTTCAAAATTCAAATCTTATGATCATGGTTTAAAAATATGATTCATGACACGAAGTTGTTATCAAATCGATCGCCATGCCGAGCCCCACAAGAAAAAAGTTTTATTTCGATCAAGTGGGCATCAGAAGAACCCCGGATTAGTCATGGAAGATCACGCAAGTTCTCGGGCAGTAGCAGGGACTGTTCTAAAATTCCACACATTGTTAGGCAGGGACACAACAGTCCTTTTGCCCCCATTTTTCGAATTTATTTTAATTCAATTAAATTATAATTATATTCAATTCTAGGTAGTTTTGAGCATACACCCATGTTTTAGCCCAATTCTATATAAGCAAGCAATGCCTCATTGTAAAAAGAGGGTCAATTCATTTTTCGTGGATTAATCAATAACATTCTGAATTTTGCTTGAGCTCGTGGATAAGTCATGGAGAGAGAGACGAGAGAGAAGAAAAGGGTCGGTACCATCGATAAGGTAACTTTCTCTCTCCTCCCCTCTTTCTCTCCTCCTCTCTTTCTCTCTCCTCCTCTCTTTCTCTCTCCTTCATTCTTTTTCTCATCTTTATCTATTTCTTTCTTATCTCATCTCTGTCTATCTTTCCCTCTCTTCTTCTTATCTTTATTTCTTTTTCTCTCTCTTCTCTTCTTTTGACACAATCAGGGAAGCCTAATGCTGACTACATATTCTCTCTCCTCTTCTTTTGACACGGTCGACGAAGCTTAACACCGACTGCGTCTTCCATCTTCTCTTCTTCTGACATAGTCGGCGAAGCCTAACGCTGACTACATCTTCTCTCTCTTCTTTTGACATAGTCGATGAAGCTTGGCATTGATTACATCTTCTCTCTCTTCTTTTGACACAGTCGGCGAAGCCTTATGTGGTCTACATCTTCTCTCTCTTTAGTCTAACACTGTCGGTGAAGCCTAACATAGACTGCATCGTCTCTCTCTTCTATTTAACACAATTGGTGAAGCTAAACATCGACTGCATCTTCTCCCTCTTCTGTCTAACACAATTGGTGAAGCCTAATGCTGACTGGGTCTTCTCTCTCGTCTGTCTATCACATTCGGTGAAGCCAAGTGATGACTGCATCTTCTCTCTCTTCTGTCTAGCACAGTCGAAAAAGCCTAGCACTGATTGTGTCTTCTGTCTAACACGGTGAAGCCTAGCATCAATTATGTCCTCTCTCTCTTTTCAATCAAATACAATCGGTGAAGCCTAACGCCGACTGCATCTTTTCTCTCTACTCTGTCAAATACAGTCGGTGAAACTTAGCACCGACTTCATCCTCTCTCTCTTCTTTGTCCAATATAGTTGGCAAAGCTTAGCACCGACTACATCTTTTCTCTCTCTTCTCCTTCCATCCCAGTCGGCAATACCCAGCACCGATTGCGTCTTCTCTCTCCTCACTTCTTAAACACAATCAACGAGGCCTAGCACCGACTGTGTCTATTTCTCTCTTCTCTTTCAATCCAACTGGCGATGCTTAGCGTCGACTGTGTCTTTCACCCTCTTTTTTCCTTCCTTCTTGTCTTCCCTCACACTCTTCTCCTTCTTTCTCTCTTCCTTTCTTTCTTTCTCTTCTCTTTTTTATTCTCTTACTTCTTACTCTCTCTTTATGACTTTCATTCTTTCTATTATCCTTTTGTTTGATTAAAAAGGGTTGAGTTAGCCTCTTATGATAGTCCTGTCGTCTAGCAGTAATGTTGGTGTGCCAGAATTACTGTGACTGCTTTATTGCCCTGACAAATTAACCATCATGCCTAGCTAGTCAATGTAGGTATTGACGTCTAGTAGTAAATCTGTGAGCCGGTCTGAGTTATCGAGCCTGTTTTATTACTACATCATGCCAATTATTCACCAGCTTTGTCACTGCGCTGATCTCCCTGCTAAGTCAAATTCTTCTCTCCCCCATATTTCTTCTTCTATTCTTCTCTTCTTCTTTTGAATGCGCATTCTTGTGTAGGTTCACCAAAGATTAAAAGGTTAGGTTTGACCCACCTGTCCTATAACCTTTGCCATATGTGTGTGATTGCAGAAAACAAGAGAGTACATGCCAAGGGAGGCGATTTCGAACCAATTTTATTATTAGGGGGACTTTCTTCATGATCTAAGAGGGTGCCCATGCGAGCTAACCCGAGTAAGTCCCAAACCCACCATAAATTCCTCTCTCACCGGTTAGTAACACCTGCCCTCGTCTCATACGAGGTTCTCGAGAGAGCAATCTCCCAAAGTCCTGAGTCTCCTCGAGACGCGTTCTGCTTGATCCTCAAAAGATCCGGAGAGTGAGATTGAGGCACTTAACCAGCTTGGCAACTCCACTGGGGAGAAACTACCCCTTAGTCTGATCATTATTGTTTGGCTAGTTTCTTTTTTTATTATCTTCTTTCATTATCTCCTTACACTTTATGTCTTGCGGGTTCTCCAACCTAATCATTCAAATCAGGAATTTTCTTATCCCTGCTTTTGCGACTGTTCCTAGGGAACCAGTTCCTCCGACTTCATCCTGAACCATCCTTTTGAGCAAAGACCCCATGTTTAACTCCCAAGTCTTAACCTGGACCAGTGTGAAGCGAGACTTGAAGGTCCCTCACTCCCCATCTCCTCGCTCTAGTTGAACCTCCACCAAGACACCCTGCATAGGTGGCGCACACGCCACCGCTCGCAACATGCACCCAGCCACTGGCAAGTCACTTGTCAGTTGCATTCCCAAGGTATGCCGAAAGGTTGCCAATTCCCTTTCTGCAAATGACAAAAAAGTAGCCATTGCTTCTGTGGGTAACTGCAAGGCTACCCCCAACATTCCTGCACCACCAGTCTCTATCCCTAGAGGCTCAACACATCTGGGCAAAAGCCCGACGGTCCCCACCCCTCTCACACACCACAAGGCTCGTGGGTCACCCACTCGAGCCACACGTCGAGGCAGCCCTTGTGTTACCTCTAGTCAGCATCCAGGATCAGACCTTTTAAGGTCAGGTCCTGCGCACGCTGATCACATGCATCTCACTGCTCGGGGCAATGCCATCGTTGTGCCAACTTGAGTACATAGGAGACGATCTTCTCATCCTCCTACTCTGCATACACATGCACACCTTGTAAGGGGCAGGTATCCACCGGTTCTCTTACAGACACTTGCTTGCAGTTCTCTACCTCCTAAGGCAAAGCACTTGCTCAAGCCAGGGTCGACCCCCAAGTCACTTGTGATCCCTCTTCAAGGGGTGCACATGCTTCGCCATCACAGACGTCCCCTCACCCTCGACTTAGGCCTCCTCATGAGTCAACCCTGCTCCTGCCTGCTCCTCGTTCTTCAAGCAAGCACCTTTAACCTTGGTACTCAAAGGTTTTCCCCAAGAGTACCATCCTAAATCAGCCTCGTCATTTTGGTCGTGTCTCTGGAGCCCACAAGAGAGCTTGGGGAAATTACCTAATGCAAGATCGAGTCCTTCATCCTCCTCAACCCAAGATGACTCTAGTCCCTGACCCTCATCCATTTTCGCACTTGATGGAGACAGCTCTCTCTTGTGCAAGAAGAGCTGACCAGTCGCAACCCAGATCGCAGTTTTGGCGTGAGGTCCATCAAGACCTCAAGGCTAAATGTGATAGAGGTCTGTGAATTATGACCAAAAAAATGACCAAGGCGGTCAAGGCAACCTGCTTTGAGGACCCTCTTCACCTGAACCCTTTCTACCCTCGTTAGATGACAAAACCTGATGAAGAAGGCCATGAGCCTTGCACTGTGGCTAGTGTCGTGGAAGATGACCCAGCCACCTGTTAGCTATAGTCCTAAGACCGTCAAGAATCGTTCCTCAAGCGATAGGCATACAAGAGCTGAGTCCAATCAGGGCATGCTGACCCCCTGATGACTGATTTACCGTGCACGACTCATCAAGTTCGCGAGCCCGCAGTTGCATCTAACACATACCTCCATAGAGAAACCGTCATTGTGATGGTTGTAAGTGAGCCAGGTGACATGCAGGAAGAGCGCATGAACAATTTTGAGGAGATGGTGCTCGCGATGATGGAAAACATTGATTGTATAGATGCCGCACTCCAGTCAGCTAACTATGAGATCAATTCTCATCACTCTGATGGTAAACCTCCAAGGCAGCCCCCTCCCTCTTCCTCACAAGATAATTCACCCCCTCATCCTGTCTCTCAGGCAGACATTGATGTTATGGTGACCCATAGCCTAAAGAACAGACAAATTCTAGGCATACAGGGTGCAATGCCTTACCGTTCGTGCATTGACCAGGTCTCGTTTTCCTTAGATTACAAGAAAGGAAAGTTCCCTTTATTCAACTGAACCACGTCCCCGAACCAGCATGTTGCCCACTTGCAGGCAGCATGTTGAGAAACAACGATTGACATGAGACTTCTTCTCCGTCAGTTAGTTGAGACCCTTGATGGCCCAACTTTTCAAAGGTATCCTACGTGGGAGGAAATGGAGAAATTGTTCGATCAGCCCTTCTATGAGGTTGAGAGAGAGGCTCAAACCATCGAACTTCTCGCCGTGACTCAAGGCCCCGATGAGCCCGTGGACCAGTTCATATCAAGATGGAGAAATTTGGCTTCTCGCCATCCCAATCCCATGCCTGAGAATGAAGCAGTCCAAACCTGTGTGTGGAATATGCGACCAAAGATCATCCTACATGTCGAGGCCTCTAATCCGACCTCCATGTCAGAATTAATATCTAAATCAGTCAGCATAGAAAGTCTATCACGCCACCACAACGAGTCATGACAATCGTCTGTTGGCTCAGCCAACAACTGGGGCAATGCTAGCTCTCGAAACAACACATGTGGCAGCTAACAGAAAGGAGTAATCATGCACTTGTCACAATCACTGATACAAAGAAGGCTCCCTCCCAAACTCTAGACCTCTCTAAAGGGGTGAGCGCAGCAAAGACAACCTCCCAGATAAACAAGCAACAACAGTCGTACAAACTGAGTATCCCCGTTAGCCAACCTTGATCAGGGTGACTATTTCGCCAAGCATAGGAATAAGGTCTAGCCATTTGAGAAGGAATAGGTCCCTGCACTGTTCCGGTTATTATTGGTACAGAATATGATCCATCTTTCAGAAGCCAAGTTCCCTGAGCAAGCGGGCCTTGACACTCAGGTGAATTATTATGCCTACCATCAGAGGATCAATCATCCCACAGATGACTGCTACACGCTGAAAGATATTATCGAGGCCATGATTAATAAGCGTCAGATAAAGCTTGAAGACTTAAGGAAGTCCTTCGGGGCAGTCTAGGCCTCCCATGAAGTAACCATCCAAGAGGAAGATGAAATGCTCAGTATCCTTTATGTCTTCTTCATTATAATTCTTCAGGAAGGCGTGATCACCCTGAAGCAGGCAAGGCAACCCCGTGGCCTTGCTAAGGAGACTAAAGATCGTTTGCGCTTGTATCACAAAATAAGGGGACACTACCTCTGGGAATGCACCAGTTTCTATGATATATTCACAAAGAAAATTCGGGAATGTCAAGAATTTTATAACTTCCCAATAAGTGATCCCCAAGTCACTGCTCCATCAGTGCAAGAGGATCTCCCAAAGCAAGACTTTCCTATTAATGAATCAAGACTCTGTGGAGTCCTCTACTTCCCAGCCATGGATAGTCCACCACAGGCGAAGCAGACTCAAATCCGTAAAACGAGAAGCAGTTCGTCAAGCAAGGGCTGTTTACAAGCCTAGTGATATGAATCAAACACCACCTCAGAAAACCAAAAGGAGACGTGCACCAAGGGCTGCGTGCCGGAGAGACAATATCGCTCAACCACCAGTTGAGCACGAATTTCTTAGATCCCTTCCTCGACTGTCAACTTTACTGGACTTTATCCCTAGCACGTTCCTTCTTCCTTCTTCATCCTGCCAAGAAGACGTTCCCGTACCATCTTCCACTCAGAGCAAGTCCAATCTGGGTGACGATGTTAAAAGCACTCCCCAATGGTCTAAGCATAGGGAAAGACCTAAAATACCCCCTACACAAGTCCAATATGGATGATGACATAAAAGTACTCCCTAATGGTCTGAGTAAGGGAAAGACCTAAAAGACCCCATGCGCACATCCAATGTGGGTGACAACGTTAAAAGCACTTCCCAACGGTCTAAGCAAGGAAAAGACCTAAAAGACCCCCGTCACACATCCATTGTGGGTGATGACGTTAAAAGCACTTCCCAATGGTCTGAGCAAGGGAAAGACCTTAAAGACCCCCTACACACATCCAATGTGGGTGACGACGTTAAAAGCACTCCCCAACGGTCTAAGCAAGGGAACCCCTTCCGTTGCGTCCTGCTTATGTTGGAACCTTCAAGTTCCCTGTCGAGAGCCTCGAAAGTAGGATTCTTGAATGTTGCTGATGCCTTGTCAGCTCGAGCCAAAGCACAGCCACCCTCTTCAAATAAGAGCAAAAAGTCGAAGCCAAAGAAACCCCAGTGGCCCCTTGAGCCTGACTTTGAGCAAAGACTAAGAGAGTCAAAAGGGCAAAGTTTCTATTCTCAAGATGCTTACCACATGGTACAAGTCTATGTAGCATCAGCTAGTGCAAGGAAATGCTGTAGGCATCCGTGTAAATACCGTGTGATTCATACGAGGATGCTTTTTGCATCACCATCGCTGAACCTCAATTTCCTTGTAATTTTCAAGACAAGCACTTGCAGCCCGATAGACTTTCCACGTTTGAGATTGACCTTGTCGTCCCCCAGTTCGAGAAAGGCACAAAAATCATGACATACTTCGGAGCTCAATTGGAAGCAGAGATGTGGGTCATGGGTCTCTACACTTGAAGTTAATGAAAATACCTCAAAAAATAACAAGGAAGAGTTGCAAGAAGCCCCAAAAGATTGGGAAGAAGGCGGTCACGCTACTGCTAACGTACTCGAAGAAATAAATCTAGGAGATGAGGCCCACCCTAAGCCTAATTTTATCTCAGCAAATATGTCTCCAAAAGAAAAAGAAAATTTCACTACTTTCTTGTGAGCAAATCGAGACATCTTCGCTTGGAATTACCATGAGATGCCTGGTCTAGACCCTTAAGTCGTTATTCACCATCTCGGCATTGATCCGACTGTCAAGCCCGTAAAACAGAAATTGAGAAGGTTGAGGCCTGACCTCAAGAGATGCAGATAGACGTCGAGATTATCAAACTCAGATAAGCAGGCTTCATTCGCGAAGTCAGGTACCCATAAATGTAGTTCCAGTCAAGAAGAAGAATAGACAAATTAGGGTGTGCATTGACTTTCGCGACTTGAATTCCTCTTGTCCAAGGGATGACTTCTTGTTGCCATTCACCGAGATGATCATAGACTCTGCCTCTCACTGTAAAATATTTTCCTTTATGGATGGATACTCTAGGGATAATCAATAAGGATGGCGCCCGAAGATGAGGAGGCCACTACATTCTTAACTCCGAAAGGGGTCTTCTGTTACACAATGATGCCTTTTGGATTAAAGAATGCTGATGTCACATACAAGAGAGCAAAGATGACCATCTGCAAAGACATGATGCACAAACAGATAGAGTGTTATGTAGATGACTTTGTGGTAAAATCAGAAGAGAAGGATGCTCACCTGAGAGACTTTGAAATGGTATTCAAGTAGTTTCACCTTCATCAACTTAAAATGAACCTGCTAAAATGAACTTTCAACGTGCGTTTCAAAAAATTCTTGCGGTTCATCTTTAGACATCGAGGCAGTCAAGATCAAGGCGATCTAAGAAATGCCATCATTGACTACACTTTGAGAACTGCACTCCATTCAAGGGCAGCTGGCATACATCTGCAGGTTCATCTCGATCCTCTCAAGTTGTTGTAAACCCTTTACATACCTGCTAAAGAAAGATACTCCATTCATTTGGGATGAAACATGTCAGGCAGGCCTTGATGACATCAAGCATTATTTGCTCAAACCTTCAGTGCTCTCTACTCCAGTGTTGGGAAGACCACTTATCCTATACGTGACCACTCTTGACGAGTCACTTGGGTCATTGTTGGCACAAAACAATAACGAGGGAAAAGAAACAACATTGTATTATCTCTATAGCAGGATGCAGGGGGCTGAGAAGAATTATCCCCCTACAGAAAAGATGTGCATGGCGCTGATCTTTACAGTACAAAAACTTTGCCATTACTTACTTGGTCATAAATTGAAACTTATATCAAAAGCTAACACTCACTTGGGGCATTGTTGGCACAAAACAATAACGAGGGAAAAGAAACAACATTGTATTATCTCTACAGCAGGACGCAGGGGGCTGAGAAGAATTATCCCCCTACAGAAAAGATGTGTCTGGCGCTGATCTTTGCAGTACAAAAACTTTGCCATTACTTACTTGGTCATAAATTGAAGCTTATATCAAAAGCTAACACTGTAAAGTTTCTCATGGCGCATCCATGCTTGTCAGGACGTCTTGCTAAGTGGGCATTATTGGTGATGGAATTCAACATCACGCATGTCCCACAAAAGGCCATCAAGGGCCAAACCTAAGTTGATTTTCTTGCAGCTCACGGCGTATCTCAGAATCTCCTCTATCGAGCGACCTCACTGATGAAGAAGTGTTTTGTGCTGAGCTTCCCCAAGCGTGAGCCTTTCAATCTGATCGAAGAGGAGCCGGAGTGTATTCTTGACTCCAAAAGGAGGAATACTACCACTTTCTTTCTCTCTCATCGAAGCCAGTTCTCAGAACGAGGTAGAATATCAGCTTTTATTCGGGTTGGAGATAAGCTTCAACCTAGACTTGAAGCAGCTCAAGATCTATGGCAACTCTGAGTTGGTTATCCAGCAACACAAAGGGATCTATGATGTGAGAAAAGATGCTCTCAAGTCCTATCACGATACTGCAAAATAGTATATGGCCCAGTTTGAGGATGTATCCCTGAGGCACATCCCCAGAAGGCTAAACTCACTAGCTGACGCACTTGCGAAACTCGACGCTACAATTCAGTTGTCCACATCTTGACCCACGCTTGTTTGGGTGGAAGAATGGAGACACATTGAATTAAGAATTGGCGTCAACGCGGATGATAAGAGAAATATCTTCCTGGAGTTCCTCCTTATCCATTTGGAGTGCTTCTATCGACTAAGGAAGTAATTAAGACTGAACAAGAAGTGGCATGGAGTCAAGGAGCTAAGGGTCGAAACCTAGAACCAGAATTCTTTGACCTGATATGTGCAAAAATTAAACAAGTAGACGATTGGAGAGAGCCCATCACTAGTTTCTTAAAACATGACAGGCTCCCAAAAGATGGTGTCGAACCCAACAGCGTACGTTGAATGTCTACCAAGTACACGCTCCTTGAAGGAGATGCTCTCTTCAGGCGGCCGCTCGACGATATTCTTCTTCGATGTGTGCACATCCAAGAAACAAATATGGTGTTAGAAGAAGTCCACTAGATTACACCAGTCCGGTCCTAAGCTCTATTAATGAATACGCAGGTTGGGATACTATTAGCCTTCCATGATCATTGATTCCTTAAGCTATGTTCTAAAGTGCCAAGTGTGCCAAATACACTCGAGCCTTGTTCACCATCCTCGAAAGGGCTTACACCCTACAGTTGCATCATGGCCCTTCTCAAAATGGGATATGAACATCGTAGGGCCTATTGTCCCTCCTTCGGCAATGGGCCATGTTTTTATTCTAGTTGCAATAGATTATTTCTCTAAGTGGGCTGAAGCGGTCCCCCTTAAGCATGTTCCTGAGACAACAGTGGCCCACTTCCTTCGATACCACATCATATATCGGTTTGGAGTGCACGACCGGATTATATCTGATAACCAGCATCAATTTAGGATTCATCACATTGATCTCTTGGTTAACCAATTCGGTTTCGAATGGAGGTACTCTGCTATGTACTTCCCTCGAGCGAATGGCTTAGCTGAGGCCTTCAATAAGATTATGTGCAATGTTTTAAGAAAGTCAATATCAAAGGCAAAGAAGAACTAGAATGAGAAGCTTCTTGAAACACTATGGGCTTATCGTACTACTACACAAAAAGCTACTGATTCCACTCCCTATTCCTTGGTCTATGGGGGTGAAGCAGTTTTAGCTCTCGAAATTCAGATTCCTTCAATATGTGTCGCTATACATCAAGGACTAACCGAAGATGAGAGAGTAGACTTCGATATCAAGAATTGGATGCAATTGATGAAAGAGGCTAGAGGCTCAACAAAACCTTGAACTCAACCAAGGAAGAATGAAGAGAGCTTTTGACAAGTCCGTCAAGGTCCGCTCATTCACCTGTGGTGATCTAGTTCTAGCTGCCAAAAGGCCTATTGTCATGCATGGCAAGCGTAAAGGGAAGTTTGAACCTAAGTGGAAAGGTCCCTTTATAGTCAAAAAGGTCTCGCCAAATGGAGCTTATATACTAGCACATCCTAAGGGGGAGGAGGCAATTCCCCCTATTAGTGGGCGATACCTAAAGAAGTACTATCCTTGATGCATATTTAAAGGAAAGATGCTCAATGCAAAAAGTGTGCGAGATAGTCCAAACAAATTTTTATTCCTTTTATTGTATTAAAAATGAATTACAAATTACAAGGGAAAAGCCCATTATTAGGGAGATTACAAGTCTCTTGCATCTAAAGAAAAGAGAACATCTGACATCAAAAGTGTTGCTCTTACATCTGAGGATAAGAGGACGGTTACAACCCAAAACCTGTAGTATTGCTCTTGCATCTGAGGATAAGAGGACGGTTACAACCCAAAACCTGTAGTATTTCTCTTGCATCTGAGGATAAGTGGACTGTTACAGGCAAAAAACAAATGCCTACCCCATGAAGAAGAAGCCAAACCACTTGGAGAAGTTATAAGTTTCAATTCATCTGACAAATAAGAGGACGGTTACAAGCTAGAAGATGAAGTGAAACCACTTGAAGAAGTTAGCTTCAGTTCCGATGTGTATATGAAACATACAAGCCAGATATCTCATCTGACGTGTATGTCAAACATACAATGTAGGATTCATTCGATATGTGTATCAAACATACAAAGCTGGCTGCTCTGGCAAGGAACTGGCCTATGATGGAGAGCATACCATGTTCACAGTGGATGCCCTTCCACATAATAACATGGACTTCACTGTTGTGCTGGAGGACTTGGCTTTCAACGGATATCACAAGCCATGCATTATCATCATTCACCCTTTGTCGGCCAATGAACATCGCCCCACGTAGCTCATCGTCGAGCATCGCAAGTCCGCATATAACTTACTGCCACATGTGAGCATCAATGTGCGCATCATGACAGACCACACACACTGAGGAGCGCCGACTGAAGCCAGTGCTGGCTGTGTTCTCCAAACACCAGCGTCGGTTGTGCTCTTAACTCTTAGCACCGGTTGCCTTTCTTGAGGTTTAGCGATAGCTGTGTCAACACCGGTTACACTTCCAACCAACACCACCGGCTATCTCAGCATCGACTGTGCTTCTGTTAGTGTTGACTCTGTTGCGATTGTTCGCTTCTAGAGACTCCTCATTTTCAAGGCCTAAGTTTCTACAAACCCTCAATGGTCACACAAACGAGCTAACCATACATCTTCCCTGCAACGGTCCACCTTCAGTAACTGTTCGTTTCCTTGGTCCCTTCAGTTTTCGTCGAAACTCCTCTGCCGTTCTCAGAAAAACTCTGCAACTTACCCTAAATCATGGAGAAACCACTTACAATCCTCGAAAACCTCCGCTAATCCACAGAAAAATCTCTGCAACTCCACCAAGCTCGGAGAACCTATGCAAGGCCATCGATGCAGAGAAACCTCTAGAAAACCACCAGAGAAATCCCACAGCAAGCTGGAATACCCACTGCTGCTCCAACATGCAAAACCTCAACCCAAAAACTCCTTATCCTCCCAAAAAAATTCCGTGGAGAACTCTCTTTTCCCAGTACCCTTTTTCTTCAACTTCAATAATCCCCAGCAGATTTCTGCTTGCTGAAACCTTCCCTATAAAAAAACCCTTCCCAGAATCCTTAGTTGCTTCCTAAAACTTCTATCGGGAACCCTCTGCTCACTACTAAAATTTTGTTTAAGTTTTTATCTTTGGTGAAAAGTGTTGGAAAATGGGGTTTTACCCCCTTATATAGCCAACGCTACCCTCAAACGCCCCTCACAAACTGGGAATCCCAGAAGCATCCTTGAAAAGTCAAACGACTATGGGCCGAGTCGGGCTTTGACCCGAGGCCTGAAGCAACTCTCATCACTGCCTGAAAAATTTCAACAAGAGCGCTAGACTGGGTCAGGCTTAGGTCATGGCTCGAATGTCGATACACACTCAGCGCCGGTTGTGTCTCAAGAACTCAACGTCAGCTGTGTGTTCGACAACTCAGTGCCGGTTGCATTCTTAAACAACTTAGCATCGGCTGTGCTCCATCATGTACCGTCCTCAGTGCCGGTTAACTAGTCAAAAAGCAATGTTGACCGTGTTTAGAACCAGTTACATTTGTGAAGACTCATCGCCGGCTAAGTTCCAACAACCCTCAGCGCGGTTGACTTAGTGTCGACTATGCTCATACGATATCACGAGTCGTTATAGTGCTGGTTGTGTATTTCACCAACCACAGCGCCACCCGGGTGCTCGACAACTCATCACTAGCGACCTCCAAGCGATAGCACAGTGCCGACTATGTGTTTAGCAACTCAGCGCCGATCGCGTTTCTAACCCAGTGCTGGCTGACTGGTTAAAAAGCAGCGGTGGCCATCTTCAGCGCCGTTTGCAAAGACTCATCAGCAGCTGAGCACTCTCAAGAAACAATGGCTGCTGCACTTGGCACCGACAGTATTTTAAGTAGCCTAGGGCAAAGTCGTGAGTGTCCAATCACTATCCTCAATGAGGTTGCACCTTGACCTCGACTTGTTGCCCCTAGCAAAGTGGAACCCAGGTCGACTAAACTCAGGCCATGACTTCTCATCCCCAGTGAGAAAACCATGCCCGTACTATTATCCCCAGTAGAGTTAGGGTCATTCTTGCTGCTGGAACCACCAGTGGTTTGCCTCATGCTTATTTATTCTAACCCATATTTGTCACCTCTTCCCCAATAAAGTCAGCTTTCCTATCTGGACCCCTCATTGGTCCTACTTATCTTATCCTCAGGGAATCAGATTGATACCCACCGACCTATTCCCCATGAAGTCCCACTTACATGGTGACCCTAAAATCCATGGTCCACACTGCATGACCTTAAACTACACGACCTTGGTCTAGTTGCACGACCTTAAACTGCATGGTCCACCATGCATGACCTTAAACTACATGACTTTGGTCTAGTTGCACGACCTTAAACTACATGGTCCATGCTGCATGACCTTAAACTGCACGGCCTTGGTCTAGTTGCATGCCCTTAAGCTCCATGGTCCACCCTACATGACCTTGAACTACACAGCCTTGGTCTAGTTGCACGACCTTAAACTACATGGTCCACGCTAGATGACCTTAAACTGCATGGCCTTAGTCTAGTTTCATGACCTTAAACTGCATGGTCCGTCCTGCATGACCTTAAACTGCACAACCATGATCTAGTTGCACGACCTTAAACTGCATGGTCCGTGTTGCATGACGTTAAATTGTACAACCTTGGTCTAGTTGCACGACCTTAAACTACATGGTCCATCCCGCATGACCGTAAACTACACGGCCCTGGTCTAGTTGCACAAACCTAAAAACTGCATGGTCCAAACTATATGACCATAAACTGTAGCGGAGGTCTAGCTGCATGACCTTAAATTGCACAGTCTAAGCTATATAACCTTAAACAACATAGAGCATGCCTTGGTCACATGACGTTAAAAGGCTCTGCATTATGATCCAAACTATATGACCATAAACTGTAGCGAAGGTCTATTTGCACGACCTTAAACTGTATGGTCCTAGTTGTATGACTTTAAACTGCATAACCACGGTCCAGTTGTATGACCTTAAATCGTAGTGCACATCTTGGATGCATGACGTTAAACTGCTTTGCACAAGTCTCGGAGGCATGACCTTAAAACTTGCCCCAACATATGCGCACATACCTTCTACATACATCTACATGCACATCTTCCCTAACCAATCCCACCATGAAAGCGCACCACCTTCACTATCTCCCCAATGAGTTCTTTCCCATCATCATTCTACATCATTCCCCAGTGAGTCTCGCCTATGCTCACAAAACGGCGAACCATCTCGTCACCTATACTCATCGTAAGCTAGTGGGTCACCATTTTTCACTCACCTCACATATGCCATCCATCTCTCATAGGTAGCCTCATGCAATCTCCCCAAAAGTGAGCTAAAATCACTACCATACGCACTCCATGGCCTCTATAGACTGCCATTCATCACCATCATGGTCCAGCTGTACGACCTTTAACTAGAATGCATGTCCTAGTCGCTTGATTTTAAAAGGCTTTGCACAGGTCTCGGAGGCTTGACCTTAAACATACCTTCACAATGAAATAATAGGCATGGTGTATACCTTAGTAAGGGAACGCCATGAGTAAAAATAACGGACGGGCATGGTCACGAAACCATGAGTAAAAACATTATGTGAAAATAGAAAAATTGGGCACAGCGGAAACCTGAAAGGGGATAGTGATTAAAAATAGAAAATAAGGGTGTACATGGCTATAAGATCATGGGTAAAATATCCCCAAATAAAAAGAAGTTGGTGAAAACCATCTCTACGGTGCCACTTCCCTTGTCCAAGTGAAAATCCGCAAAGAACACTTAGACCAAAGAAACAAGTTGATGCAGCACTCGTCTCTACAGACGGCTTTAGCCCTCACTTAAAAGAAGAAAATCCTTGGTGTCACAATGTCAGGGCTCCAAAAATATGAGCTCTAAGGAAACTATTCTGACAGCTTGAGTCCATATGCAAAAAGGACTCGAAGGACAAAATATTCGCCAAGACGGCAAGACAAGTCTCATGAGGAAGAACATTATTCCCACAAGGTAACAAACACACTCTAAAAATGCTAAAGACCACTACGAAGGCAAGAAACTGACAAAGCCAGGGCAAACCTGCCAAAGTCTTCAGCTCGCCTAGGAGATAGGCCCAGGCCTTCGGGACCAACTAACAAAACTTCCCCCAACTAAACCCGGTCGACGAGACCTACAACAATATTCTGAGTGTCAAAAGCAAACCCGGTGTAGCAGCAAATAACACCAACCAAAGGTTCTTTAGAAAAAAAATAAGGAAATTATTCTGATGAATCAAAAGATGCCTCAAGAAGGCTAAGTCAGCCATGACTTTGGACCTGTTGTGTAACAAACTACACAATAGTGGGTAGGGGTGGTTGTACCCAAAGCTGGTCGCCTTGATAAACTGAGGTACCCTACCCTTCACAGAAAAATTGGTGCAAGACGCAGACGAACGCCAACCAAAGGCTCTTTTATTGCCTATCCAAGACAAAGAAACCCAGACCAAATGGGAACAATGCCCTTCCACATGACACTCAAGTGCCAGACGGGCCTGATTCTGATTGACGAGGTTCGTACAAAATCGTCATCTTCAGAGTCACAAACAGTCCACACGAGGGTGTGAAATTTGATAAGATCTCTCAAAAAATTCTCTTCTCCCCTTAAAGTCTCCACGGACTGACCAGTGAACAATGCATCCGTACGTCTGAGCAGCCTAGTTGCACCATCCGTATGTCTCAACATTCACGTGGTCTTGTGGCTAGGAAGAAAAAAAGTAAAAGCCGAAGGAAATTTTATGAATGTTGTCCTTCTCGCTTCTCTCAAAGCACAACAATCGGTGGGGCAAGCTGTTTGAATGCATTTTTCAGCACCTTGGTCCCTGATGCTGAATAAATCGAAAGCAGGTCAATAAAGCCTACAAAATAAGTGGAAATTCCAACAATCTCAAAATTATCCTAGAACTGGTCAAGATCTTCATTAGCATTTCGAGAGACTACCTGCCAAGTTTCATCGTCATGAGACATGTCCAAAGCAGTGAACATAAAGAAACAATTTTTGCAAAATTGACCTTTAGCACCCTGAAATGGACCCCGTGACTAGAGTTATAGTTTTGGTACATCAAACAGCAGTGGGTCCAGCGCCATTGGATCTAGCATGGTCTAACACCCTATGGGTCAAGTTTCGGCTTAATCGAGTGCTTCGGGATAAAGTTATGAGAAAAATACTGAAAAGGGGTAGGTCACCCACTATTCCCATGTGGCCACCTTACACCACATTAAAATTGGATGCTTTTATAGTCACGGGCAGTCACTTTCAGGGCCTATATCTCACTCGTTCCACTTCAGATTGTACTCAAATTAGGTGAGCATGTTCGTCTCATCAAGACGAGCGATTCGATATGTGGTATGCCCCGTGACGATGCTTGAGCAGGGAGAAAAACTAGAAGGAAGCTGGTGATCCGTGAAGAAAGTTGCAAAGAATTCAGCAGTAGCATGCCTCACTTCGGTAGCCAAATCACGATGCTCGCATACCCAATTGGCACCAAACAAATTGCATTGTGCGTAAGGTCGGTGGCCATTTCTAGCCCGAACCTCATGTACGACGAACGGTTAGATTTCACACACAGAGGCATCAAAGCTGCTGTAAATTTAAGTCGTTGGATTTCAAGATTTCTTATAAAAATTGAAGATGACAAAATCTTCATCCAGACACAGAATAAAGCTATGTTTGTTGCAACATGCTTGTGACGGCAGGCTCAGTGTGATTCAGTGAAGAAACCATGAAGAAACATCAAGGAACGAGCACACAATCTATCCAAAGCTTTCGAGATTCATCCAAAATTTAAGTTTCATGATCATGGTCTAAAAACATGATTCATGGCTCGAAGTTGGTATCAAAACGATCGCCATGCGGAGCCTCACGTATAAACAGGCAATGCCTCATTATAAAAAGAGGGCCGATTCATTTTTCTTGGATCATTCAATAAAGTTTGAATTTTTCTTGAGCTTGTGGGTACGTCTTGGAGAGAAAGAGAGGAGAGAGAATAAAAGGGTCGGTACATGCCGTAAGGTACCTTTCTCTCTCCTCGCCTCTTTCTCTCCTCATATCTGCTCTCCTTCTCTTTTTCTCTCTCCATCCTTCTTTTTCTCATTTTTATCTATTTCTCTCTCTTCTTCTCATCTCTATCTCTCTTTCCCTCTCTTCTTCTCATCTCTATCTCTCTTTCCCTCTCTTCTTCTCATCTCTATCTCTTTTTCTCTCTTCTCTTCTTTTGACACAGTCGATGAAGCCTAGCGCCGACTGTGTCTTGTCTCTCCTCTTCTTCTGACACAGTCGGTGAAGCCTAGCATCGACTGCATCTTCCCTCTCATCTTCTTTTGACACAGTTGGCAAAGCCTAGCATCGACTACATCTTCTCTCTCCTCTTATGATACAGACGACGAAGCCTAACACCAACTACATCTTCTCTCTCTTATGTCTAACACAGTCGGTGAAGCCTAGCAGCGACTGCGTCTTCTCCTCTTCAGTCTAACACAGTCGGCAAAGCCTAGCGTCGACTGCGTCTTCTCTCTCTTTTATCTAACGTAGTCGGTGAAGCCTAGCACCGACTGCTTATTCTAGCACTTCAGTCTAAAATAGCAGGCAAAGCCTAGCACCGACTGCATCTTCTCTCTCTTTTGTTTTACACAGTCCGTGAAGCCTAGCGTCGACTGCATCTTCTCACTTCTATCTAACACAGCCAGTGAATCCTAACATCGACTACATCTTCTCTCTCTTCTGTCGAACACAGTCAGCAAAGCCTAACATCGACTATGACTTCTCTCTCTTTGGTCTAACACAGTCGGTAAGCTTAACACCGACTGCATCTTATCTCTCTTATGTCTAACGCAGTTGGTGAAGCCTAGTGGTTATTGTGTCTTCTCTCTCTTATATGTGTAATACAATCAGAGAAGCCTAGCATCGACTACATCTTCTCTCTCTTCTCTATCCAATACAGTCGGTGAAGCCTAACACTGTTTGCATCCTCTCTCTTTTTGTGTCCAATACAGTCGGTGAAGCCTAGCACCGACTGCGTCTTTTCTCTCTCTTCTCCTTCCAATCGAGCCGATGGTACCAACACTAACTACCTCTTCTCTCTCCTCACTTCTTAGACACAGTCGACAAAACCTAGCACTGACTGTGTCCATTTCTCTCTTCTCTTTACAACCCAGCCGGTGATGCCTAGCGCTGACTGTGTCTTTCACCCTCTTTTCTCCTTTCTTCTCTCTTCTCTCACACTCTTCTCTTTCTTTCTCTCTTCCTCTCTTTCTTTCTTTCTCTTCTCTTTCTTATTCTCTTACTTCTTACTCTCCCTTTATGACTTTCATTCTTTTTGTTATCCTTTCGTTTGATTAAGAAGGGTTGAGATTAGCCTCTTATGGTAGTCTTATCGTCTAGCCGTAATGTCGTTGTGTCAGAATTTATGTGCCCTCTTTATTGCCAAGACAGACTAACCATCATGCCTAGCTAGTCAATATCGGTATTGATGTCTAGTAGTAATCATTTGAGCTGGTCGGAGTTACCGAGCTCATTTTATTACCACGTTAAGCCAATTATTCACTAGCTTTGTCACTGTACTGATCTCCTGTCTTAGTCTAAGTCTTCTGTCCCCCATCTTTCTTCTCTTATTCTTCTCTTCTTCTTTTGAATGCAGATGCTTGTGTACGGTCACCATAAAGGAAAAGGTGAGGTCTGACTCACCTGCCTTATAACCTTTATCATATGTGTGTGATTGTAAAAAAGAAGAGAATACAAGCCAAGGGAGGGGATTCCGATCCAATTTTATTACTGGGGGGCTTTCTTCATGATCTGAGGGCATCTTCATGAGCCAGCCTGAGTAAGTCCCGACCCCACCTTAAATTCCTCTCTCATCGGTTGGTAACACCTGCCCTCGTTCTCAAACGAGGTTCCCGAGAGAGCAATCTGAAAAAGTCCCATGTCTCCCTGAAACTCGAGACACGTTCCGTCCGATCCTCAAAAGATCCACAGAGCGAGATCGAGGCACCTAACTAGTGGGGACTACCCTGTAGGGGTCAAGGTACACCAAGGGGGAAAGGGATGGCAAATGTAAAGGGGACACCTCCCGTTTATCAATCCGAGACCAGTAATGACTACGTCTTCTTGGCCACATATTTGGCCTTATTTTTATGCAAGCTCGTGCCCCCTGAAGGGCCGGATGACATTCGTTCAGGCACTTTATATGTAGCCTGTGACACGGCAAGAGGGCGTAAGTATGCCCTTGCTCAACCTGTTTTGTGCAATATATACCATGGCTTAGGGGCCATCTCTGTGGATAGGCTTACAATCGTAAAGACAGAGGGAATGACATTGTCGGAGGAGAGGCATTTCTTGGGGACTTTAAGACTCCATTCCCATCAATTATGTATATGAGTGGCTAGGGGCCTATTTCCCCACCATCTATGTCAAGAGCCAGGGCTCGGGAGATAAATTGTGGCCTTGCTTGATGAGGATTGATGGCCAAAAAGCTCTCTTTCATAGCCTAGGGGAAGCTCGGGGTTATTTGAGAATGACTCCTTGAATATGAGGTGGGTCCCATTTCCGGTTGGGAGCTTTAGTGACCGTGCCTTTATTGATGAACTGGGGAAGGAGCGGATGGCGCTCCTACTACTATTAGGTAGCTCATGTTCATCCTGAGTGTTAGAGGGGGACTTTTACCCTACCGGACTCCTCACAATGCCAGATTGGAGGGGTATTTCCCTCATTGCTTTTCCCATTAGCATGGGCTTCATCAAAGCTACCCCTTCTCCATGCTTTTCGTAGAGTGTCGGGGCAAGGTAAACATGGGGAAGACAGAAGAGATTGAGACTCTTCTTGAATGCTAGTTGCTAGGACATATATGGATTGCTTGATCCATATGTCTAAAGATGACAGAGATAAGCAAGTATGTGATACCTCACTTTGGCAGAAGGGTCAGAATGACCGAGGTCTACTCAAACTAGTGGAGAATTACTAGTCAGGGATACCGGAATGAGGATCACTGTTGAAAAGGAGAGAATGGAAACTGGTGCCAAGGGACTGGACAGAGGAGAGTGGTGAATCCTGCTACTCCTGGTGAGGTCTTTGTTTTGGGGTATCCCTCGAACTGGCAAGCTTTAGGGATTCCCTGAGAGATAGCGGTTGATGAAACCTCGTCACAATTCGTCGCCATGAAACAGAGAACTGGGAGCATCTTCGATAAGCTTAGTTCTGTATTTGAATGGAGTGAGGGTCGAAAGGTCCCAGGTCATGAGGGGCATCCCATTCAGGACTTGAATGCGCTGATCCGGAGTAGTCCTCATAGTAGACTGGTTGGAGGCCTTTCTTAAGGAGGGAGTTCTAAAGCGGCTGCTCCTCCTCCGACAGGGAGAAAGAAAAGGAAACGATCCACCCCTACTTGCACTCATTCATCGGATCAAGTTGGTGGCCATAGCCAAAGACATAGGGGTGCCAAACTTCCTGTGATCTCGGAACCAAAAGGTAGCCCTTCCTCCTCTGATCATTTACCAACTCCCCCAGTGTCACCTTTTGCACTTTTCCCAACATCTTCTATCTCTTCTGAATTGTTTTCTTTTTCTTTAGAGACTGAAGCAAACTACTCTAGTCCTTCTGAGCCCATTATTATTGCTTTTGACAGGGAAATGACTCTGAAACTTAGGGAGGTGCCCCTAAGTACAAGGGTAGTTCCTGAGTCAGTCTAGTTCCCATAGAGACTAGCGAGGCTGAAGGCTCTGAAGCGGCTGCTCTAGGAAGGGAACGTGATGCTGACGTGGCCTCTGTGCATCGGGGGTTTAGTGCTCCGACTGAGGCAGGGATGATGATTCAAGAAGAAAGGCCTACGATTAGTAATGCCTCTGAGTGTTAAGAGGCTGCTGCCCTCGAGGGCACAGATAATGAAGATGAAGGGGTTGAGCTTGTTGTGACCGAGGTCCTGTCTATTGAGGGCACAGGCCAGATGGAAGGAACCATGGCTGAGACTGGATCGACGATCGACGAAAGCCAAAGGGAAGAGGCAGTTCCTGAACTTGCCAATGCTGATGTGGCAGTTCAGGAAGGTGAGAAACAAGGGAAGGAAGCTTCTTTGGAGAATGCTGGGATAGAAGTGGAGGCCCCCATGGGCGCAGAAGATGGCGACAAGGCTGGTATTGAAGAATACAGGCAGGTCGAGGCCGGGGCTGCCTCTAAGTCTAAGGTGCACGATGCTCAGGAGCTTGTCGTCATTTCAGAAGAGTCGGTAGCTCAGATGGCTATCACTTCAACAAGCCCAGTCCTTCAAGCTGAAATCTCTTCAGCACTAGCAATCACGGCAGCATCATCCAAGCCCATTTTTAGCAAGGTTTCTAGTATGATTATTGGCATGCTTCGTGCAGGCCTTTAGGGTTTAAGGGAGATTCCTATCAACGAGCAAGGATAGGATTTGGCCAAGCTTAAGGAATTTTCTATCACAACTATTGTGGTTATGAGTGCGCCAAATTCCTTTCCCAATTTGATGCAACCCTAAATGAGCTAGAGAGCTAGTGGTCGGGAATACTGCATTGTGAGGTAAAAATCAGTAGGCTGTCCTCATTGAAGGAGTCAATCTTGCGTCGTCGCGAGGAGATAGATTCCTGCACTGAGAAGAAGGCCACCATGACTGGCCGTCAACTGGATCTCAAGAGGGAGGCACGAGGTTGCTAGAAGAGGATGATCAAAATAATAGAGGAGATGTGAATATTAAGGCAGGAATTCGCTGAAATTGAGAAGGAGATGATTCAAAGAAGGGCAATGGAGGTCTCCTTGGTTGCAGATTTGTCCGAACTCACTCGCACCATTGAGTCCAAAACTGTGGCAATGGAGGAGGACATTCAAATGGTGGCTGAACTGAAGGAACGCATCCAGGAAACCGAGACTTCTCTTGTAACATGCAGAGCTGAGATCCATATAATAACTGATCATTTCTGAAAATGTCTTTTCTTTTGCCGTCACTTGTAAGAAGTTTGAAATCATGAATAAAATGCTTCTTTTTCTTCTTCTGGCTGACTTTGCTATATGATTTCATTCTCCTCTTACTCATGTGCTCTCTTTGGGTTTTAAATGCCTCTCGAAATGTTTTTTTTCTTCCAAAAGGGTATAATACCCTAGGCCTTGTTTGGTCTCATGACGGGCTGTTGTTGCTTGGATAGCTTTGAAATGGGGAGTCATTGCATTTTCTCCTCTTAATGTTTGATTGGCCAAGGGATCATAATTCATTTTCCTCATCATTTGGTCAGCCTGTTCACTATAGATAGTCCAATCAGGAGGGGCATTGGCCTCCATTAGTGGTGCATTCACTTCAAACCCATCATAGTTTTTGGTCTCAGGCACGAACTCCTTGAGATGTTTTGAAGCAATACGCATGACCTCCAATAGGCTCTGAAGACTGTGAACTTCGCTTCTTAACTCTGCTACGGGATCCCGCTCTTGAGGGGAAGAAGACTACCCTTTCACACACTTCTCTCCTCCCTCTAAACCAGGAATGTGTAGAACTTGTGGCTGGTCACTGGTCCGAGGAGCATCCTCTATGCTTATAGCAACAGGTTTTTGAAAAATCTTTCGCAGCGATTGGCATGCTACTTCTGCTATCAAAAGTGCAATGGGGATATTCAGGAATTTTTGTTGGTCCGGTGTATAGATGATCTTTGGAGCTGCGAAATCTATCCCCATGACTTGCTCAATCTCAAGAGTGACCTCTGGTTCATCTTTTGGCAAAAGTGGCTCAAAACTAAGGGCAGAGGAGGAGGATTCCTCTTTGAGTGAAGTCGAAGTTTCTTCAAGGATGATAGTTGGGATGCTAGAATGAATGGGGGTTAAAGGGAGAATTCTACCTTGCCTTTCTTTTTCATTGAACATGTTTACCAATGTTCTCCCCACATCCTCAACATCTTTGTGAGGTGAAGATGTTATCTTGATTGTAGACTTGTGATCCCCCTAATTCAGCTTCTAAGGCGACACCAGATTTGTGAAGTAATACTTAGCATCAACATAGTGAGTTTCGGCTATAGAAAATGGTCTTTTATCAGCATAGACTGTAAGCTCTCTCCTATCTCGACTATACTTGAAGCACTAGTGCAATGTTAATGGAACCACTGCCTGGTCATGGAGCCATGGCCAACCGAGGAGAATGTTGTAAGAAGTGTCGGTGTCGTTTACATGAAACTGAGCGTAATCGTTCTGCTCGTCGATCTTAAAACGAATGCGATCTTAAAACGAATTGAACTGTGACATGGGTCGAAGTAAGATCTTCGGTCCCTAACCCCAATCGAGTAAGAATCCTCCTTGGAATAAGGTTAACTGTCGACCCTCCATCCAACATAATTCAGTTGATGGGCATGCGTGTAATTCACCAGTCACAAAGAGAGGGTGATTATGAAAATTTTCTACCAATTGCTGACCGTCCTCTGAAAAGGTGACTGGCATACATCCTCCTAAAATCGTCGAGTCCACCTTAATGGGTTCTACCTTGGTCTCATATACCTCTGGGTTAGAGAGAGCCTGAACCAAAGCCATCCGGTAATCCTTTGACAGCTTGAGGGAATCATAAATCTTGAGAAGGGCTGGAAGCTCCCTTAGATGTCCTATCACATCATATTTCACCTTATCTTGGTCAACGCTTTATGCTCCTAGTCCTGCCATGGGTTTGGGTGGTATGCTGGGTTGAGGAGTAAGTTTGGGTGGAAGAGGTTTATTTTGACCTGCTGGCTGACTTAATTGCTTAGCATGCTTGGTTTGAGTGATGGAGGTTTGAGGATTTTGAAGCAATTGTGTCAGAGGTGTCCCACGGAATTGCAGAATAGGTGGGTTATTTGGAGTATTTGGCTTAGGAAGGAGCCCAGGGAGCTGTAGGATAGGTAAATTGGTATTTAGATTAGGGAGAAGTGAGGTACTAGGAAACTTCAAAGTGCCTGACTTCTGTGGTGGAGGTTGTAACGTCTTCCCCGACCTGAGGCTCATTTGTCCCGTGCTGGGTGAGGCTCCTAGGATTTGCAACATATGATAAGCCTCTTGAGAATAGAAGCTCTGCCCTCTTGATGCTCTCAATCTCTGCTTGAATTCTAGCTCAGGGGGCCACTGTGGTTTCTTCGGCTTTAACTTTTTGTGCTTCTTAGAAGAAGGTGGCTCTGCTTTGCCTTATTTGCCAGGTCATCAGCAACTGTTAAGTATCCAGAAGCCCGGGCCAGGGTCTTTTTCAACCGCTTCTGTTGTGTCTTGCTTATAATGACTCCTTCAAATTCCGGTCGAGAGCCTCAAAGCCTGAACATTTCAAGGTTGTACCTGCAGGAGACATTAAGGAAGAAGGATTAGAAGTAAAAGAAGAAGAAGGAGAAGGGTCAGAAGGTGGGGAACTTTTAAGGTCATTCCCCTCATTAGACCGATCTGGGCAGCGTTTTACGTCATCACCAAGGTTGGACGTGTGCAGGGAATTTTTTAGGTCTTTCCTTTGATTAGACCACTGGGGAGTGTTTTTAACGTCGTCACCCTCATTGGACGTGCTCTGAGGAGAAGCTGACTCGGGGATGTCCTCTTGATGGGATGAGGAAGGAAGGAGGATCGTGCCAAGGATGAAATCCATTAAGGTTGGCAGTCAGGGGAAGGGGCCATAGAAATTCCTTCTCTATTAGCGGTTATGCCATCTTGTTTCTCCAGCGAGCGGCCCTTGATGCCCGTCTCCTTCTGATTTTTTGTGGTGGTGCTTCATTCGTCTTGCTAGGCTTGTGAATAGCCCTAGCTTAGCAAACTACTTCTTGCTTGAACATTTCAAGGTTGTACCTGCAGGAGACATTAAGGAAGAAGGATTAGAAGTAAAAGAAGAAGAAGGAGAAGGGTCAGAAGGTGGGGAACTTTTAAGGTCATTCCCCTCATTAGACCGATCTGGGCAGCGTTTTACGTCATCACCAAGGTTGGACGTGTGCAGGGAATTTTTTAGGTCTTTCCTTTGATTAGACCACTGGGGAGTGTTTTTAACGTCGTCACCCTCATTGGACGTGCTCTGAGGAGAAGCTGACTCGGGGATGTCCTCTTGATGGGATGAGGAAGGAAGGAGGATCGTGCCAAGGATGAAATCCATTAAGGTTGGCAGTCAGGGGAAGGGGCCATAGAAATTCCTTCTCTATTAGCGGTTATGCCATCTTGTTTCTCCAGCGAGCGGCCCTTGATGCCCGTCTCCTTCTGGTTTTTTGTGGTGGTGCTTCATTCGTCTCGCTAGTCTTGTGAATAGCCCTAGCTTGGCAAACTACTTCTTGTTTGAAGGACTTGAGTTTACTTCGCCCATGGTGGACTATCCATGGCTGGGAAGCCGAGGGTTCAACAGGCTCTGAATCATTATTATGCGAGTCTTGTGCTGAGAGGCCCTCTTGTGCCAGTGGAGTAGTGACTTGGGGAGCACTTACTGGGATGTCGTATGACTCCTGACATTCCCATGTTTTCTTTGTGAATATATTATGGAAATTGGTGCATTCCCACAGGTAGTGGCCCCATATCTGGTGATATGGGCACCAACGGTCTTTAGTTCCCTGGGCAAGGAGTTGGGGATACCTTGCCGGCTTTAGTGTGATCAAGCCTTCCTGAAGCATTATAACATAAAAGGCGTGAAGGATACCAGGGGCTTCGTCTTCTTCTTGGATGGTTATTGTGTGAGAGGCTTCTGCTGCCCCGAATGCCTTCTTTAAGTCCTCAAGCTTTATCTGACCTTTCTGAATCAAGGCATCAATGATATCCTTTAGCGTGAAGCAATCATCTGTGGGGTGATTGATCCTTCGATGGTAAGCACAGTAATTCGCCTGAGTATCGAGCCCATCTTGCTCAAGGAACTTGGCCTCTAGAAGCTCGATCATGTTATGTTTCAATAATAATTGGAATAGTGCAAGGACCCATTCCTTCTCAATGGGGTAGACTTTATTCCTATGCCTTGCCCAATAGTTGTCCTTATTGAAATTCACAAGTGGGGGTACTCGGTTGTACGTTTGTTGTTACTTGCCTACCAGAGACGTTGTCTTTGTTGTGCTCACCCCATTAGAGAGGTCCAAAGTTTGGGAGTGAGCCTTCTTTGGGTCACTGACCATGAAGATTGCACTAATTACTCCTTTTTGTTCGCTGCCCCGAGTGTTAGTTCGAGAGCTACCATTACCCCAGTTGTTCTCTGAGCTTGCAGACGGTTGTCATGACCAGCCGTGGTGGTGTGCTAGGCTTTCTATGCGAACAAATTAGGAGATCACCTCTAACATGGAAATCGGATTAGAGGCCTCAGCATGTAGGGAGATATCAGGTCACATGTTCCGCACACAAGTTTGAACTGCTTCCTTCTTTGACATGGGATTGGGATCGCGAGCGGCCAAATTTCTCCATCTTGATATGAACTCGTCCGCGGCCAAATTGCACCTTCGTCTCCAGAACGGGGACCTAAACGGTTATGCTCAATTCGACGTAATCGACACCGATACCGCCTACAACATCCTACTTGGTTGCCCTTGGCTACACGATCAGGGGGTGGTTCCTTCCACGCTCCACTAATGCTTCAAATACAGTCGAGATGGGAGATAGCATACTGACAGCCTGACAGCCTTCTGAAAGTAGGCCTGACAGCTAGTTTGAAGCGTCTAAAAAATGATGCCTAATAGCTTGTTGAAAGTAGGCCTGGGAAAGATAATAGGAGCAGTCATAGCAGCAAGATCTCCCGTTGCAACCAAGGCCTCGGGCTCCTCAGATTCAGGAGCAAACTTAGGCTGCTCTAGTATCTCGGCAATAGCTTTCTCACTTTGACCCTCTGTCATGACCACGTCAGGCTCGATCCTTTCATGGTCAGATATTGTAGCCTCACCCTCTGTAAGCGTTGCAACCACAGCTGGGGCAAGGCTAACCTCCTCACCTGGAGCTACTACCCCAGTCTCAGGTTGTAACTCGGCAGCCTCCTCTCCCATGGCAGTGATCTCTCCCAGTGTCCCCTCTTCTAGAACCATCGCCACCTCGAGAGGTTTGACACCCTCTCCCTCTCCTTCTTCACCCTTGTATTCCAATGCAACAGGCTCTCCCACGATGACTGCCACCTGTACAGTCATAGGTGCTGCCTCTGGGCCCTCCATGCCCGATCCCTCAGAACATCCTACTTCTTCATCCCCCGCGGATACACCACTTGAGACAGCCGTCTCCTACTGCTCGGATGGCCCCTCTTCAGTCCTTGGAGCTCCAGCCTCTTCTATTACCACAAGCTCTACCAAGGCCTCCCATTCCTCTGTTGGCACGACAACCGTCAGAGGTCCAGAAGCCCTCTCCGTCTCTGCCTCCCCATCAAGGCCAGCCTCATCAAGGTCAGCCTCATCGGCCCTGTTCACTTCCTTCAAGACTGAGCCCTCCCCTTCAGTCACGAATGTCACCTCCTGAGCCGAAGCAATCTCGATCTGGGCAGTAGTCGCTGAGACACAGGCTCGAGCCTCTGAAGGGCTAGGAGAAGGTTCAGGTGAAGGAGAAGGCGAAGCCTCAAGAGCAGAAGAGGACGCATAAATAGTAGGAGACATACAGCCCTCCGAAGTAGCCGAAGGCGAGGAGCGTCTTCTAACTCACGAACCATTGGAACCTTACGCCCTTTACGTTTCAAAGCCTTGAATGAGCTGAGAAACCACGATAATTTTGCGAGGCCGCCTAATTGTGCGCCAGTCATGAGGGAAGCCCAGGGTAGGGGTCCTAACCATTTTTCGTTGCCTTGTGTCTTGGCTCTAGCGGTTACCTTCCCCTTTCCAAGGGTATTCCACGTCCCAATACCCCTTGTTTATGATTCTCCACCAATGCTCATGGGCCTCAGTTGCCCATACCATCCTACCAAAATGGGGCCGTACATACTTAATGACCTTAGTGGCCTCCAGGCATGTGGCTCAGGCGGTGGGAATGTGCCTCGAGAGCCAAATCTCCCTGAGGGTTCCCAACTCTTCCTTCTTCCAACGGTCTTCCTTGCAATCCCGCTTCTCAAAGAATATGGAGAATGCGTAGCTCTGATTCAGCCCATGCTGCCGGGCAAACCGATGAGGAAATTAGTCCTCAATCTTCCTACTATGGACAGTACGATAGGCAAGAACTCCACCTCTAACGCTCGACATGAACATCAGTGCTTTTGGGCTAGTGAAGTCACCATCCAGATGGTGATCCAGCTCATTGACAAACCCATGCTCCGTGAGAACTCCAACTGGGACTGCCACTCGGATCATGTGGAGGTGATCATTGAAGAACAAGTTGCCCGTGTGACCTAGGGGATGGAAAGTTGGCCTTTGCCCTACAATCTTCAGCAAAAATTTGCACACGGTGTCCACCAACTCGCTGGTGTTGAGGTATGAGTCAGGAAAGTAAGCCCCAAGCCAACCATACACATAATGGACTTGGAAAGGGGACTTGAAATCTCTTGGGAACGCCTCATCATCTACTATGCCATTCTCTCCTTCATCCCCTTGATACTGTCTTCCCCTAGAATTGGCCCTTAGGCCATGATAAATACTGCACAGAACGGGCTGTGCGAGTGCTTACTCCTTCCCTTGCGCCATGTCACAGGCCACATAAAAGGTGTCAGGACAAATGACATCCACCCCTCCTGACAAGGCAAATTTACATAACAAGAGTACCAAGTAAGCCGCTAAGAAGATATGCTCATTCTTCTTCCGCAGCAAGAAATTTGGTGGGGTTTCCTTCCCTTATTTTCTTGGCGATGGACCAGCTTCATCCATGTAGTGGCCATAGAAGAACGCTACTCACTTAGTGAAGGTAACGCGACCCTTTTTGGGCTAATCACAAAGTTGTTGGTAGATCTCAAATAATTCTCGAAGCCCAGCCAGCGGGGCTTCTTTCCCTACCTTCTCCCTGCTAAAATTGAATGAGTTTGGGGGAATAAACTCGTCGCACATAACACCAAGAAGCGGCAACCCACCAACGAAGTACAGGTCCATCAGCGATATCCTTGCCTCCCCATGACCAAACAGCCATGTGATGCTAACATGGCTCCAAGTTTCCAACAAAACTTTGACCGTGTTTGAGCAAGGAGGCTCATCTCAAAGTGTCTCTAAAATGACTCAGCACTTTTGTGGTTCATGAGGAGTACCCCTTCCTGTATTGATGTTCTGTTTGTACCCGTCGGGCAGAAGATGACCATTTCATGCCCCAGGTTTCCACCATCTGCTTGCTTAGAGTCGACAAGCTACGTTAGACGCTATGTTTTAGTGTAGGCAATGCAGGAGGCCTACCCCTTCCTTTATACTCACATTGCTATCGTTGTCTTCCCGCGTCACCAGCCGAACGGGGTCACTCACAAAGGTGACGCTCGAGGGCCACCTCGATTCACATAAGCTTTTTGTGAGCCAGATGGGATTGCCTCACACCAAGCTTTCATCAATGGAGACACCAGTACTAAGTACCCTTGCTCGCGGGAGGTTCTTCACGTCAGGAGTAGCACCTGAAGACTAGGCTATCAAAGCAAAATCTTTACGGCCAAACGATGCTAAGCAGTCGCAAAGAAATGCGCTTACAAAGGCGTATGGCCGATTGGGTACTCGGGGCGTAATACTGGGAAGGTATTACCATCTCGCAGCCAAGGTTGGGACTATCTGCATCTGTCAGTATCGCCATCTCACAACCAACAAAAGACTATCGTCATCCCACGACTAGGGTGGATCAATGCTTGTGCTCCACGGTCAGCAATACTCTAAAGGCAAGAAATTGACAAAGTCAGAGGGAAACCTGCCATAGACTTCAGCTCGCCTAGCCGGCACGCCCAGACCTTCGGGATTGGCTAATAAGCCTGCCAACGACTGGACTCGATAAACGAGACCAACAGTGATACTCTGAACTTCAAAAGCCAACTTGGTGTAGCAGCAAACCATGCCGACCAAAAGTAAACCAACAAACCCAAACCAAATGGGAACAATGCCCTTCTCTTATTATGGACTCCTTCTCCCTATGCATGAAATGTGCATGCCTTCCCTTTCTCTTATGGACCTTCTCCCCATGCTTGAAATGTGCATGCCTTCTCCTTCTCTTATGGACCTTCTCCCCATGCATGAAATGTGCATGCCTTTTCCTTCTCTTATGGACCTTCTCCCCATGTGCATGCCTTCTCCTTCTCTTATTATGGACCTCCTCCCCATGCATGAAATGTTCATGCCCTCTGTTTCTTCTATTATGGACCTCTCTCTCCATGAGGTCAAGAGATAAAGTAGACTGACCATCATCCCTCCAAGGCAAGAAACAGACAAAGCCAGGGCCAAAGAAAACTTGGTGTAACAACAAACAAAGCCGCCAATTTGTCTTTTCTCCCCCTAAAGTCTCCAGGCCCATGAACAATGCATCCCTACTTCTGAGCAGCCTAGTTACACCATTATGTGAATCTCCTAGATGTTCACGTGGTCTGGTGGCTAGGAAGGAAAAAAGTAAAAGCCGAAGGAAATTTTTCAAATGATTGTTCTTCTCACTTCTCTTGAAGCACAACAGTCGGCGGGGCAAGCTGTTTGAACGTATTTTTCAATACCTTGATCCCGGATTAGGAATAAGTAGGAGCAAGTCAATAAAGCCTACAAAATAGTGGAAAATCCTGACAATCTCATAATGGCCCCATAATCGGTCAAGATCTTCATCAGCACTTCAAAAGATGACCTGCCAAGTTTAATAGTGATTAGACATGTCTAAGGCAGTGAACACAAACAAACAATTTCAACAAAATCGGTCTTTAACACCCTGAAATAGACCCTGTAACTAGAGCCATACTTTTGGTGAATCAAACAACCGTAGGACCACTGCCATTAGATCCGGCACGGTCAAAAACCCTACTGGGGTAAGTTTTGGCTTAATCGGGCACTCCAAGACAAGGTTATGGGCAAAATATCGAAAAGGGGTAGGCCGCACACATTCCCGTGTGGCCTCACTTCATCAAAACACCATTAAAAGGTGGATGTTTTTACAGTCACAGGCTGTCACTTCTAGGACCTGTAACTCACTCATTCCAAATCGGATCACTTTCAAATTTGATGAAGCGTGTTCAATATGCGATAAACCCCGTGACAACGCCTGAGTAGAGAGAAAAACTCAATGAAAGTCGCTGATCCGTGAAGGAAGTTGCAGAAAATTAAGCAGCAGCACTACTTGTTTGAGCAAGCTGATCAGGACGCTTGCATACCTGATAGGCACGAAACTAATTGCATTATGTGCGTAAGGTCCGAGGCAATATTTATTCCAAACCTCACGTAGGATGAACGATTGGATTTCACACACGAAGGCGTCAAAGCTATTGTAAATTCTTGTTGCTGGATTCCAGGATTCCAGCCAAAAACTCAAGACGACAAAATCTTCATCCGGACATAAAATCAAGCTACGTTTATTGCAACGTGATCGTGACGGCATGCTCAGTGCGATTCAATGAAGAAGTCATGAAGAAAGATCAAGGAATGAGCACACAATCAATCCGAAGTTTTCAAGATTCATCCAAGATTCAAGTCTTATGATCATGGCTCAAAAACATCATTCATGGCTGGAAGTTGGTATCAAATGATCGCTATGCCAAGCCCTACATGAAAACAATAATCTTTCTTTCAAATGGGCATAGGAACGGCCTCGGGTCAGCCATGGAAGATCACGTAAGTTCTCGAGCAGTGGCAGGGACTGTTCTGGAATTCTACACATTGTTAGGAAGGCGCAAAACAGTTATTTTGAATCCATTTTTAGAATTTCTTTAAATTCAATTAAATTGTAATTATCTTTAATTTTATGTAGTTTTCTGGCGTACACTCATGTTTTAGCCCAATTCTATATAAACAGGCAATGCTTCATTGTACAAAAAGATGGATTCATTCTTCTTGGATCAATCAATAAAATTCCGATTGTTACTTGAGCTTGTGGGTATTTCTTGGAGAGAGAGAAGAAGAGAAGAAAAGGGCTGGTACCCTTCGAGTAGGTAACTTTTTCTCTCCCCCCTCTTTCTCTCTCATCCTGTTTTCTTATCTCTATCTTTATCTCTCTTCTTCTCATCTCTTTCTCTCCCCTCTTTCTCGTCTCTATCTCTATCTCTCTTCTTCTCATCTCTATCTCCATATGTCCCCCTCTTTTAATGTAATCGACGAAGCTTAACACTGGTTGGATTTCTCTCTCTTCTGTCAATAGATGAAGCGTAGCACCGGCAGGATTTCTCTCTCTTTTTCTGTCAGTCAGCGAAGCCTAACACCGACTGGTTTAATCTCTCTTTTTCTATAAGTCGGTGAAGCCTAATGCCGATTTTTTTTCTCTCTCTTTTTCTGTCAGTCGGCGATGCCTAGCGCCTGTTGGTTTTCTCTCTCTTTTCCTGTCAGTCGGTGAAGCCTAGTGCCTATTGGTTTTCTCTCTCTTTTTTTGTCAATTGATGAAGTCTAGCATTGGTTGGTTTCTCTCTCTTTTTTTGTCAGTCGGTGAAGCCTAGCACCGACTGGTTTTCTCTCTCTTTTTTTGATAGTCAGTGAAGCCTAGCGACAACTATATTTTCTGTCTCCTCTTTTGAAACAGTCGGTGAAGCTTAGCACAGACTGTATTTTCTCTCTCCTCTTCCAAAGCAGTCGGCGAAGCCTAGCGTCGACTGTGTCTTCTCCCTATTCTCCTCTGTATAACACAGTCAGTGAAGCCTAGCATCTACTGCTTTTTGTCTCTCTTCCTTTTAACACAGTCGGCAATGCTTAGCGTCAACTACATCTTCCATCGCACTCTCTCTTTCATCCTCTTGTCTTTCATACTCTTCTCTTCATTTCTTCTCCCTACTCCCTTCTGTTCACTTCTTCTCTTCTTATTATTTCATCATAGCCTTAATTCTGTTATTCCTTCATTCAACTAATAGGGATTGAGGTTAGCCTCTCATGGGTAGTCCTGTTGTCTAGCCATAATGTTGTTGTGCCAGGATTGCTTAGGCCGCTTTATTGCCACAACAGACTGACCATCGTGCCTAGCTAGTCGGTATTGGTAATGACGTCTAGTAGTAATTCTCTAAGCCGGTCTTAGTTGTCAATCCTGTTTTGCTACCACGTCAAGTCAATTATTCACCAACTTTGTCACCGCTCTGATCCTCTCGTTCAAATGAATTCTTCTCTCCCCCGTTTTTCTTCTCTTCTTCTTTTTGAATGCGCATGCTTGTGTATATTCATCAAAGAGGAAAAGGGTGAGGTCAGACCCACCTGCCTTATAATCTTTTCCATATATATGTGTGATTGCAGAAAACAAGAAGAATGCAAGCCAAGGGAGGGGATTTCGAACTAGTTTTATTACTGGAGGGCTTTCTTCATGATCTAAGAGGGCGCCCACGCGAGTCAGCCCGAGTAAGTCTCGAACCCAACTTAAATTCCTCTCACACTGGTTGGTAACACCTACCCCCGTTCTGGAATGAGGTTCTCGAGAGAGCGATCTCAAAAATGTCCTGGGTCTTCCCTCGACAGCCGAGACCCATGCCCCTCGATCATCCTGATATGGAGGGCGAGATCGAGGCACTTAATCATGTATCACCTAACTCTGACCTCCCAGAAGACACAGTCAGTGTCATGGTGATCAATGAACCGAACGACGCTCAGGAAGAGCAGATGAACAAGTTTGAGAAAATGATGAAAGCCATCCTAGAAAAGATGGAGTGCCTAGAGGCTTCCAGGGCCCCCTCTACGCCTGAGTCCTCAATCGGTGAGGACATAGCTCCTAGGCAGGCTCCCCCATTGGTCTCTCAAGACAGCTCCTCTTCTCGCGGGGTCTCCCAAACCGACATAGATGCTATGGTGACCCACAAAGTCTTGGGCATGCAAGAGACGCCACTCTACCAAAAACCATATCCTTCATACATTAACCAGGTGACGTTTCCCCTATACTACCAAAAAGGGAAACTCCCCTTGTTCAATTGTACCATGTCTCCTCACCAGCATACAGCCCACTTTCAAGTAGCCTGTCAAGAGACGGCAACTGACAGACATCTTCTCCTCCACTAGTTCGTCGAAGCTCTTGAAGTACCAGCATTCTAGTGATATGCCCCCTTTCCACCGAACTCGATGAACACTTGGCAATAAATGGAGCAATTATTCTACCAATGCTTCTACGAAATCCAAAGGAACCTGGAAACAATAGAGCTCCTCACCTTGATGCAAGACCCTGGTCAGCCGGTTGATAAATTCATCACTTGATGGAGAGAGTTAGCGACCTTTCACACCACTCTCATGACCGAAAACGAAGCAGTCCAGACCTTCATATAAAACATGCTTCCTGAGATCACCCTACATGTTGAGGCATCCAATGCACCCTCCATGTCAGAGCTCATCTCTAAAGCAGTTTGTATTGAGGGATTGTTCAAGTATGGCAACACCCGTTAGCAACCTGCCAGCTCAAACTCATGCCCCAGCGGTCGGGGTAATCAAAAGGCAGCAATCAGCATGACCATCACCATGGTTGACACCAAAGGCTCATCTTCTCAAACCCTAGACCTCTTTAAGGGACAGGTGTCTCCAGCCAGTGGCAAGCAACAGGCCTACAATAGCGTCCCTCCGCCTAAAAACTCTGGGCGAAGCGACTACTTGGCTTAGCACCAGAATAAGGTTTACCTCTTCGACAAGGAGTGGACACCTGCACTGCTTTGACTGTTGTTAGAATAGAACATGATACAGTTGCCAGAGGCTAATACTGTGGACTTGGCTAGGCAAGAGGCAAATGAGAAGCACTGCGCCTATCACAGGAGGGTCTGCCACCCCATTTACGAATGTTATAAGCTCAACGACACTATCGAAGCCCTTATCAACAAGGGTTACATAAAGCTCGAAGAATTGAAAAAGGCGTGCGGGACAGCTGAGGCATCTCACATAATCACAATCCAAGAAGATGATGGGGCACTCGCCATCCTTCGTGCATTCTTCTCCATAATGCTCGAAGAATGAATCGCCACCCCAAAGCTGACAAGGCAGCCTAAGTTCCTGCCTCCAGGGACCGAGAACCTCTGGTGCTCATATCATCAGATACAAGACCATGACGTCAACGAGTGCATTGGCTTCCATAAGCTCTTGACCGAAAAGATAACACAGTGGCAGGAAGTTCAGAGCGACCCGACAAGACACCCTCGAGTCCCCCTCCCTCCTGAGTAAGAAGACCTCCCAACGCAAGCTCAGAGAAGCATCGAGCAAGACCCTCTTCGAAGCAATGCTCCACCAAGCTCTCATCACTATCAAGCTCGCCAGGCAGCCGAGACTCCTTGCCCGGGGCACGAAAAACCTGTGGTGCCCCTATCACCAAGTGTGGGGCCATGATCTCAATGATTGCTCCGGGTTCTAGGCCATATTCGTAGAGAAATCCAGCAAGGTCGCATTGACTGGGCGATTCTTCTAGAACGCGTCCATTGTCCTCACTCCTGTTCAAGGAGAAGCCACGTTACAAGCCCCTCATGAGTATGCACTGGACTCCTCAGGGCCTTCGACCTCTCAGCCCTGAGAAGTCTACCATGGGCAAAGTAGGCTCAATTCCCTGAGACGCAAGGCAGTTCGCCAGGCTACCGCCTCTCATCAGCCTAATAGGGTGGTCCAACACCCCATCGGGGATCCCAAAGGAGATGGCGAACACCTAGGTCAGCTCGTCGAAGGGATCATCTTCCTCAACTGCTAGACGAGGAAGAATTCCTCAGACCCCTTCCTCCGCTACAGACCTTGTGGGACTTCATCCCAAGCACAACTCGCCTCATCTTATTGTCCAATCAGGCAGACGACCCTGAGTCATCAATATCTCAGGAGCAGGCCAAAATGGGTGACGACATTAAAAGCACCCCACAACGGTCAAAGCCGGGGCAAGAGGGGCAAACGTCCAACTCCAACGACAATGTAAAAAGCTGCTCAAAATGTTCAAACCCTTCTTCTCCTTCCCTCTCCTTTATTCCTTCTACAGGTACCCATCAGTGATTCCAGACTTCGACTCTCTAAACAGGGAGTTCGTACGTACCAGCCACACCATTTCACATCAAGAACGCCTTAGAGAAATGCTAGCCCAAGCGGCATGATTCTTAACAGCGCCCGACGCCTTGGCAACCCAAACCAAAACTGAGTCATCTTTGAGCTCCTGCTCTCATGAAGCCTCCCACGTGGTGCAGATCTTAGAAATACCAGCCAGCATGGGGCAAATGGGTTTAAGATTGGGAAGGAAGCTATAGCCCACACCTCAAAAGTTCAAGGTCCTCAAATATCCTGATCCTTCACTTTCACCTAAGCCTAAACCTGTAACCTCTGCATCGCTAGTACAAATTCCTTTTCCTACCCCATCAACCCAGACCACACCGACTGAACAGCAAAGTCAGCCAGTGTCTCAAACCAAGACTCAACCAAAACCTGTTCCTACGCTCACCCTACCACCTACACTAGTGATTGGATCAGTAACACAGAAGACAAATGAGGATAAAGTAAAATAAGATGTAATTAGGCACTTGAGAAAGCTTCCGACCCTTTTGGGCATCTATGATGCCCTCTTGTTGTAAGGAGACTACCGCATGGCTTTAGTCCAAGCACTCTCTAACACAGAGGTGTACGAGACTGGAGGCCCAAAGCATCATCAAGAAGTTCCTTGTCCTTCGCTTCCTAAGCTGCAGTCTCCTTCTCCAGCTTGTCAAGCTTCTGCGTCAGCTCTAATATCGTCACCTTTAGAGCCACCACCTTATGTTGGCGAGCGATGGTCCCCACAACAAGTTCTGATCTCCAGGAGTCTACGGCATCCAGTTTTTGTGATTGAGTGTTTACCAATTCACGGTAGCACAAAAGGGAAGACTTCAAAGACGGCAACAACGAGCTTTCCAGTCACTTCTTCTCGCAGGGCCTTTGCCCTCCATCCTTCCAACTCGTTGGCAATGCTGTCAACATAGGGGACCGCCTTAGGCACATTTCCTACACTGACCCCCCTTAATCGCAAAAGCGTTGTGCCAATCTCTTCAAGGGGTAGCTCTTTCAACTTCTAGAAACCTGCCCTCAACATCTCGAGGAAGATGCCCAACATTCCACTAAAACTGGGCCTGAGTAGCATGGCAGGAGCAAACACAACAGGAGAGCTCTCGACTGTAGCCAAAGCCTCAAGCTCTCCGAATTCAAGAGCAACCTTATGCCGCTCTGATGCCTCAGCAGCGGATTCCTCACTCTGGCCCTCGGTCATGACCACATCAGGCGCGATCCTTTCATGACCAGACACTGTCGCCTTGACCCCTGCAAGTTCAGCAACTGCAGGTGGCACGAGGTCGGGCTTCTACTCCTGGTGCCGTGACCAGGATCTCATGAACCCCACAGTAGCTTCCTCCTCTAAGGCGACCACCACTCCCCATGGTCCCTCTTCTTGGACTGTCCCCACCTCTAGAGGTTCTACATCTTCTTCCTCGCCTTCCTCGCCCTTGTCTTTCATTATGATCATTTCAACAGCAGGCTCCCCCACGACGCCTGCCTCCTTTACGGTCATGGGTACCACCCCCGGACCCTTCAAGCCTAGCCCCTCAGTGCATCCTACTTCTGCGCTCCCCATAGATGCACCACTCGAGCCAGCCGCCTCTTGCTGCTCGGATGGGCCTTCTTCGATTCCTGGGGCCCTAGTCTTTTCTATTACCATGAGCTCTATCGAGATTTCCATTTCCTCAGTAAGCTCAACAACTGTCGGCACTGCAAGGGCCCTCTCCACCTCCACCACCTTGTCAGGAGCAATCCCACCATCACCGTCTATTACCATTGGGATCGAGCCCCCCCCTTCAGCCTCAGGTGTCGCTTCCCAATCTAAAGCAATTTCAATCGGGGCAGTAGGCTCTAGGGCATCCCCTCAAATCTTTGAGGAGCCAGGAGAAGATTCAGATGAAGGAGAAGGTGAGGCCTCGAGAGCAAAAGGCGACAGGGAAATATTAGGAGACACACAGCCCTATGAAGAAGCCGAGAGTGAAGAGCCATCTCTTGACTCACGAATCATCGGGACCCTGCACCCTTTGCACCCCAAAGTCTTGATTCCCTTCTTGGCTGGGGTACGAGGAGTCGCTCGGGCAGCCTGCTTTTCCTTCTCCCCCTTCATAGGCTTGGACTCAACAGCCTGCCCTTCCTTCTTCCCCTACGGTAGCTTGGGTGTGGCAACCAACTTCTCTTCTTCCCTTGCGTCGGCTCAAGTTCAGTAGCCCGCCTTTTCTTTTTTGCTGGTTCAGGCTCAGCGGCCTTCTCTTTCTTCATTCCTTCCGCAAGCTCAAGCCCAGCAGCTTGCTTCTTCTTCTTCGCCTGCTTGGTTACAGCAGCCAGCTCTCTCTTTTTTCCTTTCACATGTTTAGGCACACCACCCTTCGAGGTCCTAGAATTGGAGGAACTAGCGGCCAGCTTACTATGAGGGCCGCTCCCTATCAGTTCATTTACATCTTGGGTCGGCTGCTCTTCATACCTGGGGACTTTACGGCCTTCTTTCCATTTGACGATAGTAGAGAGTTGGTCAAAGATACTCTGACCGCTTCTCCATATTGAGGAACCACGACACAAACTGGTCCACGACAATTCGACGAGGCTGCCCAAGTATATGCGAGTCATAAAGGAAGCCCAAGGTAAAGATTTCACTTAAGGGAGGGGTCTTAGCCAGTTTTTGCTACCTGGTATCTTGGCTCCAGCGGCTATCCTCCCCTTTCCAAGGATGGTCCACGTCTCAATACCCCTTATTCTTAATTCTCCACCAATTCTCATGGGCCTTGGTCGCCCGTGCCTTCCTACTGAAATGGGGCAGCACATACTTATTGACCGTAGTGGCCACCAAGCATGTGGCCCAAGCAGTACGGACGTGCCTCTGATGCCAAGTCTCCTTGCGAGTTCCCAACTCATCTATCTTCCAACGGGCAGCCTTGCTATGCCTTTTCTTGAAGAACATTGAGAACGGACAGCCGAGACCCAGCACATGCTGCCTGGTGAACCGGTGAGGAAAATAACCCTCAAGCTTCTCACCATGGATAGTGCGATAGGCAAGAATGCCGCCTCTAACACTCAGCATATACATCAATTCTTTCGAGCTAGTGAAGTCACCATCCAGGTGGTGGCGTAGCTCATCGACATATGCGCGGTCTGTGAGGCTTCCAATTGGAAATGCCACCCAGGTCATATGGAGGTGGTCGTTGAAAAACAAGCTGCGCCCATGGCTCGGGGGATGGGAAATTGCCTTTTGATCGACAATCTTCAGCAAAAATGGACACATGTTGTCCTCCAACTCTCTGGTTCTGCAGTATGTGTCCTAAAAGTAAGCTCCAAGACAGCCATACATATAATGAACAGGGAAAGCGGTCTTGAAATCTCTTGGGAAGGCCTCACCCTCTTTTATGTTGTTCCCTCCTTCCTCCCCCTTAGATGGTCTTCCCTTGGAGATGGTCCCTAGGCCATGATAAAAGCTACACAGTATAGGCTCTGTAAGCGCGTATTCTCTCCCCCGCACCATGTTGTCAGCCACATGAAACGTGTCTGGATGAATGTCGTCTGAGCCCTCGAGAAGGGAAAATTTACAGAGGAGGAGTGCCAAGTAAGCCGCTAGGAAGACGTGCTCGTTCTTCCTCCGTAGCTCGAAAACTGGAGGGGTTTCCTTCTCCCCGTTTTTCGGCAATTGGCCATCCTCATTTACACAGGTGCCGAAGAAGAATTTTACCCATTTGGTGAAGGTAACTCGCCCCTTTCTAAGCTCAACATAGAGCCGCTGATAGACTTCGAACAATTCCTAAAGCCCGACCGGTGGGGCTTCACTACCCACTTTCTCCCCTCCAAAAATGACTGAGTTTGGGGGAATGAACTTATCATACATGGCGCCAAGGAGTGACAGCCCACCGACGAAGTGCAAGTCCTTCAGCAAAATCTCTGCCTCTCCGTGACCAAGCAGCCATGTGTTGCAAGCATGGCTCCAAGTCTCCAATAACACTTTGATGATGTTTTAACAACGATCGTAATAGCCCACCGAGCACTGGAGAGTAGCCAGCAAAGAAGCCAGCCTCAAAATATCCGTGAATTCCCGTAGCACTTCCAAGGTCCACGAGGAGTAGCCCTTTAGGTACTGGTGCTCCCCTTGCACCTGCAAACTGGAAAACGACTATCTCATGCCTGGGGTTTCTACCATTCTCTTGCCTAGATTCTGTACGTTCACGTTAGAAACTACGTTTTGATGCAAGCAATGCAAAAAGCCTACCCCTTCCTCTATGGTCACGTTTCCATCATTATCTTCCCTCGTCACCAACTGGATGGAGGCCCTCACAAAGGTGATGCTTAAAGGCCACCTGGGTTCATACAAGGCCTGAGTAAGCCAGATCGGCTCACCTCTCACCAAGCTTTTGCCGATGAATGCATCAGTACGAAGCTCCCCTTCTCGCGGGAGGTTGATCACGTCTGGAATGGCCCCGATGACTCGGCCATCGGAAAAAAAGCAAAGGGAGCTAGACGGCCACGAAGAAACTGAACTCACGAGGATAGGACTATCGTTGTGTGCCCACTGAGACACTATCACCGTCTCATAGTCAAAAGAAAGGCTATCGCCGTCTGCCCACTAAGACGCTATTGCCGTCTTGCAGAACAAGGGCAGGGTTATCACCGTCTGCCACCAGGAGGGAATTGTTTTCTCATGTTCAATCAAGGACCATCGACGTCCTACAAACCAAGGTGTATTAATGCCTCACTCTAGCCGTCAACATGCACCGCATGTGCGTCCCTTGAAATCCAGACACGCCGCCTGACACTTGCAGCGAGGCTTGTCACCGTGCGTGCAGAGGCTGACCGATCACTGTTCTACAACCCCTCATCTCCTCGACCGTTACGGTCTCTCAACCCTTCAATTTCCCATTGGAAAACCCTCGCCCGCCTCCTGCTTGTTATTGGAGTTAGCGAAAACCACCAGAATTCCTCAGAAGACTTCCTTGAGACCCAATGAATTGCGCTTAGCCTTGGTTTTTCCCACTTCAACAGTCTACCAAAGCTCACTGAAATTCCATTAAATTTCTGGTGAGCTCAATATTGCACCTTCTCCTTCTCCTCCAACAATCAAGGAGCTGACAGAGCCCTCTGAGCTCTCTGCGACCTCCCCTTCAACAGCAAAACGACCGGAGAAGCACTCGAACTCCGGCAGGGCACCTCTGCAAATTCTTCCAAGGCCCCGAGAGATCCTCTTCCTTGCTCAGAAGCTTCGATGCTGGCTGAGAACTATGCGTACTTGCTTCACACCTCCTGAAGTTTGCCAGATAAATCCCTAAGGACCTCTCTTTGCAAGTTCTGATCAGCAAGTGCTTGCCGGAAATCCCTCGCTAGGAGCTTTGACTCTCTCTCTCTAAAAATCCCTTCTACTGTTTTATCCTTTGGTAAAACAGTAATGTGGGGTCGCTCCCTCTTTTATACCCCGCAATACTGGAGACTGCCCTCGATAAACTCAAAATGACGCTTCAGTCCCCATCTCTTGATGGCGATAAGGCCAGGCCGGGGCGGCCAAGCCTGAGACCTGAAGCAGCATCACCGCATGCCTCGTCAAGACTTTGTCCAGGGGACTAGCACCGTGCGCTTTGTTCAAAAGCATGTCATCGCGCATCTCGTCCAAGGGCTACTAACAAGCGCTACGACAGGAGGCTATTGCAGCTCGCCTCGTCTAGGAGTTATCTCCCTGCATCTGGCCAAGGATTACTGCCCCATGCTTCACCAAGGGACCTGACGCCATCATTCGAATCTAATGTTGCACTTAGCGTCATACGCAGGCCTTGGCACTCCCCTACAGACCATCGGCCCATACCCTCAGGAAGTTCATTCCCTACACTACAATCTCACCCCTCGGCGAGCCTAGTTTATGGTAATGCCTCTATTCCCCATGGAGTCGCACAACCATGGTCCGCGTTGCATGACCTTAAACTGCACAACCATGGTCCACGCTGCATGACCTTAAACTACACAACGACGGTCCAAGCTATATGACCCTAAACTATAGCACACATCCTAGTGGCACGATGTTAAATTACACAACATACGGTCTCAGAGGCAAGACCTTAAACATGCCCTCAGGTCCTAGAGGACGACCTTAAAATGTACCAACTTGATGGTCACAGTGGCATGACCTTAAACACGCTTCCGCAAAAAAAAAAAAGAAAACAAAAAGGAAGAAGACGGACATGATGAAAACAAAAAGGAAGCATGACGGACATGGTGTGCACCCCCAAAGGCCACCATGGGCAAATGTGTCAAAAAGTAAAAAGACCAGCATAATGAAAACTCGCAAGGGCACTATGGGCAAGATTGTCAATATAAAGGAAGTGCGGAGAAAACCCTTCGGGGCACTCACTCTCAAATGACGGGCATGTTGATCCTCCCCTATGGGTCATCACGAGTAAAAATGTCAAACGTCCATATAGCAAGACGTTAAACTGCATGACATATAGTCCCGCATGACTACAAACTGCTTCGTGTTCCTACGTGTCTTCATGAGGTTACTGCATGACACCCTCCTACACCTCCCCTACTACATCCTTCTTCACAAGCCCCCGGTGAAAAGAAACCACCCCTTCGAGGTGTCCTCTCAAATCTAGGTGTATCTCAGTCAAGACTGCGAGGCTTCAAAGCATAGCATCCAACCATCAAAGCATGCGCCTGCCTCTATAAAGGCATATCACAAAGAGGTGTACCACAGTTCCGACTGTGAAGCTTCGAAGCAAAGTATGTAATCATAAAAGCATGCGTTCGTCTCTCAGAGGTATACCATAGTTTCGACTGTGAGGTTTCAAAGCAAAGCATGCAAGGCATGTGCCCGCCTCTATAAAGCCGTATCTTAAAGAGGCGTACCGAAGTCTCAACTGTATACCCCTACACGTAGGGCACGTTTACCACCCATTGTACCCATTCCATGCATCACCATTGCCTCAAGGCTCTCCTGGTCTCCATTTTTCCAGTTGAGTCACACCACTCATAGCCCCCTTAATCCTCCATCATGCACCTTGACTATCCATGACTTCACTTCTTGTCATGTGTGCCCTTATACTTATGCTAGACCCTGTTACCACCAAGCGTGTTCCACCACTATCCCTAGTGGGGTTATGCTAGTACTTCAGCATGTCATCCCCAATAGAGCTACATGAAGCCCCATTTATCCCCGTGGAGTCATACTGGTCCTCCTAATCCCCAGTGAAGATTCGCTTCCACTTGCCACTCTTCGTAGGGCCAACATCTTCATCTAAAGCTCTCTATTTGTGAATATCCGTAATTATTTTATCCCCAGGGAGTCAGATTGCTATTCACACACCTATCCCCCATGGAGCTTCATCCACATGGCAACCCACATAACGGTCCCAGTTGCATGCTTCAACTACGTAACCGCGGTCGATGCTGCATGACCCTAAACTGCATAGCCGAGGTCCGAACTATATGACCATATATTGTAGTGAAGGTCTAGTCGTACGACCTTAAACTACACAGTCCTAGTTGCCTGACTTTAAATAGCGTAACCACGGTCCAAGCTATATGATCCTAAACCATAGTGCACATCCTAACCGCATGACGTTAAAATGCTTCTCCCAGGTCTAGGGGGCATGACCTTAAAGACGTCCCATGTGGATGTGCACCTCCCTTTTTACGTGCATCTTCACGCACGTCTTCCCTAACTAGCCCAATAGTGCATTCTTACCCTCTTCTTCTTCTCTCCATTAAGCCTACCTAGGCCCACACGCCCTTTACGTGCTTCACCACGCATGTCTTCCCCAGCCGGCCCATTCGTGTGTGCGGGCCACCTATACCCTCTTCTTCTTCTCCTTAGTGAGTCTACGTACCCACACACACCCTTTACGTGCATCGCCATATACGTTTTCCCTAGCCGGCCCATTCGTGTGCGCGGGCCACCTTCACCACCTTTCATCACATTCCCTAGTAGCCTTACCCATGCTCACCAAATGGTAAGACATCCACCGCCAGCTGGTAGGCCACCACCTTTCACCTACCATCCAATCAACTCTCTACATGCAAATTGATGCCACGTTCCCAAGTGAGTCAAAGTCACCCCTAGACTCACTCTATGGCCTCTACAGATTGCCATTCCTTACCATTACGATCCAGCTGTATGACCTTAAAACTATAGTGCACATCCTAACCGCATGACGTTAAAAGGCTTTGCATAGGTCTCGAAGGCATGACCCTAAAACATGCCTTCTCTCCAAAAAAAAAAACGGGCATGGTGAACACTTGGACAAGAGAACGTCATGAGTAAAAATGATGGACGGGTATGGTCACGAAACTATGAGTAAGAGAGTTTCGTGGAAAAATAAACCTAAGCACAGTGAATACCCCAAAAGGGCACCGTGAGCAAAAATGGATGAAAAGGGTGGACATGACCACAAAGTCATGGGTAAAAGAGCCCAAAAATAATGAAAACCCGTGAAAGGGTGCTTGGACTGATAAAGCGGGTTCACGCACTTTCATAGTCTCAGCCGACACCCCAGCAATCATGTCATGTCAGGGAGTGAGAGCCTCATAAGATCTCTCTAGTTTCCACGACTCATCAGGGAGTGAGAGACCCACAAGATCTCCCTAGTTTCAACAGCTCGTCAGGGAGTAAGCCCCAACAAGATCTCCCCATTTTCCATGACTCATCAAGGAGTGAGAGCCTCATAAGATCTCCCCAGTTCAGCAACAACAAGATGTCACGACTCCACCCCCTGGCCCCTACCGTCCCATACTCGAAGGTGACAGGGTGCTGGATCGAAATCATAGAGGTCGCAAATGTCACGAAGGTGGGAGTGGCTCAATGCATATGATAGGCGGAATCAGAAACAAACCATGAAAGAAAAACTAAAACTCCCACCAGAAACATAATAAAAGCAAGATAAATTAAAACCATTTCACATATCCATAAGCATTCTCCAAAATTCATATATAATATCTCGAAAATACAATTCATCCAAGGCACTACAGGCCTAGCCAAAAATTCTATAACTTCACCAAACAACAACTGCAAGGCCAATGACTAACAAACACCTACATAAGAACTACACAAGAACAGGGATCCACTCATCGAGCACGAGCTTTCTGTCCACCAAACACGATCACCTCCCACTGTTCTCGACCTGCAGCAGTCAATCTACGAGGGTGGAATCAAAGGAATGAGCTAAAAATCCCAGTACGTGGATCACAACATTATGCTTCCCTACCTATTATTAATCACACAACACATATCAAGATTCTAAGCCATGCTCATAAAACAAAAGTCATGCATCACAATCATGTCACAATATAGGATGATGCTTTTCATGATAGAGCAGGCACAGTATAAAATATCAGAATTCACATTTGTTCAATGCTGTAATTATCATTCACATTCAGAATACAAATAACAGATATCACATGAATTAATAGTTCAAAAATACTTTTCCTCAGGAGTATCATTTTATGCATCCAATATTACTCATTCATCTATAACTGAACATGTTCTACAATATACATACTTATCACAATGGAGGATACTCTTATTTCAGAATAAAGCATTTGCAACCCTTAGCACTCACAGAGTTAGGTAGTGCATGACACTCTAAGGCATGTACCTTACTGGCATCAAACACACAAGCAGGCCCTGCAATACTCTCAAAGCAGTGCCCACTCATAGAACAGAGTCAGAACATCTACTATCAATGAAGGACCCATTGCGTAGTGGCAAGAATTCACATATATCATAGTTCATATAATAGAATACAGTATCCACTACCAATGGATGACCCATTACGTAGTGTCCAGTAGTATATTATCAGTCAATGCAGTATGCCTAAAGCATACCGAGAAATCACTTATTATCTCATGGTCATACAATACGCTCAAATAACACCACTCAGTCACTTAACACAAATATGGTCATGCAATACGCTGTCATTTAATCACATATCACGATATCTCATATCACAGGATGGTCGTGCAATACGCCCAAAGCAGACCTGTCATTCACATTTCATAATATCAATCACCTACAACGTTATGGTCACATAATCAGGCCATGCAATATTCTCAAAGTAGGTACCTCACTAATATCAATTAGTCACATATCTCAGGCAATGCAATACTCTCAAAGCATGTCGAGAAGTCACACATAGCTTATCACCTCATGAGAATCTTATGAGAAGTAACATGTCCTAAGAAATGCGATACGCACAAGGCATGCCGAGAAATTCCCATATCACTAGAAATGTCATCATGGCATAGCTGGTCTTGCAATACGCTCAAAGCACGTCCATATCTCAGCATGCTGGTACCATCATTCATACAGTTGGCACCCATTCACAGATCACATAATCAACATGACACCATCATTCACACAGTCGGTGCCCATTCACATATCACATAATCAACATGGCACCATCATTCACACAGTAGGTACCCATTCACATATTGCATAATCAACATGGCACCATCAGTCACATAGTAGGTACCCATTCACATATCACATAATCAACATGGCACCATCATTCACACAGTAGGTGCCCATTCACATAAGCCGCATATCTCATCTCATAAGCATTATGTGATTCGAAGCATTCATGGTGCCATAAAATGATATACTTAGCTCCTGATTCATCAGGAATATCATCTTAGTCACAACATGGAAATGGAAATAAGCACAGTTATCTCTCATCCAAAAGTGGTTCGGAGTCAAAAGACCACCATTGGCCAGTCAATACTTGGGTACAACATAACACACAGTTCTAGAATTTTCCTGCATTCTACTATCAGTGACATGTCCCTCTTATCAAAGGTGTAACTCTCAATCTAGAGGGAATTTCAAAATAATTTCTACATACAACTTTAGGCCAACACACTGATACTTCAAATGGAAGAGGTTTGGGAGTGACAGAACTCCATTTGATTAGTCAAGACTCGTGGCAACAAAAGCATTAATTCTGCTTTTCTGTGAATTTGGTCAACAGTGAAATAGTTGTACAAGTCGGATCATAACATTCCAATTACATAGAATCGGAATAAGGTCAAAACATAAAAATCACAACAGAATCATGCATCTTTAAAATAGTTGTAATTTCATATCATTTGGACTACAATAGGTCAGACAAAGTCTCAGTACAACAGAAGTGGTATTCTTGGAAATTTTCACAGTTTTCTAAAAGTGACATTCATGCACACTTCACATCATATCTTCCAATATATCAAGAACATAATTCAGACATAAACATAAAAATCAAACTAGACTCATAAATATTTCCAATGGGGGTGATTTAAAGCAATTCTGAGATCATTTGATAGGTCAACAGAGAGACGCAAAAATCCTAATCTCATTGGAATTCCACTGTACGGAATAACATACCTCAAAGAATTGCATAACTTCTAAACTACATAAGATGATTACATGAAACCAATTCTAACTTAAACTATATTCACAAGAGCATCAACCCACAAATTTATAGGCTCAAAAGAAATGACAATAGCACATATCCTATTATACAAAGGAGCCTAAATTTCTTGAAAAATAGAGCACAAATACATACATGCAAATCCTAGTCTTCCACACAATTTCTATACAATCATATGCTAATCTCATGCTTAATTTCAAGCTCCATTCATGCCTAAATCATTCTTCATACATGCTTAGATTCATGCTTCATACTAAAACACAAAATAACATGATCTACTTATCTTGAGCTCTAAATTTGCTCCAAAACTCATGCACACACCACTTCTCTAAGCTCCCCAACTTGAGACTCTAACTGTTTTAGAGAGAGAGCGAGAGCAAAAAGTGGGAAAGAGAGGGCCAAAGCTCTTGAGAAGGGCTGATAAAGGCTCTATTTATAAACGAGGAAAGGGCAGCAAGTGACCAGTGTCATTCATGCAAAGCTAAATGACATGCATGAGGAGAGAGAGAGAATAAGCATGGCGACAAAATGATTATGGGTACAGCAAGCATGGGAAACAAAATGATTATGCGAGAGAGAGAGAGCTCCCTAGACTACCATGCACTCAACCACTCACGCACAGCGGTGACTCTCTTCACTCGTGGCATTACACATCCGGCATTGGTCCCTCACTCTTCACAGTCGGCGCTGCACAACCCAACCGGCGCTGGCCTCCTCACACAACTCCAATTGGCTCTGCCCTCTCCACACAACTCCAACCGGCGCTGGCCTCTCCACACAACTCCCACTAGCGCTAGCCTGTCAACACAACTCCAACCGGCGCTGGCCTCTCACTCCTACTCACCCGGCGCTGGTCTCTTCTCCTTAGCCGGGAAAAGTTTGGGTCATCAAAATCATCCCCCCTAAAAAAAGATTTTGTCCTTAAAATCGTGTAATTGATCATCAAATAAATGGGGGGTTCAACCATGAGTCTTCTTTCTAATCAACCTATTGTGGTAAGCATATACAACCAACCCACGCCTAGAAAGGCATCCAAAAATCCTAAGCATCTAAGAGAGTCAAATTCTATAGGAAATACTCTAGCTCACAAACATACAATACATCATTCAAAGTCAAACACCTAAGAGATTCGTCCAGAATTCAGTACAGGCTAAACACATTAAGCCATGACTCACAAATCAAGCATTACATTACACTCAAGGTATGCCAATCAAATCGCATATCATAAGTCAAGAAATACAATACTCTCAAGGCATGTTGACAATTATACATCATTGGCCATACAATACACTCAAAGCAGGTCTGTCACAAGTCGAACAATGCAATACTCTCAAAGCATGTCGACAATTATACATCATTGGCCATGCAGTACGCTCAAAGCAGACCAGTCACAGGTCGGGCAATGCAATACTCTCAAAGCATGTCGACAAGTATACATCATTGGTCTTGCAATATGCTCAAAGCAGGCCAGTCACAAGTCGACCAGTGCAATACTTTCAAAGCATGCTGAAAATTACACATCATTGGCCATGCAATACACTCAAAGTATGTCAATCACAAGTCAGACAATGAAATACTCTCAAAGCATGTCGACAATTATACATTATTAGCCATGCAATATGCTCAAAGAAAGCCAGTCACGAGTTAGAAATTGCAATACTCTCAAAGTATGTCGAAAATTATACATCACTTGTCATGTAATACGCTCAAAGCATGCCAATCAGCAGTCGGGCAACACGATACTCTCTAAGCATGCCGCTAATTACACACCATTGGCCATGCAATACACTCAAAACATGTCAATCACAAGTCGAACAATGCAATACTCTCAAATCATGTCGATAGTTATACATCATTGGCCATGCAATACGCTCAAAGCAAGCCAGTTACAAGTCGGGCAATATAATACTCTCAAAGCATGCCGACAATTATACATCATTGGCCATGCAATTCGCTCAAAGCAGACCAGTCAAAAGTCGGGCAATGCAATACTCTCAAAGCATGCCGATAATTACACATCATTGGTCATGCAATACACTCAAAGCATGCTAATCATAAGTCAGACAATGCAATACTCTCAAAGCATGTCGACAGTTATACATCATTGGCCATGCAGTACGCTTAAAGCAGGTCAGTTAATCACATATCACAGTATTGTCGTAATCATAACTCACATATCACAAATCACAAATCATAATATGGTCATGGAATACACTCAAGCATGCGAAGAAATCTCATTCAGCACTTATGTGACATATAAGAGTGATGCCAAAACAGAGCAGAAAAGAAATCAGACACAAACAAACTTCTAGCATCTCATACAACAATCCTGATCCAAAAGTGTAAACACTCGGCCTTATGCCCTTGGCTTAGGCTCGGCTCCCATCGCAAGGTAGTTTCTGATTAAGTGGCCCAGCTTGCCACACTTAAAACATGGCTTCGTCTTCAGCCAGCACTCGGGAGCCGAGTGACCGAGCTTCCCACAAGAACCACACAACACTGGCTGATTCTGCTTAATATCATCCTGAAAGGTTTTTTGGACCTTACCATATCTCCGGCCTCCACTCTCTTGAAAACCTCTCGGAGGTGGGGGCCTTACCTTCCTCTTCTCCCTCCTTAGCCGGTACTCATCAAATTCTCTCTATCTTTCTGGCCATATCCATATGCATTCTCCAAAAGTTATATACAATATCTCGAAAATACAATTCACCCAATGCACTACAGGCCTAGCCACAAAATACATAACTTCACCAAACAACAACTGTAAGGTTGATGACTACACAAGAACAACGATCCACTCATCGAGCATAGACTTTTCGTCCACCAAACACGATCTCTCGACCTGCAACAGTCAATCTACAAGGGTGGAAGCAAAGGAATGAGCTAAAAAGCTCAGTAAGTAGATCACAGTATTATGCTTCACTGCCTATTAGTTATATCACACAGCACATATCAAGATTCTAAGCCATGCTCATAAAACAGGAGTCATGCATCACAATTATGTCACAATATAGGATGATGCTTTTCCTGACAGAGCAGGCACAATACAAAATATCAGAATTCGCATTTGTTCAATGCTCTAATTATCGTTCACATTCACAATACAAATAACGGATATCACATGAATTAATAGTTCAGAAAGACCTTTCTTCAAGAGTATCACCATATGCATCCCTCAATATTACTCATTCATCTATAACTGAACATGTTCTATAATATACATACTTATCACAATGGATCATACTCTTATTTCATAATGAAGCTTATTTGCATCCCTTAGCACTCACAGAGTCAGGTAGTGCATTACAAGGCATGTACCTTACTAGCTTCAAGCACACAAACAGGCCCTGCAATACTCTCAAAGCGGTGACCACTCATATAACAAAGTCAAAACATTCACTACCAATGGAGGACAAGCAATATTCCTAGACTTGCTCAGGTTCTAGAGTTCGAAGGGGGAAGAAGGGATTATGAGGTAGGAGGTCACCAAGAGTGGTAACCTCAACTGCCTTAGAGGCTTTTCTAGTCAAGATCTGTAGGCCTCTCTCTTGCTTAATCTTGAGGCTGCTATGGACTTTAATCTAGATCCGAGCCTGAGATTTAGACTACCCCGCTTTTCTAGAGCAAGAGAGGGTTGTGTCCATCAACTGGAGCAATGAGTGGGCTCCAAGGATAAAGGTCAATATGAGTAGTTGTCATGGAGGCCGCAGGCTTCTGTCCGACATCAAACCGTTGCCTCAAATTCCCTTGTGAGGCCCGGGTGCATGCCAGACCTGAGGCGGTTGACTCAAGATAGTACTCTTAGGGAAAACCTTTGAGTACCAAGTCCCGAGATGCTTTCTTGGTAAAGGAAGAGTGAAAGAAGAAGGAGCTAGTTCATGACTCCACCTGAGTGGGGATCGGGGAGGAACCTGCAAAGCTGGTGCGTGTGCACCTTTAGGGTTAGTCGTCTGGGTGACTTGGGGGTCTGCCCACTAGGTCAACTGGTGCGACCTTAGGAGGTCAAGACCTACAAGCTTATGTCTATGGGGTACCGGGAGGGAGCCTATCTCTCACAAGGTGAAGCTGTGTGTGCTGAGAGTGAGGATAGAGCGGTCGACCCTCGTGTGCTCGAGTGCAGAACTGGCACTGCCTCGATCTATAGGATGCAGGTGCATGATGCGTGCAGGGTTTGGCCTGAGAACGCCTAGCCTTGGACACGAGCTCAAGGTAGCATGAAAGTTGCCTCAAGGTGTGGCTCGAGCGAATGGACCACTAGCCTTCAAGTGTGTGCAAGGGGTGGAGACCGCAGGATCTCTGCCTCTGTGTGTCGAGCCTCTAAGTGTAAAGGTTCAAGGTGGTGAAGGAGCATGGGGGGCCGCCTAACGACGACCCTCAGGAGCGATGGAAACCTTCTTGTCTTTCACGAAAGTAGATAGGGCAGCCTTCAGGCATACCTCAATAATATGACCAGCAAGGGACTTGCCAGGAGCAGGGTGCATGCTGTATACAGTAGCAGATGTGCTACCAATATAAGGGGCCTTAGTGGAGGGTCCACCTGGGCGAGGAAGCAGGGAGTCAGGGACCTTTAAGTCCCTTCTCGCACCAATCCAAGAAAGAATCTAGGAGCCATATTGTGAGTCCCAACTCAGAAGGAGTGTTGGGAAGGAAACATGAGTAGTTCGCTTCCCTAAGGTAGTCACGAGTGTGAGGATGAGAAAATCCCCAACTCGGATGAACTTGTTGAATAACCCAGATGCCATGGAACGTAATGCAGAAATTAAAGGTGATATTGATCAAACAAGAGTGAACCAACGAAGGGGTAATAAGTCCTCAATGGAGTCGCCACGCTGGTTAGGTGCCTCAATCTCGCCGCTCCGGATCTAGGTGATCGAGTGACACGTGTCTCAGGTTGGAGAAACCCGGGACTTGAGATCGCTCTCTCGATAACCTCGTTCACAGAACAAGGGTAGGTGTCTAACTAGTGAGAGAGAAATTTTAATGTGATGTGGGGATCAACCTCACCTGGGTCTGTGACTTACTCGGGTTGACTCATGTGGGCGCCCTCTTAAATCACGATGAAAATCCCCCAGTTGCTTCAGCTAGTTCAGAATCGCCTCCCTTGACTTGCAGTCTCATTGTTTTCTACACAACATTATCATGGTTAACTTGCAAGACAAGTGGACCCAAGGACCCACCCTTGTCTTAGGGCAATGCACCTTCATAAGTGAGGGTGATGAAGTGGAAGGTTCGAATAGAGGTAAAAAAGAGAAAAGAACTTGGTAAGGGGATGAGACTAGCCTGATAGGTGGACCAGTACAATGATCGACTCAGAGTGATAGCAAGACGAGCATGGTACTTAGGATCAGCACGATGGTAGTACTACTCGAAACCGAGGCAGATATGACTATCCTAATCTGGTGTGGTAGCAAGACGGGAGTGGTACTCAAGACCAGTACGACATCAATACTGCTCGACAGCCAGACTATTATAGCAATGCTAGGTCGAGTCTACACTCAGTCAAGTGAGAAGAGAAGAGAATGAGGAGGAAGTGCTAGACGACGAAAAAACGGGTTCCCGACGACATTTAGGCATCATCATTCACAGCCGTGGAGTAGCATTGTCACGGCTTTTTGGACGGTGCTAGACACTGCGAGGTTAGGATCGGTGATAGCCATGGGCCTTACGCAAGCGGTGCAACTAGTTTCACGTCGATTGAGTTTATTAGCACAGTGATTCAACCGCTCGAGCGAGGCGTGTTGCTGCTGATTTTCTTGCATCTTTCTTCACGGATCAACAATTTGTCTCTAGCTTCTCTCAGCGCTTGGGTGTCATTGCGTGGCGTACCACATATCAAAACGCTTGTCTTGACAAGACAAACCTGCTTACCAAATTTGAGTACGATCCGACTTGAGACAGGTGAGATATGAGCGTTAGATGTAACTATTCGTGACTGCCCCTGTAATGGAGTTTTGTTGCAGGGTGGCCACACAGGAATAGTGTGCGGCCTACCCCTTTTCAGTATTTTGTCCATAAATTCTTCCTGGAATTTTGTTTAAGCTGAAATTTGACCCTTGGGTGTTTTCAATCATACCGGATCCAATGGCGGTGGTCGCACAACAATTTGATGTATCAAAAATATAGTTCTAGTTATAAGATCTGTTTCAGGGTGTTAAAGGCTGATTTTGCGGAAGCTAGTTATTTGATTCAGGCTGATTTTACTAAAGCTAGTTATTTTTACTGAAGCTAGTTCTAGTTATTTTCTTAGGCTTTGTTGACTGGCTTCTCCCTTTTATCCCGCATCGGGGAACCATGGTGCTGCAAAATGTCTTCATAAGGACACCCGACGCCCACATGCACCCCAAAGGTTGGTATCAAGCAGTTACACCCTGTAGCGAGCATCGCTCACCTGCCAAGCTCTTCAAAGAAAACGAAGTCTCCATGCTGCCTCCACACAAAGGAGGGTCAAAAAGGGGACTTCGTCACAAAGGGGAAAAGCTGACCTCATGCTCTCCTGCCTAGCCCCCTTTTAAAGGGCCTAGCTAGGCTCATCAAAGCTTGCTGCTTCCCGAGCACCTTGTTGACCGTGACATTTAAACCTTCTCACGGCACACCTACCAGGCGTTATCCATGAAGCATCACGGTCAAATCTCATGCAGCCATATTACCAGCCTAGGTTTATCAATAGATCAATCAAGCAGATCTTGCGCTAAGGCCCTATTGCCACATGTTGTTCTCCATCTGACCTCGCCCAACATGCAGGCACCTCGTCAAATGAACACTGCCTCTACAAACTTCTCCCCCTCAGAGCATGTCTTCACTTTGCCCCCTCGAGGCATGTCTTCACTTCGCCCCCACGGGGCATGTCATCACTTTGTCCCCTTCGAGGCACGTCTGCCCCCCCCCCCCCCCCCCACGGGTGAAATCTACATTCCACCCCTCCTGCGGGTTCCCTCTTCACTCCCTACGGGTGCCGTTTTCAGCCCCCACAGGTGCCCTCTTCGCCACCCCATGGGTGCCATCTTCATTCCACCCCTCGTGGGTTCCATCTTCACCATCCCTCGTGGGTGTCCTCTTCACCACACCCCATGGGTGCCGTCTTCTCCAGTCCGCGGGTGCCATCTTCATTCCACCCCCTATGGGTGTCCTCTTCACAACAACCCGTGGGTGCCCACTTCGCCACCCCTCGTGTTCCATCTTCATTCTACCCCCTGCGGGTGTCATTTTCACCACCCCGCGCGGGTGCCTCCTCTTTACACCCCCGCGGGTGCCTCTTCACTTCACACCTCCTGCGAACACTACCGTCATTGACCCCACGTGGACACAAACTGCCTAGGTCACCATAAAGCTACTCTTCAGAGCAACGCCACAAGGCGAAAAGACACCCTGCCTCGGCCCCCAGCCGCTACAATCAACCAGAGACAGGGTCATAGTCTCAAGACTCATTTGTCAAGGTTCACTATATTGGTGACCTCTTTCTCTTTCTCAAAAAAACAAAAAAAAGAGAAGCCGGGCACGATGGCAATTATTGCGAGTAAAAGAAGAAGAGCCAGGAGACATGGCTAAAAAAAAAGGAGGTTTGGGTAAATGAGCCCAATAAAAAAAAATAGGGGCATCGTGAAAACCCGTAAAGGGCACCATGAGTAAAAATGATAAGCGGACATGGTCACGAAGTCACGAGTAAAAGAGTCTTGAGAAAAAATCTGGGCATGTCGAAAAACTGCAAAGGGGCACCATGAGTAAGAGCGGAAATTAATCAGTGGACGTGACGTTGAAATCATGAGTAAAAGCACCCCAACAAAGGATGTGGTGAAAACGACCCTGTTGGCACCATATCCTCTCGATCCTGGTGAAAACCCACAATGGGCACCTGGACCGAACCTTCAGCTTCTGGCCTTCGACCCAAACCTCCTCATTCGAGCCCCTGTGTCTTCCGAAAAAAAACTCCGGTCCCTATGCCTTTCAAAAAAAATTCGGGCCCTTGTGCCTTTCAAAAAAAACAACTTCGGCCCCAGTGCCTTCCAGAAAACAAACCTCCTTCCCTTGTGCCTTCAAAAAAAAATTCCGACCCTTATTCCTTTCAAAAAACAAAACTCCGGCCCTTGTGCCTTCCAAAAAAAGCTCCGGCCCCAGTCCCTTCCAAAAATTAAAACTCTGATGCCTATTCCTTTCAAAAAAAACTCCAGCGCCTGTGCCTTCCAAAAAAACCTCTGGGCCTTGTGCCTTAAAAAAAAAAAAAACTTCTGCAGACGTGCCTCGAAAAAAAAAAAAAAAAACTCCAACCCATTTGCCTTCCAAAAAAGACTCTGGCCCCTGTGCCTTAAAAAAAAAAACTCCGGCCCCAGTTTCTTAAAAAAACAAAAAAAATCTCCGGCCTCAGTGCCTTCAAATAATGTTTATCCCCACTGCCACTTCTTCTTTTTATCGCAGGCCTTAGTGCCGCCTTCCTATTTTCGACACCAGAGCCTTAGTGCTCCGGTCCCACCCTTTTATCTTGAGCCTTGGTGCCGCCTTCTTAATTTTTGCACCGGAGCCTTAGTGCTCTGTTGCCACCCTTTTATCCGAGGCCTTAGTGCCGCTACAACAACAAAAACATAATCCTCTCCTCCTCTTCTCTTCCATCAAGCTCAAGCATCTAGGGTGAAGTCCCCTAAAATGGGACTGCCTTGAAGGCCATCCTCCTTTCATGTCTAGGTAATTCGGGAGACCCCCAACTGGACCTGTAGGACTTAAAATAAGATGTACCTTGTTTACTCCTGGCGTTTTTGTTTGGATAGGGATAAAGCTCTTAAGAATGGCTCTCGCCAACTGGAATGCTAGGACCTCCCCGACCAGAATGGGATAAAGCTCACAAGAAGGGCCCCGACTGGTTGGAAAACCAGGAGTCCTCGTTGAGAAGTCGTAATCCCGTTTAGAGTAGAATATCGGCGTGATCTCCCAAAAAGGAAAATGGATTCTAGCGGGACCAGGAGAAAGCCCCTTCACAAGGCACCAGACCATTGGAAACCACTTCGGTCGCCCCCTGGTCAAGGGAAAAGCTAAGCAAGGTCTACCCCTCGAGGATTGCGCTGTGCTAGTGATCAAGAAAAAAAATATGATTGAGAGACAATAAACACCTCTTCGCAAGGATTCGTCAGAGGAGCTACAACATTAAATTTTTACAAATGTTGCACTTCTCAATTCTCTCGAAGCGCAACATTCGGTGGGGCAAGTTGTTGTATGTCGTTTTTAATGTACCTCCATGAGCCCATGCGAATAAGGAGAAAGCCAATGATAGTTTGGTCTCGCGAGTTCACAAAATACCCGCATGCCAAGATGGTGCCAAAAAATAAAGCCTTCAGCTTAGTGACCTGGGTGCGATGCCGTTGCACCAAAGAAGGACCCTCCACTATAGCCCTATGATATTAGCTTCAATAGGGAACCAAACCATTGCCATTGTACTCAGAACATTGAAAAATCCCCGAGGACAAAATTTGGGCTCAATCGGACCCCTCTAGAAGGGTCTATGCTATGCGGCCTCACAACTCAACGATTACGAAGTGCAAAAATCACGAGAAATATGCGATCTTTGTTTAAGGACTATTCCCATTTCTCATTGTTTTTCAATGATTTCTTTGTTGAATATCAAGGAGCAAGTCTTCCTGAGCATTTGACAACGAACGTGGCTTGATTTAGTGCCCAAACAACCATTTTCCATTTTTGATCTTTTTGCCGAAATTTGGTTTTCGGTGGCCGAAAAGTGCAGCAACTTCGTACTCGTCGCAGTTCAAATCGCACTGTCCATCACGTGCGAGGTTCAGTTTTGACGAAGCCATAAACCTTGTGCTCATAATGATTTTAATTTTGGGTCGATCCGACATGCGAGTATCGTGATGTGGCCACTTGATCGAGGTATGCTTCTGCTAGAAAACCTGCAACCTTGCCTTGAATTGTGATCTTCTCCCATGTTTTTTTTTTGTCTCGGACCACGACATGAGTCGTGCCATATATCAAAATGCTCGGGTCGACGAGATGAACACGCCTATAAAATTTGAGCGTGATCTGAATTGAGATGAGAGAGATATGGTCTTTCAAAGTTTAGCCCGAAACCCATGAACACAGGTTCACTGAGGGTGCACGGTAATAGCGTGTGACCTACCCATTTCGGGTAATTTGGCCATAACTTGGTCCAAGAGCTACTAATCAAGACGAAACTTGGTTCTTAGTGGTTTTCGAACATTGAGGATCTAATGGCGATGGTCCCATGGTCATTTGATGCTCTGGTGAAAAGGATATAGTTATAAGGTCCATTTTATGGCAAAAGAGGCAGATTGTCCCATAACTATTTCTACATCTGCACTGCCTTAAAATCGTCAGATTGTGACCAAACTTAGCAGGTGTTCTTAGGAGACCTTTATGAACATTCTTGATCCTTCTTAGACCGTTCTAAGACTGTTGAAAATTTCACTTCTAAATTTAGGCTTTATTGTTCTCGCTTCTCTTTATTCCACATCGGGGATACAAGCTGATGAAAAATTCCCTCAAACAGCTTGCCCCTTCGATTGTTGTGCTTTGAGAGAAGCGAGAAGGAGAACATATGGAAAATTACGCTTCAACTTTTTTTTTTTTTTTCCTGACCACAGAATCACATGAACGTCAAAGGAATATTTGCATAATGCTGTAACCAGGCCGCTCAGACGTCTAGATGCATTTGTTGCAGATCCATTCGTGGAAACTTTGGGGGAGAAGAGACATTGAGGGATGATTTTAACGTTTACACCCTGTTGGATGTTTTGATGGCATTGTTGGCAGCTCCACCGGGTTTTGTAAGATGCTTGGTACGACTGTTTATTATCTGTGAGAGACGATTTTAAAGTCTACATCCCGTTGGATGTTTTGGCAGCATTAGCAGCCATACCAGGTTTTGCAGGATGCCTAATATGACAGTTTCTTGCCTATGAGGGATGATTTTAAAGTCTACACCATGTTGGACAGTTTGGAGGCGTTGTTTGCAGCTACGTCATGTTTGCTTTGATAAGCAGCGTACCTCTGAGGTCCCATCCTGTCGGGTCCAATCGGGGGCTTTTTGTTGGCCTGCCCGAACGTATGGTTCGGTCAGGGAGGGGTTTGGTCAAGGTGGCCTTGAAAGCTCTTATCCTGGCTGCTATGGGCAGGTATTGACCTGGTTTGACAATTTCTTGCCTGTTGTGGATGTTGAGGGATGATTTTAATGTCTACACCATGTTGGACGTTTTGGCGAAATTGTTGGTAGCCACACCAGGTTTTGCAGGATGCATGGTATGACAGTTTCTTGCCTCGTGAATCATATTGTGTTTGGGTCCCAATAATAGGGTATTCTGCTACCGAGGATTTTTTGTTGAATGCTGGCTGAAGCTGTCTGTGAAAACGAATGCTGCATCAACCTATTTTATTAGTCCGAGTGCCCTTTGCAGGTTTCCACTTGGACTGGGGAAGTGGTGACGTAAAGACAGGTTTCAACAACCTCCTTTTTTTTAGGCTCTTTTGCCCAAAACCTGATGACCATGCCTGCCTTTTTTAGTTTTTGCTCACGGTGCCCAATTGGGTTTTCACTGTGCCCGTTTTTTTTAGTTTTACAAAACTCTCTTACTCATGGCTTCGTGACCATGCTCGTCCATCATTTTTACTCATGGCATTCCCTTTTCAGGTTTACACCATGCCCTTTTTCTTTGTGGGGGCGTGTTTAAGGTCAAGCCTCCGAGACCTTCGCAAAGCATTTTAACGTCATTCGGCTAGGACGTGTGCTACAGTTTAAGGTCATGCAACTGGACCATGATTGTGGTGGATGACGGTCTGTGGAGGCCATGGAATGTGTATGGTAGTGGATTGACTCATTTGGTGGAGATGGCACGAGACTGTCTATGGATGATGGATGGTGATTGAATGGAAGGTGGATAATGGGTGACCCACTAATTGATGGCGAGTATGGATGATGGAATTTCTCACCGTTTCGTGAGCATGGGTAAGACTCAATGAGGATGAAGTGAAGATGGTGTGTAAATGAGTGAGCGGAGAGGTCGACATGAAAGAGGCGTGTGTGCAATTGTGGGCACACGTGGATGGGGGCAAATTTAAGGTCATGCCACCAGGACCTAGGTGAAGTAGTTTAACATCATACAGCCAGGTCATGTGCTACAGTTTAAGGTCATGAAACTGGAAGAAATTTAACGTCATGCGGCTCGGATGTGTGTTACAGTTTAGGGTCATGTAACTGGACTGTTATGCGAAGCAGTTTAATGTTGTATGGCCAAGATGTGCACTATACTTTAGGGTCATACAGCTGGACCATTGCGCAGAGTAGTTTAGCATCATGCGGCCAGAACGTGCACTATAGGTTAAGGTCATACAGCGAGACCGTTGCGCAAAGTAGTTTAATGTCATGCAGCCAAGACGTGCACTATAGTTCAAATTCATACAGCTGGACCGTTGCGCAAAGTAGTTTAACATCATGCGGCCAAAACGTACACTATAGTTTAAGGTCATACAGCTGGACCATTACGCAACGTAGTTTAACGTCATGCCGTCAGGACGTGCACTATAGTTTAAGGTCATACAGCTGGACCGTGTATGAGTCGTCATGTATGTGGGTTGCCAATGAGGGGTGGACTCACTGGGAGATATGAAGTGGATGGGGCTCCATGAGGAATGGAACTGTGGATGGTGTTCTGACTCATTGGGGATGAAATGGCGGAGACCATTTATGGGTAGTGGGTTCAGGTAGTGATAGTGGTCTGGTGAAGGATGGTAAGCGGAAATGGATTCACTAGGAAATTAAGAACCAAGGTTGGTTCCCTACTGGTGATGGAAAGGTAATGGGGGCCAAACCTGCTGGTGCGCACATGGACGTGTAGCTGCAAAAGGTTGTGCACGGCAGCACATAGGTATCAAGTTCGGCAGCATCATCGTAGATGTCATCAAGGTGCAAACTATAGTGGAGCACGCATGGTAGCGAACGTGCTTGGTTGTGAGTGCATGACAACGTGTGGTGTGGATGTGCATGACCACAGTCGTGTGACAATAGGCATGTACGACAGTTGCTTTTTGAAGTCGGAGATGCACGATAGAAGCATGTGATGCAAGAAGCGCATGGTAATAAGAGATGCGCTCGACAGTGACAAAGTGCACTGCAGTTCGGCGCGCTCCGTAGTGAAAAAGCGCACGACAATAAGAGGCACGCTCGGCAATGAGGAGCGCTCGGCAATGAGGGGCACTCGGCAATGAGAGGCACACTTGGCAATGAGAGGTAGTACGTCGTGTTTGGGCTCAAGGCTAAGCCCGATCTGATCCAACCCATTACCATTTGACCTTCTGGACTTAGGCGTCCTTTCTTCATTGTGACGGGAATTTTCGAGAACCCCTGAGAATAAAAGGAGTTTAAGCCCATTTTACTGTTTTACCTCGGTTAAAACAGCAAAGGGGTTGAGCAATGAAAGGGTGAACTCCGGCTAACAATGAGTTTTTTGGCGAGAGGAACACACCAGAAAGAGGGAGAAAAGGGGCTTACGAGTGAGCAAGGACCTTTGTTGGAAGGAGGACAAGAAGGTGTGACAGGATTTTCCAGGCTAGGGTCTGTCGGCAGCGGCTGCAGAGTGAGAAACAGGAAGGCTCTGGCATTTTTTCGGTGAAGAGAACGTGCAAGGAAGTGTTGCAGGGAAACTTCGAGGTAGGTGAACACTTGCAGGAAGGTTTTACGCCTGGGTTTTGGGAAATTCAAGCGGTCACGGGGGTCGCAGGTGTGTTGCAGAGGTCCTTTCGGCAGCGGTCAATGGGTTTTCGGTAAGGTGGCTCACAGGGGAGCCAGAGGGTCACTAGGCAAGTAAGGGGTCATGGGGCAAATGAAGGGTCACGCGTCGCCATGCAGGGAGTCGCTACACCTGCAGGTGTAGTGTACGGAAAGCGAAGGGTCACCCATCAAGAGGGCATCATGCATAAAATTTGAGGCATCATACATGCGCACCCGGCGGTGTCCACATGGTAAGAAGCATGTGGTGAACACACACGACGGGAAGCATGCACAAGGCAGTGAACTCGCACAGTGGTAAGAATGTGCATGGCAGTGCCTATACATGGCAGTGGGTACACACATCAGTGAGAATGTGCATGGAAGTGCTTGTGCACGACGGTGAGTACGCACAGCGGGTGACGTGCGTAGCGGTGCATGTGCTAGAGGGCTACGTGCACGGCAGCTTGTGTTTTAAGAGGCATGTGTGATAACTTGAAGGTCTTGCAGAATGCCAAACTCTCAAGGGAAATCTGCCAAGGGCTGGCATTCTCATGGGTGCTGGGTCAGTCAAAGGAAACCCAATCTGACTCACAAAGTCTGTTGGAAGCCAAGTCCTCAACAACAATTGTGAACTCCATGTTGTTTTGTGGAAGGGTACCTACTATGATCAGGGTGTGCTCTCCATCATAGGCCAGTTCCTTGCTAGAGGGATCTGTTTTGGTCATCTGATATACTCAATCTAAAACCCTTCTCTTTTTCCTCTAGTGAGAGAGCGGTGTTGGTCATTAACTGCTATTTTTTCCTTAAATGCAAGAGCAATGCTAGCGATCAGCTGTTCTCTTTTTCTCAGATGCAAGAGCAGCGTTAATGATCAACTGTTCTCTTTCCTCAGATGCAAGAGTAATGCTAACAACCTTTTTACATTTTTAAGCTTATTGTAACTTGTAACTTCTCTTAATTGAATGGGAATTTCACTTGCTTACACTGATTGTCTTTCCCTTTTTCATTTGTATTCTTGCTTCTGCTGACTCTTTTACCCATGATGCCCTTTTGGGTTTTCACCATGTCTGTGTTTTGACAGTTTTACTCATGATAACGGATGGCACTATCATGCCCCATCATTTCTTTTAGACATTTTTTCCCATGGCACCCTTTTGGGTTTTTGCCACGCCCATCTTTTTCAAGGAGACATTTTTAAGGTCATGCCTCCTAGACCGTAGAGATGGTGTGTTTTATGGTCAAACGTTAAGACCTGAGGGTATGTTTTTTTAGGGTCTTGCCTCCGAGACTATGAGGATGGTGTAGTCATAAATCACGGGTAGTACTTCTTTAAGTAGCACTCGTTGATAGGGGGCATTGCTCCCTTCCCATCGGTATTAGCCAATATATAACCTCCATTCAGCGAGTCCTTATTAATTACAAAAGGGTCTTCCCACTTTGGCGCAAACTTCCCCTTACGTTGGCCATGCATAACAATTGGTTGTTTTACTGTCAGGACTAAATCACCACGAGTGAATGAGCAGACTTTGACTGATTTGTCAAAATCCCTCTTCATCCTCCCCCGGTGGAGTTCAAGGTTCTACTAGGCCTCGAATCTCTTCTCATCAAGGGCATCTAGCTCTTGATGGTGAAGCTTAACCTGTTCAAATTCGGTCATATGCTGATATACAGTGATGCGCAACAAAGGAAGTTGAATCTCGAGGGGTAGTACCTCTTCTCTCCCATAGACCAAACAATAGGGAGTAGAGTCTGTAGCACTTCAGGTGGTTGTGCGATAAGCCCACAAGGCCTCAAGAAGCTTCTTGTGCCAATTTTTTTTGTGTTGGACACCGACTTCCTCAAAACATTGTAGAGAGTATTGCTGAAATCATTGGCCAAGCCATTTGCCAGATGGTGGTACATAGTGGAGTACTTCCACTCGAAACAAAACTAGTTAATCGTGTGATCGATATGCTGGCTTCTAAACTGAGGACTATTATCTGAAGTGATACAGTCGGGCACATCGAACCGGTAAATGAAGTGATGACGTACAAAGTTGCCCACTGCGATCTCGGGGACACTCCTGAGGGGGATTACCTCAGCCCACTTGGAGAAGTAATCTGTGGCGGCTAAGATGAAGGTGTGGCCTAAAGCTGATGGAGGATCGATGGGCCCTACAATGTCCATTCCCCAATGTGAGAAAGGTCATGAAATTACTGTAGGTTGCAGAGGCTCTGATGGCTGGTGAATGAGATTCGAGTACATTTAGCACACTTGACATCTCTTTGTGTATGCCAATGAGTCTGCGACCATTGATGGCCAGTAGTACCCCAGCCTACGTATCCGCTCGTAGAGTTTGAGTTCTATTCCCGGCATGCACTTCTTCTAGTACGCATTCTGCCCCCTTCGATCCAATACATCTGAGAAGGATTCCATCAAAGGAACATCGAAAGAGAAAGTCACTTTCAAGGAGAGTGTATTTAGTGGACATTCTTCAGCCGTTGTTGCATTCAATGCGATCGTCCGGTAATCGACCGTGTTTAATGAAGTGGATTATGTGTTCCCTCCAATCTTCAAACTGTTCAATCTCAACACATATGGAATCAAAGGTCTCGTCCTCCCGTTTCTCAGCCTGGTCCACTGCTTTTTCGGCTTCGAGAGCATCCTTAGCAACAAGGAGTGCCTCGAACGGATAAAGGAGGACATTCTGGGGAGAGAATCCTTTTGTCATCCCCATGTAATTTTTTGACCAGCTGGACGTGTCTCTATTCAGCTACCCATTTGGGTATGGGTTCCTTTGGTGAGACTTGGATGGTGGCTCCGAGCTTGGCTAGGGCATTAGCTTTGGAATTCAGCCTTCTGGGGATGTGTTATAAGGAAAGGTCATCGAGATTGCCATCAAAGTCTTAGCGGTGTCATGATAGGGCTTGAGGTTTTCCTTTCTCACATGTATATTCCTTTAAATTGTTGTATTACTAGCTCGAAATCATCAAAAACGGCCAACCACTCCAAGTTCATGTCTAGGGCAATCTCAAGCCCAATTATGAGCGCTTGATATTCGACCTCATTGTACTAGTCTGTCTATGTGAGAGAGAAGGATAAGGGGATAACGCCATCTTGAGGAGTCAAAAACACCATGCCAACACCACCTTGTTCAGACTGAAAGGCCCCGTCAAAATGCATCTTCCAATGATAAGGTTGCTCTACGAAAATCACCTCTTCATCAGGGTGATCACTCAATAGGGGGGATTCTGGTGGTTGTGGGTGTGCAACTAGAATGTCAGCTAACGCTTGGCCTTTGATGGCTTTCTGTGGTACGTACATGATGTTGAATTTCATTAGTAATAATGACCATTTTTCCAGCCGCCTTGACAGGCAGGGGGGGTCATAAGGAACTTGATGGGATCAGCTCTTGAGATGAGCTGGACTTCATGGTCAAGCAAATAATGGCGAAGCTTCTTGACATCGAAGATCAAAGCAAGGCACATCTTTTCGATTGGCGAGTAATTTTTCTCAGCTCCTTGCATGCTGCGTTTAAGGTAGTATAGAGCAGTTTCTTTTCCTCCCTCAGTTTTTTGATCTAAGAGTGCACCAAGTGACTCGTCGAGAGTGGTCACATACAAAATGAGAGGCCTTCCCAACATTGGTGTAGAGAGTACCAGAGGGCTTACCAAATATTCCTTGATATCCTTCAGGGCTGCCTGACATCCTCCATCCCATATGAAAGGAGAATCTTCCTTCAATAGGTGTGTAAAAGGCCTACATCAACCTGAGAGATTGAATATGAATCTTCAGATATAGGCAAGCTGACCCTATAGAGACCGGATCTCTCGAAGCGTTGTCAGTGGTGGCATTTCTCTAATTGCTTTGATCTTGACCGGTTCGATTTCCAACCGTTGATACCTGATAATGAACCCCAAGAATTTTCTTGAACATACACCGAAGGCACACTTCAAGGGGTTTATTTTGAGTTAGCATTGGCGAAGCCGCTCGCGCACTCGTTCAAGGTCACACATGTGAACTTCCTTGCTTTTAGATTTTACCACTAAGTCATTGACGTAACATTCCACTTCCTTGTGCAGCATATCTTTAAAAATAGTGGTCATTGCCCGTTGATACGTGGCACCAGTATTCTTCAATCCAAATGGCATCATTGTGTAACAAAGGACCCCTTTAAGAGTTTGGAAGGTTGTGGCCTCCTCATTCTCTAGCGCCATCCTTATCTGATTATACCCTGAGTATCCATCTATGAAAGAGAAAATTTGACAATGGGCTGTAGAGTTAATAAGCATTTATGTGAATGGCAACGGGAAGTTATCTTTCAAACAGGCAGCATTCAAGTCACAGAAGTCAATGCAGACTCCCAATTCTTCTTTCTAACTGGAATGACGTTTGTGAGCCATTTTGGGTACTTGACTTCCCAGATAAAGCCTTCTTCCTTGAGTTTGTTTACTTCGGCATCGATCTGCATTTCGAGGTCTGCTCTAAATCTTCTTGACTTCCGTTTTATGGGCTTGAAGATGGTCGATGTCAAGTCGGTGCACTACAATTTTGGGATCAAGATCTGGCATCTCATGGTAATGTCAGGCTGAGACATCTCGATTTGCACTCAAGAAAGAAGTATAACATCTTTCTCTTCCAGTGACATGTTGATCGAAATGAAAGTCAGCCTTCGATCAGCTTCATCTCCCAAGTTTATCTCCTCGAGATGACCTGTCATGGCTTGCCCACCTTGCTCCCATTCTTCGGGGGCTTCTTTGATTTATATCTCCTCCTTAGTTGGTGATTACGAGGGTTCTTCATTAACCTCGAATGCAGGTACCATGCTCTTGACATCTCCTCCTTGAATGAGGATTTGATGATATGAAACATGACAACTACATCAGCTTCTTGTCTGACCGAGGAAGGGTCTGCTTCAAGGAGAGGGAGCATACAAGATGAATTATGAGGCACCTAAGTCAACTGGGACGAGCAGGGCTAGAAAAGTGTTAGGGGAGGGCTCTCTATTTTAGTGACCATAAAGATAGTCACCACTTCATACTTCTCTTTGTCATCGTCAGCCTTTTGATCTTCTGGACCCGCCACAGGTCTGGGTGGTATGGAAGGCTGAGAGGTAGGTTTAGGTAGTGCAGGATTTTAGGGTACTGCCTGACTTTCTTGTGCAACCAGTTTGGTTTGAAGAGATTGTGAGGTTTGGGCCACCGGACTTGGTGTCGACTGGCCAGACGATGGAGCTAAGCCTAGTATGGACTGGCTAGATGGAGATTGAGGGTTTGGAAGCGGTTTTGTGTACGAAACCAGTGGTGGTCCTGGGTATTTGATGAGTGGTGGTAAACTAGTTTGGGTATTAGGGAATGGGAAGAGTGATGGTCCAGGACACTTCATGGGTCTGGGCTACCAAGGCCTCTGGACGAGCAGCTACAACTTCTTGCCTGACCTTAGATCGATTGGGTCAGCATTGGTTGTCATTCGAGAGATTTGCACCATGTGGCATGCTTCATGAGAATGGGAGCTCTGTTCTCTCAACTCTTTCAGTCGTTGTTTTAAGTCAGCCTCAAGAGACCATTGGGGTCTCTTCGGCTTGGGATTCTTGCGCTGCTTGGGAAGTTTCTCGATGGTGGGAGAAGGCTTTGAATTGGCTCTGGATGCCAGAGCATCAACAACTAACAAGTAGCCGACTGCTTGGGCTGCTGTCTAGCTACCTCTGATGTCGTCTGCTAGTGTTGCAACTTTTCAGCTCTTCGTCAAGAACTTCAAAATCTGGGCATTTGCGCCTCTGTTGTACCTACAGAAGACGTGTTAGTTGAAAAGGAAGAGGGGTTAGAAGACATAAAAAAAAAAGGAGGGGGAGAGCTTTTAAGGTCATCACTAAAATTGGACCGAGCTGGGTAGTTTTTAACATCATCACCAGAATTGGATGTGCACAAGGGATCTTTTAGGTCTTCACCCTGCTTGGACCATTGGGGGGCATCTTTTAATGTCATCACTCTTATTGGACGTTTTGGGAACCTGAGGAGAGGAAGACTCAGGAATGTGTGCTTGACTAGACTATGTGTCTTGATCAACGAAAGCGCCTGACTTGGGGAACAAATCCTACAGAATCAGCAATGGAGGAAGGGGCTCAAGAAAATCTGCCATAGTCTAGGGCAGAGGGGTTTTCTTCTTTTGATAAACAACCCTTGGTGCCTGTCTCCTTTTTACCTTTTTCATGCAAAGGGATAGGTTGACCGGGATTAAGCGGCTTAAGAGCTGGCTTTGCTTGGCGAATAGCTTCCCTTCTCATGAACATGTTTTTGTTTCATCGTCGATAGACTTGCCATGGTTGGGAAGTTGAAGATTCATCTGGATCAGAAGGATCAGGCTGCGCATCCCTAGAGGAGGTCGGTGTTTAAACGACCTCTGACAATGGTGGTCCGACACGATTGTCTAGGATAGAGGTGGTGAAGAACTCCTCTTGTATTTTCTCCTTCATTATAGCTTGAAAGGTGAAGCACTCATCTAGACCAAGACCTCGTTGTTTGAAGACATTTTTTAGCACCGTGGGTTCCCGAGGCAGAATAAAGAGAGAAGCCGGTAAATAAATCCTACAAACAGTGGAAATTTCGACAGTCTCGGAATGGCCCCAGAACAGGTCAAGATTTTTATAAGGACTCCTAAAAGTCTAAGGCAGTGCAGACTGGAAACATTTTCAGCAGAATCAGCCTCTAGCACTTTGAAATAGACCTTTATAACTGGAACCGTACTCTCGGAGCATCAAAAACTCGTGGGACTACCGCATTGGATCTGGGAAGGTTGAAAACCCCCAGGGGTAAAATTTCAGCTTAAACTGACACTCCAGGAAGATGTTATGAGTGGAAGAGTGAAATAAGAGAAGCCGCACACTATTCTCGTGCCGCCACCCTACAAGTAATCTCCATTGAAGGGACAGTCACGAACAGTGAATTTCGGGGTCCATATCTCATTCGTCCCAGGTTGGATCATACTCAAATTTTGTGATCACATTTGTCTCTTCAAGACGAGCGTTTCGATATGTGGTGCACCCCGTGACAACTCCCGAGCGGGAAGAAAAGCTAGAGAGAAGTTGCGGATCCGTGAAGGAAGTTGTAGGAAAATCAGCAGCGACACACCTCACTCGAGCGGCTAAATCACAGTGCTCATGCATTGGATTGACACGAGACCAATTCCATTGGTCCAAACGCCGTGCATGATGAACAGTCAGATTTCGCATACGAAGCTAATAAAGTGATTGTAAATTCTGGCGCCGGATTTTCAAATTCCAACCAAAACTCCAAAGTTGTGAAATCCTCATCCGGGTACCAAATCGAGCTGCATTTGTTGCCACGCGAGCCTGACGGAATGCTCAGTGTGATCCAGAGAAGAAACCACGGAAAAACATCAAGAAACTAGCACACTATCGATCCAAAGTTTGTAAGATTTATCCAAATTTCGAGTCGCATGATCGTGGCTTAAAAATACGATTCGTTACTCGAAGTTGGTATCAAATCGATCGTCATGATGAGCCCTATAAGAAAAATATTATCTTTAGGACAAATGGGCATCAGAGCAACCACAGATCATCCACGGAAGATCACGTACATTCTAGGGCAGCAGCAATGACTGTTTTGGAATTCCATGAAGTGCTTGGTATGGACAAATCAATCATTTTGCACCCTATTTTCTTATTTCTTTTAATTCAAATAAACCGTAAATATTATCAATTAAGGTTAGTTTTGGGTGATCCACCCGTGTTTTAGCCCAAGTCTATAAATAGATGCTACCCCTCAAGTCTATAAATAGATGCTACCTCTCATTGAGAAGAGGTAGAAAATCATTGTAAAAGACCCCTTTCATTCTCTACGTTGAGCAATAACGTTTGAGAATCTTCCTTGAATTCGTGAGTGCATCTTGGAGAGAGAGAGGAAATAGAAAGTTTAGAGTGGTACCCCTCCTACCTTCAATGTATTTTCTCTCGCTTCCCTTCTTCTCTTTCTGGATTTCTTTTTCTCTCTTCTTTTCTCTCATCCTCTCTCACTTATTCTCTTTCTTCTCCGCCTTCTCTGCTAAGTCTTTCTCAGAGGCCATGCACGACAATGGCAGTGCCATGCATGCCTCTTTCTCTCTTTCCTCTTAAGGGCTGCAGGCAGCGATGATGCCTATCGCTGCTCGCAAGGGTCTCACCCTGTTGCACGCTTATCACAAACGGAGATACCTAGTGCCACCCGCGAAGGGTCACGACCATACTTATAATCGTCCGCAGACGTCTCATGTGTGCCTTGCGCCTATCGCATGGCGATGCCTATCACCACCTGCGAAGGGTCACAGCGATGCGTAACGCCTTCCTCAAGCTTTTCTTGCATCGTGTGCCTATTGCAAATGGCGATTCCTATCACCGTCCGCAAAGGGTCACAGCGATGCATAACAATGTCCGTAGGTTTCTCTTGCGCCCTGTGCCTATCATAGAAGGTGATGCCTATCGCAGCCTATGAAGGGTCACAGTGATGCGTAACGACATCCGCAGACTTCTTTCATGCACTTTGTACTTATCGTCGCGTGCTGCCTTCTCGCCTTGCCGATGGTGATGGTTAACAACGTTTGCAGTTCACTACTCGCCCTTTCGCCACGAGCAACAGTGTCCAACGCTGCCCAGGGTCACAACACTGTTACTCCATGGCTGTGGAAGGCGATGCCTAACGCAGTCGGGGACCTTCCTCCTTTGTCATCTAGTGTCTTCTCTTCTCACTTGACGAAAGAATAGACTCAGTCTAGTACTGCTATAGTGGCCTGGCAGTTGAGCGGTATGGCCAGTGTGTTGGTCCAGAGTACCATGCCCATCTTGCTACCACGCCAGATTAGGATAGTCATATTGGCCTTGTTTTCAAGTAGTATTGCTATCATGTCAGTCTGAGTTATCGTGCCCATCTTGCTACCACTCCCAGTCGGTTACTGTAATTGTCCAGCTATCATGCTGTACTTGCCCCCTTGTCGATCCCTCTTCTCTTTTCGCCCCTTATTTGAACTCTCTCATTAATCACCCCAACTTCTCATCTTCTCTGCCATATGAATGTGCGTCGCCCTAAGGCAAGGGTGGGTCCTTCGGCCTACTTGTCTTGAAAATTAACTATGTTAATGCTATGTAGAACACAAGGAGATTACAGGTCAAGGGAGGCGAGTCCGAACTAGTTGAAGCAGCTGGGGGGCTTTCTGTCGTAATCTAAGAGGGGGCCCATGCGAGTCAGCCCGAGTAAGTCATGAACCCAGGTGAGGTTGGTCCCCACCTCACGTTCAAAATTCCTCTCTCACCAGTCGGGCACCTACCCATGTTTTGTGAACAAGGTTCTCGAGAGAGCGATCTCAGGTCTCGGGACTTCTGAGCTGTCACCCGATCATCTAAATCCGGGGAGGTGAGATCGAGGTATCCGACCCGATTGGAGACTCCACTGGGGACTTGCTACCCCGTTATCGGTTCACTCTTACTTGATCTGTATCACCTTTTATTTTTTGCACTGCATTTCATGGCATCTGGGTTATTCAACCCGTTCATCCGAGTTGGGGATTTTCTCATCCCCGCACTCGTGACCGTCCTAGGGAAGCAAGCTTCTCAAGCCTCATTCCCTACACTCATTTTGGGTCAGGACTCACAGTCCAGCTCCAGAGTTCTTTCTTGGATTGGTGCGAGAAGGGACTTGCAGGTCCTTAACTCCCCACTTTCTAGTCCTCGTGGACCCTCCACCAAGGCCCTTTGCATGAGTAGCACGTTTTCTACCACCCACAGCACGCTCCCTACTACTGGCAAGTCCCTTGCTAGTCATATTGCTGAGGTACACCGAAAGGCTACCCTGTCTGCTTTCGCGAAAGGCAAGTAGGTGGCCATCTCTTCTGAGGGTTGCAGCAAGGCCACCCCCCATACTCCTTCACCACCCCGAACCTCTATGCTTAGAGGCTCGACACACCGAGGAGGAGATCCTGGGGTCTCCACCCCTTGCACACACCTAAACACTGGTGGTCCGTCCACTCGAGCCACACCTAAGGGCAACTTTCATGCTGCCTTGAACTTGCATCCAAGGCTAGGCCTTCCCAGGGTGAACCCTGCACACGCCATGCATCTGCATCCCACAGCTTGAGGCAGCGCCAGCTCAAGCACACGGGGGTCGACCACTTCTTCCTCCCTTTTAGCACACACAGCTTCACCCCATAAGAGATGGGTTCCTACGCAGTCCCTCACCGACACTAGCTCGAAGGTATCTTCCTCCTAAGGTCAAACTAGCTGACCGAGCCTGGGTTGATTCCCAAGTCACCTGGAAGGCTGCCGCTAAAGGTGCATACACACAAGCTTCGCAGGTTCCCCTTCGACCCTAACTCATACGGAGTTGCGAGCTAGCTCCTTCTTCTATCACCCTTCCTTTGCCAGGCAAACACCTCGAGGCCTGGTACTCAAAGGTTTTCCCTATGAGTATGATCTTGAGTCAACTGCCTCAGGCCAGCCGTGCATCCGGACCTCATAAGGGAACTCGAGAAAAGGCCTAATGGCAGGTAGAAGCCCACAGCCTCCAAGGTAGCAACTCAGACTGCCCTCTTTCCTTAGACCTCACTCTCTGCTCCAGCTAATGGACACAACCCTCACATGCTCAAGAAAGATGATGCAGTCTAAATCTCAAGCTCAATTCTGGAGTGGAGTCTATTACAGCCACAAGATCAAGCAGAAGAGAGGCCTGTAGCTCCTGACTAGAGAGGACCCTAAGGCATTTTAGGTTACCACTTTCAATGACCTCCTGTCTCACGATCCCTTCTTCCCTCTTCGGATTCCAGAGCCTGAACAAGAGGTCCAAGAACATTGCTCTCCAGAGAAGACCGAGCAGCTAAGAAGTCACGGTCCCAAGACCTTCAAGAACCGGTCCTCACACAGTCTACGTACGAAACTCGAGTCCAGTCGGTACACACTTGGCTGGAAATGGAGAGCTTGTTTTACCAGCAATTCTATGAAGTCCAGAGAAATGTGGAAACCATCGAGCTCCTCACTCTAACTCAAGAGTCTGGTGAGCCAGTGGATAAGTTCATCGCCTGATAGAGAGAGTTGGTAAATTATCATGCCACTGTCATAATTGAAAAAGAAGCAGTCCCGACTTGCATAACAAATATGCTGCCCGAGATCGCCCTGCATGTTGAGGCCTCTAATCCAACCTTAATGTCAGAGCTCATCTCTAAAGCGGTTCGTATAGAAGGTCTATGCAAGCGTCAGCAGCCCTCCAGTTCAGGAAATAGCTGAGGCAATGGCAAATCTCGCTCTAACAATCAGAGGAACCAGTAAAAAGGGGTAATTAGTGAGGCTGTCACCGTGACTAACACTAAGAAAGTCGCCCCTCAAACCTTGGACCCCTCTAAGGCTCAGATGACACAGCAGTTTATAATATGGTCCCGCCCACTAAAAGTATAAATCGAAGTAACTACTTGGTCCAACACCAGAACAAGGTTTACCCCTTCGAGAAGGAGTGGGTTCTTGCACTGCTTCAGTTACTACTAGAGAAGAACATGATCCAGCTACTGGAGGTCAAATCCTCAGAGCAGGCTGGACAAGAGACACGTGAGATACTGCGCCTATCACAGGAGAGCACGCCACCCCACTCAAGAGTGTTATACACTCAAAGACATTATCAAAGGCCTTATTAACAAGGGTCAAATAAAGCTCGAAGAGTTAAAGAAAGCATTCGGGGCAACTGAGGCTTCCCACATAGTGACAATCCAAGAGGATGACGAGGCACCCGCTGTCCTCCATGCACTATTCTCTGTAATGCTTGAATAAGGTCTCATCACGCCGAAGCTGACAAGGCAACCCAAGTTCCTGCCTCTAGGAACTAAGAACCTCTGATGTCAGTATCATCTGATACGAGGCCATTACCTAAGCGAATGCACTGGCTTCCACGAGCTCTTGAAAAAGAAGATGTAGTAGCACCAAGAAGTTCATAGTAACCCAGAAGGACTCCCTCAAGTCCTTGCTCCACCAATGCAAGAAGACCTCTCTCCACAAGCTCAGGGAAGTGTCGAGCTAGATCCTTTGCAGGCCCTCTTCGAGGAGACTGCCAAGCCCACCAGGCACCCTAGGCGTCTTGCCCATGGTAAGGAAAGCCTTTGGTGCCCATATCATCAAGTATGGGGCCATGAGCTGACAAAATGCTCTGGGTTTGAAGATGTAATCGTGGAGAAGGTACGAAAAGGCCACGTTATTTGCATTGTTCTCTCAGAACACTTCCAAGCCATCACTCCCGTCCAAGAAGAAATCCCACTATATGTCCCTTATGGACCTACACTAGACCCTTCAGAGCCCTCGACTTCTCAGCCCTGGGAAGTCTACCATGAATGAAATAGGCTCAAGTCCATGAAGAGTGAGGCAGTCCGTCAAGCCGAGGCTAATCATCAACTCGATAAGACAGACCAAACACCTCACAAGGGATCCAAAAGGAGACGAGCACCATGGTCAACTCGCCAAAGGAATCATATTCCTTAGCCACCAATGGAGGAAGAATTCCTCAGGCCCCTTCCTCTACTGCCAACCTTATGAGACTTTATCCCAGGCGCAACTCGCCTTATCCCTTCATCCAATCAGGTGGATGCCCCTGAGTCATCAACTACTGGGGACTCGTTCAATACAAGTGACAACGTTAAAAGCACCTCTCGAAGGTCAAAGCCAGGGCAAGACGTAAAATACCCCCTGCACTCATCCAATACGGGTGACAATGTTAAAAGCACCTCCCAACAGTGAGAGCCAGGGTAAGCCTTAAAATACCCCTTGCACACATCCAATTCTGATGATGACGTAAAAAGTAGCCTAGAGCACTCTAACTCTATTTCTTCTTCTTCTTCTACCTCTTCTTCTATCTATTTCACAAGTGTAGCTCGGCAGTGCCTAGACTACAATGCTATAAACAGAGAGCTCAAAGGCACCAACATTAGCAAGTCACTGTGAAAGTGCTTAAGAAAGATGTTGGCTCAGGCAGCAGGATTCTTGACCATTGCCGATGCCCTAACTGCCCAAGCCAAGTCCGAGCCATCTTCAAACTCCTATTCCCACGAGGCCTGTAACATCGTTCAAGTTCATGAAGCGCCACCCATCTTGGGGCAAATACTGAGTGACCTCAGTCACGATGCCATGGACTTCATGTTCAATGTTGACCCTTTCATTCCCTGGTCCAGCCAGAGACCGAAAATCGGCTCCCACGTTAGGAACCTCCTAGAAGGCAAATGATCATGGGTCTCTACACTCGAGATTGATAAGAAGCATCTTGAATCCCTTGACGACGAGTTGCAAGAAGCTCTGGAAGAGTTGGAAGAAGGTGGTCAGGCCACAGCTGATGAGCTCGAAGAGATAAACTCAGGAGATGAGGCCGACCCAAGACCAACTTTCATCTCGACAAAAATTTCTCCAAAGGATAAAGAAACATATAATTCCTTCCTTCGAGCAAATTGGGACGTCTTCGCTTGGCATTATCATGAGATGCTCGGTCTAGACCCTTAAATCATTGTCCATCGTCTCAGAATTGATCCATCCATCCAACCCATAAAGCATAAATCAAGAAGGTTTAAACCCGACCTTGAGATGCAAATCGATGCTGAGGTAAACAAGCTCAGCAGAGCTGGATTTATACGTGAAGTCAAATACCCAATATGGCTGGCAAATGTCGTCTCAGTCAAGCAGAAAAATGGCCAAATCAGGGTTTGTATTGACTTTCGCGACTTGAACACCGCCTGCCCCAAGGATGACTTCCCCTTGCCATTCACCGAGATGCTCCTTGATTCCATGGATCATTGCCAAATCTTCTCCTTCATGGATGGGTATTCTGGTTATAATCAGATCAGGATGGCACCAGAAGATGAAGAGGCCACTGCATTCTTGACCCCAAAAGGTGTCTTTTACTACATTGTGATGCCTTTTGGGTTAAAGAATGTCAGTGCCACGTACCAGCGATCATACCGACGATCTTCAAGTACATGATGCACAAGGAGGTCGAGTGCTATGTGGATGACTTGGTGGTGAAGTCTGAAAGAAAGGATGCTCACATGGAGGAACTTAAAAAGGTATTTGAGCGGCTGCGACGTCACCAACTCAAGATGAGCCCTTTGAAATGCACCTTTGGCATATGCTAAAGAAAGTTCTCAAGGTTCATCGTGAGGTATCGCGGGCTTGAGATTGAGCCAGTCAAAATCAACGTGAGCCAGGGCATGCCTCCACCTACAACTTTGCGTGAGCTTCGGTCTCTCCAAGGGCAGCTGGCCTACATTCAAAGGTTCATCTCGAACCTCTCAGGATGATGCAGGCCCTTTTCACACCTTTTGAAGAAGGACACTCCCTTCATATGGGATGAGGCATGCCAAGCTGCACTCGATGACATCAAGCAGTACTTGTTGAATCCTCCAGTACTCTCCACGAAGGTGTTAAGAAGGTCCCTCGTCCTATACGTGACCTCTCTTGATGAGTCACTTGGGGCACTCCTAGCACAGAACAATGATACAGGGAAAGAAACATCACTCTATTATCTCAGCCACAGGATGCAAGGTGCCAAAAAGAGTTACCCTCCCATTGAAAAGATGTGCCTAGCCTTGATCTTTGCAATACAGAAGCTCTGCTATTACTTGGTTGGTCACGAAGTCAAGCTAATCTCAAAGGCAGACCCTGTCAAGTTCCTTACGACCCGGCCATGCCTGTCAGGACGCTTGGCCAAGTGGGCATTATTGTTGACGGAGTTCGACATCACGTATGTCCTACATAAGGTCGTCAAAGGTCAAGCCTTAGTAGACACTCTCACGGCTCACCCAGTCCCTTTAGAATCTCCCCTATCCGGATGAAGAATTCTTCTATACAAGACTAACTCGGTCGTGGGAAATGTACTTCAATGGAGCATTCAAGTCTGATAAAGGAGGTGCCAGAGTCGTGTTCCTGACTCCCAATGGTGGAATGATTCCTCTATCCTTCTCAATCGCAGAGGAATTTTCTCATAATGATGCTGAATATCAAGCCCTCATAATCGAATTGGAGATCGCCCAAGTGCTAGACTTGGAGCAGCTGAACATCTTCCGTGACTCTAAGCTGGTCATCCGGTAGCTTAAGGGGATTTATGATGTAAGGAAGGATACTCTCAAGCCTTATCATGACACGGACAAATCCAATGTGGCCCAGTTCGATGATTTCTCCCTAAGTCACATTTCTAGAAGGCTAAACTTACAGGCCTATGCGCTCTCAAAGATCAGGGCCACCATTTAATTGTCCTCACCAGGGCCCACACCTGTCTGGGTAATAGAATGGAGACATGTTGACTTGAGAACTGAAGTTGATGTAGATAATGAGAGAGATGTCTTCCCTAAATGCCCGCCTTATCCATTTGGAGCACTCCTCACAGCCAAGGATGTCATTAAGGCAGAACAGGAAATGTCCTGAGGTGAAGAATCCAAGACTGAGAAGCAGGAGTTGGAATTCTTTGACCCGATATGTGCAGAGGTCTAACAAGTGGAAGATTGGAGGGAGCCTATCATGAACTTCATGAAGCATGGAAGGCTGCCTAAGGATTGGGCGGAGAACGCAACAGTATACGACAGATATCTACTAAGTACACCTTTTCAATGGGGATGTTCTCTTTCACCGATCATTTGATGGAATTCATCTCAGATGTGTTGATGCACAAGAAGCAAATAAAATACTAAAAGAAGTGCGTTCAGGTATCTTTGGGCTGCATCAATCCGGTCCTAAGCTCTACGAACGCATATCGACGCGGGTATTATTGAACTTCAATGGTGGCTGATGCCCAAAACTATGCTAAAAGATGTCAGGTGTGCCAAATGCACTCAAGCCTCATTCGTCAGCCCCCAGAGCCTCTCCATCCTACATTGACATCATGGCCCTTTTCTTAATGGGGTATGGAAATTGTAGGGCCCTTCGTCCCTCTTTTTACCTTGGGTCATGCCTTCATCTTAGTCTTTCCTCTTACACGCACGGTGTTGGTCCCTTTGCATGTGGCCTTCGTCCTCCACACACGCAGCGTTACTTCTCTACGTGCACTGTGTTACTCCTCCACGCACACGACATTACTCCTTGACGTGCACAACGTTACTCCTTGTTGTGCATGGTGTTACTCCTTGACGCGCATGGTGCTGCTCCTCCAGGCGCATGATGTTACTCCACCATGGGCACGACATTACTCCTCCATGCGTGTGGAATTACTCCTCAACGCGCACGGCATTACTCCTCCACACGCGTCGCATTACTTCTTTCCTCCGTTTATGCACGACGTTGATCCCTAACATGAGCAGTGCTGCTCCCTTAACTTCACAACCGACATTACCCCCTCACTACACAGACGGCGATGCCTTTCACTTCCTGCCGAGCGTGTGCTTCCCTTTTTCTCTGACTTAAAAAATCTTGGGTCGTCACAGATCTCCTTGCTGGATCTTCATTTCATTGGCGAGCTCCCACTTATAGGCTCGATGTATGACGAATTCATGCCTCAGAACTCAGTAATTTTTGGCGGTGTCTGCCTTGGGGAAGAGGAGCCACCTGCTGGTATTCAAGAGATCTTAGAGATTTATCAGCTGCTTTACTCCAAATCTAGCAATGGTCGTGTGGCCTTTGCTGAATGGATTAAATTCTTTTGTGGTGATTACCCCAAGGAAGATGGTCCAGGTATTTCGAGAGGGAAAGGGAAAGCAGCTACGAAGGGGACGTCTCCAATTTACCAGTCCCAGACCAGTTATAATTGTGTCTTTTTGGCTGCCTATCTGGTTTTATTCTTATCAAAGTTTGTTCTCCCTGGGGGAGGAAACCGCCTCTTTGGGACAAGAGGCTCAATTGGTGACTGATCTAAAGGGATGCACTCAGCATGACAAGGCTTCTTCTACAGCTTTCAGAGCGAAGATCGATGAGATCATTGATCATTTTTTAATGTGTCATTTTGTCCCTTTCTTTTTTCTTTCTTTGTAATGATCTCTTGAATTTATAAATAAAATACTTCTTTTTCTCCTTCGTGACTTCATTCTTTCTTTTTACTTCTCTGCATCTCATCTCTCACTCTTAGGTAGGCCACATTTCAAGGACTTCACTGTTTCCGCCCTTTTGCTAAGGGAAACCCTAAGCCTTGCTTTGTCTTGTGACAAATTGTTGTTGTTTCAATGACCTTAAATGGGGGAGAAGTTTCTACTTCTCCTCTTAACGTTTGGTTCGAGAGGGGCTCATAATTCATTTTTCTCATTATTTGATGAGCCTGCTCACTGTAAATAGTCCAATCGGGAGGGGCCTTCGCTTCTATTCGTGGCGCATTCACTTCAAGTTTTTCATAACTTTTGGTCTTAAGCACGAACTCCTTTAGATGTTTTGAGGAGATATTCATAACCTTCAATTGGTTATGGAGACTGTGAACTTCGCTTCTTAACTCTACCAGGGGATCCTGCTCTTGAAGGCGAGAGGGCTATCCTTTCTCCGACTGCTCTCCCCCCATAGAATAAGGAAAGCATAGGACTTGTAGCTGACTACTAGTCTGAGCTGACCCTGGGGTGGGACGAGGAGCATCCTCTTTGCTTATGGAAACCGGGGTTTGGTGTACCTTCCGCAGCGGCTGGTGCACCAATTATGCTTTCAACACTGCAATGAGGACATGCAAGACTTTTTGATGGTCCGACATGTAGGTCACTCTTGGAGCCAGGAGCTCTATGCCCATGACTTCCTCAATCTCAGGGGTGATTTTGGTCTGTCTTCTTGCAAAGGTGGCTCAAGACTGGATGCAAAGGGGGAAGCCTCACCTTCAGGGGAAGATGGAGTTTCCTCAGGGATGATAGATGGCATACTGGGATGAATGGGAGTCAGAGGGAGAATTTTACCTTGTCTTTCTTCTTCTTTGAACATGTTCACAAGTGTTCGCCCGATGTCCTCAACATCTTCACAAGACGAAGGCTCTCTCTTTCTCACAGACTTGTGATCACCATCATTTGGCTTTTGGGGTGACACCAAATCTGTAAAGTAATACTTGGCATCAACATAGTGAGTTTCAGCTACAGGAAATGCTCTTTTATCAGCATAGACTGTATACTATCTCCCATCTCAACTATACTTGAAGCACTGGTGCAATGTTGATGGAACCACACCTTGGTCATGGAGCCATGAGCGGCCGAGAAGTATGTTATAAGAGGTGTCGGTGTCGATCACATGAAATTGATCATATCATTTAATTCACCGATCTTGAGACGAAGGCGGACAATGCCAGTCTACTTCTCTCCAAATTTGTTGAACCCCTGGACTGTGATATGTGTTGGAGTGAGATCTTTAGAGCCTAATCCCAATCGAGTGAGGATTCTCCTCGGGATGAGGTTGACTGCTGACCTTACATCCAACATAATTCGATTGATGGGGCACGCATGTAATTCTCCAGTCACGAAGAGAGGATGATTGTAAAATTTTCCACCCAATTGAAGGTCATCCTCTGAGAAAGTAATTTCCATACATCCCCTCAAGATTGTTGGGTCCACTTCAATGGGTTCCACCTCGGTCTCGTACACCTCTAGATCAGAAAGAGCCTAAATCAAAGCCGTACGGTAATCCCTTGAGAGCATGAGAGCATCATAGATGCTGAGAAGGGCAGGAAGCTTCCTCAAGTGCCCTATCACATCGTATTTCACCTTTTCCTCATCAGTCTTTTGTGCTCCCAGTCCTTCCATTGGCTGGGGTGATATAGTACGTTGAGGGTTAGGTTTAGAAGGAGAAGGTTTATTTTTGTCTGCTGGCTGACTTGGTTGTGCAGCAGGCTTGGTTTGGCTGGTCTAAGTGACAGGGATTTGTTTAAGTGGAGTGGGGGTTTAAGGTTGAGGCTTAGGAGGTGGTTGGGTATATGGGACCAGAGACATCCCAGGGAACTTGAGGTGGGCGAGGAAAGATCCCAGGGCTTTTGAGGATGGGTAGATTGTTTGGGGAGTTTGGGTGAGGAAGGAGTGGGGGACAAGGAAACTTCAGGACCTTTGGCTATTGAGGTGGAGGTTGCAGTATTTTCCCCGATCTTAGTCTCATTTGCCCCATGCTGGGTGATTCTTCCGAGATTTTCGCCATGTGAATTACTTCTTGAGAAAAGAAGCTCTGTCCTCTCAATTATCTTAGCCTCTACTCAAATTCAGGCTCAGGGGGGCACTGGGGTTTCTTTGGCTTTGACTTCCTGTGCTTCTTTGTAGAAGAAGATGGCTCTGACTTGGCTCGAGCTGCCAAGGCATTAGCGACTGTCAAATATCCAGCCACCTAGGCTATCATCTTTCTTAACCGCCTCCGGTGTGTCCTATTTATGTTGGTTCCCTCGAGTTCTCTGTCAATGGCCCCGAAGTTTGAACATTCTTGTGATGTACCTGCAGGAGACATAGAAGAAGAGGAGGGAGAAGAAGAAGAAGAAGAGGAAGAGGAAGAAGAGGGGTTAGTAAGTGAGGGACTTTTAGGACCATTTCCCTCATCAAACCGATTTAGGCAGCTTTTTACGTCATCACCAGAGTTGGACGTGTGCAGGGAGTCTTTTAGGTCTTTTCCCTACTAAGACCGTTAGGAGGCGCTTTTAACATCGTCACCCTTATTGGATGTTCCCCGAGTAAAAGATGGCCTGGGGATATACTCCTAATGAGATGAGGGAGAAGGATGATCGTGTCATGGATGAAGTCCTGTAAGGTCGGCAATGGAGGAAGAGGCTTGAGAAAATCTTGCTCGACCGGCAATTGAGGAATCTTGTACCTTCGACGAGCAGCCCTTGGCGCTTGTCTTCTCCTAGTTTCCTTGGGACGTGCTTGATTTGTCTCGCTAGGTTTGTGAACAATCCTAGCTTGACAAACTACCTCTAGCTGTAAGGACTTGAGTCTGCTCCGCCCGTGATAGACGCTTCATGGCTGGGAAGTCGAGGGTTCTGCCGAATCGAAGGGATCAATACAAGAATCCTGCACTAAGGCTTTCCCCTGGATGGGGTCACTGACTTGTGGGTGTCTTTCTACGACAGCGTAGGCAATGTGACCTCTTTGCACTTTCTTTGCGACTATGGCTTCGATCCCATAGCATTCACTCAGCTCGTGGCCCCATATCTGATGATATGGGCACCAGTGATTCTCGGTTCCCTGACCATGGCGAGTGGGCTTACCAGCTTTGGAGTGACAAGTCCCTGTTGGAGGATCATATCGAACAAAGATGGCAGCTCATCAAAAGAGTGTGGTCTTTTGCTTTCCTCATGTACTGTCAACACATGGGAAGCCTCAGTTGCCCGAAATGCTTTCTTAAGTTCTTCGAGCTTTATCTGACGCTTCTGAATCAGAGCCTCGATGAAATCTTTGAGCGTGTAGCATTCCTCAGTGTGGTGGCGGCTTATCCTTCGATGATTAGCATAGTAGTTTGCATTGGTGTCGAGTCCAACTTGATCAGGAAACTTGCTCTCTCAGGCAACTCAATCATATTTTGCTCTAGTAATAGTCGGAGTAGTTTCCTTTTCGAAAGGATAGACCTTACTCGTATGCTTGGTCCAGTAATCATCTCGATTAAGGTTCGCATGTGGGGGTACCCAGTTGTATGATTGTTGTTGCTTGCCTGCCCGAGGCGCTGTCTGCGCCTTTGCTGTGCCTACCCCTTTGGAGAGGTCCAAAGTTTGGGAGGCAACCATCTTCAGATTGCTTACGGTGACGGCCGCACTAATCACCCCTTTTTATTGATTGGCTTGGGCGTTGATTCGAGAATTACCATTTCCCCGGTTGTTTTTCAAGCTCGCAAACTGTTGACATGACAGGGTCTCTATGTGAACTTACTTAGAGATCAGCTCTAACATGGAGGTCGGATTGGAGGCCTCAACATGTAGTGAAATCTGAGGTCACATGTTTCATACACGGGTCACGATTGCGTCCTTCTCAGACATAGGATTAGAATGGTAAGCAACCAAATCTCTCTATCTGGCTATGAATTGATCCATAGGCTCATCTAGCTCTTGTGTCAAGGTCAGAAGCTTGATGGTTTGGACCTCTCTCTCGACCTCATAGAAGCACTAATAGAACAGTTGTTCCATCTCTTCCCAAGTGTGTATTGAACTTAGGGAATGCTGAGCATACCATTGAAAGGGCAGGCCATCAAGAGTTTCAACAAACTGATGGAGGAGGAGTCTCCCATCTGCCGTTGTCTCTCGACACGCTGCTTGGAAATGTGTGATATGTTGGTACGGGGATATCGTGTCATTGAATAGGGGAAGCTTCCCCTTTTGGTAATTCGTGGGGAACGGAACCTGATCAATGTAGGAAGGATAAAGATTTTGGTAAAGTGTTGTCCCCTGCATTCCCAGGATCTGTTTATTCTGACCATGGCATCGATGTCTGCCTGCGAAAACATTCGAGGGGAAGAGCTATCTTGCAAGGCCGACAGGGAAGTCTGCTTTGGAACTGCATCTGTCGGGGGATGGGAATTTGCCTCATGGTGGGGCGAATTAGCTGCGGATCGCATTCTTTCCATGTTGTAAATCTTCTCCATCATGGCATGCACCATGTGTTCGAACCTATCCATATGCTCCTCTTGAGAGTCGTTAGGTTCTTTAACAAGCATAACGCTGACTGTTTCTCGGGGGAGATCAACCTTAGGTGTTGTTGAAGGCTTCTGAGCTCTCACGTACGGTTGGAGGCTTCTGAGCTTGGCGGGTTGTGTGCGGAAGATCGGTTAGCAAGGGATCAGCATGCCCAGTTTGAACTCGACTCTTATATGCCAACCGCATGAGGATCGGTTCTCAACGGTCTTGGGACAGTGGCTGTTGGGTTGTTGGGTCATCTTCTATGTTGCTGACCATTGTGCAAAACTCTCGCATTTCCTCTTCGGGCTCTGTGATTCGAAGAGGGTAGAAGGGACTCCTGTGAAGAGGATCATTAGAGTTGGCTTCCCTGACCATTTGAGTTGCTTCCTTGGTCAAGATTTGTGGACCCTTATTGCGCTTGGCTTTGAGGCTTTGATGGACCTCATGTCAGAATTGAGATCGGGACTGTAGCTGTTTGGCCCTTCTTGTACAAGAAAGAGCCGTCTGCATCAGATGAAGCAATGTGTGTGAACCAGGGACTGGGGTCGACCTTGGCCATGGAGGACGAAGGACTTGATCTTCCATTGGGACTCTGGCCCGAGCTCTCTCAAGAGCTCCAGAGACAAGGCTGAGCTGATGGGGCTGGCTCAAGATGGCACTCTTGGGGAAGGTCTTTGAGTGGTGCTTGAGCGGGGGAATGATTGACTCATGATGGTGCTTGAGTCAGGAACGATGAGCGGTCTGTGAAGGTGGCACGTGTGCTCCAATGGAAGAGGGATCACAGGTGACTTGGGAGTCAGCCCAGGCTCGAACAGGTGGCCTGACCTTAGGAGGCCGAAAGCTTCGAGCAGGCGTCTGTAAGGCAATTGGCGAAAGCCTGCCTCTTACAGAGTGAGCTAGTGTGTTGTTTAGAGAGAGGATGAGGGGTTCGTCTTCCATGTGCTCGGGTTGGCGCAGCAATGGCATTGCCCCGAGCAGTGGGATGCACATGTATAAGACTTGGTCTGAGGAGGCCTGATCCTGGACACCTGCTTGAGGCAATACGAGGGTTACATCTCAAGTGGATGACCCACGAGCCTTAATGTGTGTGCGAGAGGTGGAGACCCTAAGGTCTCTTCCTCTATGTGTCGAGCCTCTAATCATGGAGACTCGAGGTGGTGCAAGAATGTGGGGGGTAGCCTTGCGGTGACCCACAAGAGCAACAACAACTTCCTTGTCTTTTATAGAAAGGGACTAAGTAGCCTCTCGACGTACCTCAGCAATAGGACCGACAAGTGACTTGTCAGTGATGGTAGCAGGCAATGCTGTGAGTGGTAGCAGGCCTGCTACCGATGCAGAGTGCTTTGGTGGGGGTTCCACCAGAGCTAGGAGATGGGGAGTTAGGGACTTTTAAGTCCCTTCTCACACCTATCTAAGTCCAGACTTGGGAGCTAGACACTTGGTCTTTACTCCGAAGGAAAGTTGGGAACAAAGTTTAAGGAACTTGTTCCCAGAGAAAGATTGTGAAAGCGGGGATGAGAAAATCCTCGTTCCGGATAAATGGGTTATAAAACCCAAAAGCCATGTGTGTGAAATACAGAAAGGCAAAGGACAGACTAGCCAAACAAGGCGAATCTGACAATGGGGTAGTGTGTCCCCAGTGGAATCGCCAAGTTGGTTAGATGCCTCGATCTCGCCCTCCGGGTTAGATTGACCTGGTGGCACGTGTCTTAGGTTTTGAGGAAAACTCAGGATTAGAGACAACTCTCTCGGGAACCTTGTTAGGAAAAAAGAGCAGGTACACCAACCGGTGAGAGAGGAATTGAATGTGAGGTGGGACACACCTCACCTAGGTCCGGGACTCACTTGGGCTGACTCATGCAGGCGCCCTCTTAAATCATGACGGAAAGCCCCCCAGTTCTTCAACTAGTTCGAAATCCCCTCTCTTGACCTGTACTCTTTTGTTTATGCGATCACACACACATGGTTAATTTATAAGACAATTGGGATAAGAGACCCCACCTTGTCTTTGAGCAAATGTACACAGATGTGCACATTCAAAAGAAGAAGGAAAGAATAGGAGAGTAGAGATTGGGGTGATGAAAAGAGACGAAAGAGATGGAATAGAGGAAAGAGAAGAGAAGAATTTGACCAAGTAGCTAGACTGACATAGTAGCTGGACCAGTATAGTGATTAACACGGCATAGTAGCAAGACGAACAAGGTAACTCAAATGATACGGCGGCAATACTACTTGACGATAGAACCAACACCAACCGGCCTGACACAATGGTGAGTCTGTCGTGGCAGCAAGACAGGCATGGTAACTCAGACCAGCACGGTGGTATTACTGCTCGACTACGAGACTTTCATGACAGTGCTTAGACTCAACCTTTCTCTTGGTGAAACGAGAGGGGTAGAAGAAAGAAGGGAGAGAAGAAAGAAAGAGAAAAGAGAGAAGAGAGGGGAAAAGAGAAGAAAGAAGAGAGAGAAGGGAAGAAAGAAGAGAGAGAAGAGAGATGAGAGAGAAGAAAGAAGAAAGATGAGAGAGACGAAAGAAGAGAAACATGGACAGCGATGGGGTCCTGCCATCCATGAAAGAGGAGAGAGAAAGGGGAGAGAAGCATGGATGACGATGGGGTTCTGCCGGGCATGAAAAAATAGAGAGAAAGGGGAGAGAAGCATGGATGGTGATGGGTTCTACCATCCATGAAAGAGGAGAGAGAAAGAGGAAAGAAGCATGGACGATGATGGGTTCCGCCATCTATGATAGAGGAGAGAGGAAGAGGAAAGAAGCATGGACGGTGATAGGTTCTGTCGTTTAGAACAAGGGAGAGAGAGAAAGAGAGAACATAGACGGCAATAGGTCCCGTCGTCCATGATGAGAGAAAGAGAAAACATGGACGACACTTAGTCCCGCCGTTCATGACGAGAGAGAGGGGAAGAGAGAACATGGACGGCGATAGGTTCTACCTTCCATGGCGAGAAAAGGGAAGAAAGAGAAAACATGGACGATGATAGGTTTCACTGTCAATGAAGAGAGAGAGTCAACAGAGAGAAAAGAAAAGATACGCACGACGATAAGCATTGTCGTGTGTCGGAAAAGACTCAGACACGACTCGGCCCGCCACTTGGGAAAGGGCTCGATTCAATGTCCTTATCAGGGAATAGGGGAAGAAATGTCACACGCTGTAATGGACATCGCGGTGCATGACAGGAGGGAGAAGGAACTCGGGCAGAGGCTCAACCCGCCACTCGAGTGAAGGCTTGACTCACTGTGTATGTTCCAAAGATAAGAAAAGAAAGTGAACATCATGCTCGACGATAAGCATCATCGTGCATGAATGGAGTGGAGAGAGAAAAGAAAGAATAGAGAGAGAAGGAAATACGAAGAAGATAAATAAAGTACAGAGAGAGATAGGAAAGAGAGAAAAGGAAGAAGGGAAAGTAGAGAGAGAAGGAGAGGGGATGAAAGAGGAAAGAGAATCGAGAGAGAAGACGAAAGAAGGGGGAAGAGAGACATGCATGACAGTGCCTACTACTGTATATGTTGAAAGTGAAGAGAGAAGCAAAAAGAGGAAGAAAGAGAATGACAAGAAAAGAGAGATCAAGACGGAGAGACATGCATGGCGATGGTTACTGCCCTACGTGTTTAGGGCAAAGAGAGAGAAAGAAAATGACAAGAGAAGAGACAGAAAGAGAGGGAGACACGCGTGGCGATGGTTACTGCCGTATGTGTTTAAGGAAGAGAGAAGAGAGAGAGAAGAAAAATAAGAGAGAGAATGAAAGAAGAGGAGAGAGAAGAGAGAAGATGAGAGAGAAGAGAGGAGGAGAGAGAAAGTTACCTTCATTGAGGGGTACTGGACTTTTTTTCTCTCTCCTCTCTCTCTCTCTACTGGATGTACCCTTGATCTCAAAGCTAACTCTCAATTTTTATTGATCAAAATCAAGGTTCTTTTACAATGGGGTTTAATATGTACTTATCGGGTTAGGCCCAAAACATGGGTGGATGCCAAAAATTTATCCTAATTGATGAAAATTGTAATTTATTAGAATTAAAATAAAATGTAAAAATAGGGGTAAATGACGGTTTTGCCCCTGCCCAACAATACATAAAATTTCAAAACAGTCCCTACTGCTGCCATAGAACATGCATGATTTTCCAAGGCCGATTCGGAGTTGTTTTGATATCCATTTGATTGAAAGATAATTACTATCTCGTTGGGCTCGGCTTGACGATCGATTTGATACCAACTTCGAGCCACGGATCATGTTTTTAATCCACGATCATGCAACTTCAAATTTGTATGAATCTTGGAAATTTCGGATCGATAGTGTGCTCGTTCCTTTATGTATTTCTCTGATTTATTTGTTGAATTGCATCAAGCATACTGTCACGATAGCATTGCAACAAACGTAGCTTGATTTCGTGCTCGAACGAAGATTTTTCCATCTTCGATTTTTGGCCGGAATCTTGAGTTTCGACCGCCAGAATCTAAAGCAACTTCGACACCTTCATTTGCTGAATCCAACCATTCATCATACGCGGGGTTCGAACCAATCATAGCGACCTTACATACGCGATGGAACTTGTTTCATGTCGAATGGGTATGTAAGCATTGTGATATGGCTGCTCGAGTGGGTCGTGATACTACTGATTTTCCTGCAACTGTCTTCACGAATCACCAACTTCTCTCTAGTTTTTCTCGCTGCTTGGGCATCATCATGGGTCGTGCCACATATCAAAATGCTCGTCTTGACGAGACAAACACACTAACAAAATTTGAGTGCGATCTGACTCGTAATAAATGAGATATGAATCTCCAAAGTTGCTGCTTATGACTGTATAAACCAATATCATTTAATGGATATTGGTGCTGGGAGGCCACATAGGAAGCGTACGACCTCTCATCTTTCAATCTTTTGCTCATAACTTTGTCCTGCAGCATCTGTTTAAGCTGAAACTTGACCCTTGGGGGTTTTGAACTGTGAAGCATCTAATGGGGTTGGTCTCAAAGCTATTTGACTTTCTGAAAATAAGGTTCCAGTATAGGGTCTGTTTGATGGTGCTAAAGACTGATTTTCCAAAACTGTTTCTTTTGCCTGCACTTCTTTAGACATTCCGCATTGCAACGAAATTTGGCAGGTATCCTTTTGAAGTACTTTGGAATATTTTCACCCATTCTGGGGAATTCTGAGACTATAAAAAATTACACTATATGTCAAGGCTTTATTGACCGGCTTCTCTTTTATTCCGTATCGGGGACCCAAGGTGCTGAAAAATGTGTTCAAATAAAAATCACTGTTCATTTTAACCTATAGGAATTTTGTAGTATCTTCCTATCTATATATATGGAGAACGTTTATATAAGGTTGCAACCTTAAAATGTAGAATTATAGATGCACCTCAAAAATCTATTGAAAAAAGTTATTTTAAGAATAGACACTCCAATTTTCAAGTGATTTAGATATATATAAAAAAATGAAAATTCAAATACGAATGAGGTTGTGACCATCGAATTGGGCACAGATTCAATCTGAGCCGTTGGCTGACACTGTAGCAGTCAGCTCGTAGACTGACTTGATTATATATATATATATATATGAAAAATATCTTTGTAGACCTTCTTTTTAAGTTTCATTTCTCTATAGACCCAAGGTTTCAAAACCTATCTTGTACATAGAGATTCTATCTTTTATATCTTCCAACTTTATCCACTTTTATTTTATATTTTTGTCAAAACAAATTTAAAAAAGACATTTTTGTTAAACTCCCTCTCTCTACATGTTTTTTTCTCTCTCCCAGTAAATCTCCTAAGTCGTCCCTCTCCGTACTTCCCCAACTCTCTCTTTCTCTCTTCTTATCTCTCTTTCCCCAAACTTCACCAAATCCCTCTATCTTCATTTTTGCCCATCCTCTCTCTCCCCATGCTTTCCCAAATGCCTCTCTCCTCCTATGCTTCCCCATATCTCTCTCTCCATTTTTGCCCATCTTCTCTCTCCCATGCTTCCCCAAATCTCCCTCTCTCTCCATTTTCCCCATCTTCGCCCTCTCTCTCTCTTTCTAAATCACAGTCTCTCTCACCCCAAATCAAAGTCTCTCTCTCTCACCAATATAAGTGACTGTAGCAGTCTTGATTAAAAGAAGCAGAATTAGGGCAAATGTTTTGAAGAAGTTCTAGTGCTTCCTCATCTGATTACAAAGAACCAGAAGATATAGAAGAACTAGACCAAGAAGATGAAGTTTGGAATTTCATTAAATTTCTTAGTGCTGATGCCGGATAAAAAGCAAGATCCTGAGCATCTCATGCTCTTTGCGATTGTTCTGGTTGGGCCTACTGGTGGCCCATTCATGGCATTGGTTTTACTATGTTCTTCTATTTGCTCTTGACATTGCCTAGAACATGGTATATGTACCGGCAAAATCATTGGAATCTTCACTTTGTGGAAATGGATTGCGTTTTCTAAGATAGGTTTATTCCAACTTATGAATAGGCAAGATAGAATTTGGAAAGGGAAAATTATCAATGAAACTGATCACACTGAATTTTGATGATTATGAATGAACATAGCAATGGTGACTTACCTACTCTTAAGCCCTGGCCATTTGAGATGGGAAAATAAGAGCTTCAGTTGCTGTGATTTGGGGTGAGAGAGAAAAAGACTATGATTTATAGAGGATGTAGAAATTGGAGAGAGAGGGATTTGGGGGAGCATATGAGACAGAGGTTTGGGGAAGCACGGGGGAGAGAGATGGATCTAAAGAATCACAGGAGAGAGGATGAGAAAAAGGGAGAGCTTTGGGGAAGCACAGGGAGAGAGAAAGGATGGGAAAAAACTTGGGGAAGCACAGGAGAGAGAGGATGGAGAAAAATTGAGAGAAAGAGAGAGGGGTTTGAGACCTTTATAGGGAGAGAGAAAGTGGACCACGTGAGGAGAAAGAGCGGGTTTGAAAAATATGTCTTTTTAAATTTGTTTGGGATAAAAAGTTGGAATAAAAATAGGTAAAGTTGATTAGGGGGCTAGAAGATACGTTTTCAAAATTTGGGTCTACCAAGAAAAAAAAGTTAAAGCTAGGGTCTATAGAGATATTTTTCCATATATATATATATATATATATATATATATATATATATATATATATATATATATATATATATATATATATATATATATATATATATATATATATATATATATATATATATATATATATGGAATATAATACAAAACGCCTACAGGTAAAAATGAACAGTGATTTCGGCTTATGCTCATCACCATCCAAACTTCATCGCACCCTCACAATTGTCCGGTAGTGTTTCAATTGTCATTTGTTTTTTTACTGATCGGAATGATCTAAAAATTGGAGCATATGTACATATTAGTGAGACACACTTAATAAATATATGAAAAAAATAATTCGTAAAATATAAATTGACCAAACTACCCTTGTAAATTTTCGGTGGTAATTTGGTCAATTTATACTTCGTGAATTATTATTTTTTTTATATTATTATTAAGTGTGCCTCACTAATATATACAAATGCTCCAAATTTCAAGTAATTTGGATATGTAAAAAAAATATGAAAACTGAAACACTACAGGACAACTGTGACCGTGCAATGAAGTTTGGAAGGTGATGAGGGTAGAATAAATCATGGTTAATTTTCACCTATAGGCGTTGGGAAGAGTTATATATATATATATATATATATATATACATATATATACATATATATATATATATATATATATATATATATATATATATATATATATATATATATATATATATATATATATATATATATATATATATATAGGAAAACTCTTCCCAACGCCTATAGGCAAAAATGAATAGTGATTTTTCCTACCCTCATAAATTTCATCGTGTGGTCACGATTGTCGGGTAGTTTTTTATTTTTTATTTGTTTTTTACAAATTGGAGTAACCTAAAATTTAGAAGGCATGTACATCTTATTGAGGCGCATCTAATAAAAATATAAAAAAAATTATCCGCGGAAAACAAATTGACCAAAATACAAACGAAACATTTTGGGGTATTTTGGTAATTATTTTCATGTAAAATATTTGTTTTATATTTTTCAAAGATTCCTATATTCATGATAAATACACGTTCTAAATTTCAGGTCATTCCGATTTATAGAAAAATAAAAAATAAAAAAAAATACTACCAAACATTCGTGACCGCGCGATGAACTTTGGACGGTGATGGAGAAAGTTAAAATCACTGTTCAATTTAGCCTATAGGCGTTGGGTAGTGTTTTTCATATATATATATATATATATACTTCCCATCCAAAGAATAAGAAGGAAGAAATCAAACCAGTTAATGCCACGATCATGATGGAGCACGACCCTGGAAATCAGATCCTTAACTGGTTTATATTAAAAAAAGGAAGCTGAGATGAAATCTCATTTGAAACATTGTAAATCCACAAGGATATCCCTCAAATCCAACCATGATTTCCGCCATATCTGCATTGCCTTAAACCCAAAACCCAGTATCTTTATTCCCCATTAAATCCAATATCTCTACCCCAACTCCATGAATGGATCAACTTATAGCAATTCCAAGCCCTTCACGTATTCCAAAACCCTAACCAGTTGCTAACTTCAGTCTCTCATATATTTCATTTCCAAATAAGGCTTAAACTTCCTGGTTTCATTTACATTAGAAGATCTGAACCATGACCCAATTTAGGCAACTCATATCTCCACACCCCTACAATGAAGGATTTAAACCCCTCAGCTCCACCCCAACATCATAATCCCCCCTCTCTCTCGCTCTCTTAACCCGATCAGGCGTTTCTCTCTCCCTCTACAGCTTCTTTCTTGCACTAGAGGAGCAATGGAGTCGAAGAGCTCAACTAGTTCAGAGTTATGGACTCGCAGGTGCCCAACAGGTCCACTCGCCCTAGCACTTGACCTCACCCTTGGTGGCACTGGTCTCGAGCCAGAGGCACGTGCTTTGGTCCAGCGTCTCTACCCGTGCATGTATTGCGACCGCAAGTTCATAAGTTCTCAGGCACTCGGAGGCCACCAAAACGCGCACAAGAAGGAGCGCTGGGCAGATCAACGAAAGAACCCAAGTTCGATCCGTCATCTCTGTAACTTGGCTCCATTGCCTTCGAACCTTTTCATAAGATCTCCTTTTGTGGGTATGGATCTACGAGCGCAGATGCACTACTGGGTTCGACCTGGGTCTGCACCCTCTTATGGGGTGGGCACGATGCCTAGTGAGCCTAAGGGAGGATTTGGGCTCTCAGAGGAGGACATGACTTTGTTGGGACAAGAGAGAAAGACCAGGATTCCCGTGGATGTGGACCACAAAATTGAGGACCTTGATTTGTCTCTGCGGCTTTGATTTGTCTCTGCGGCTTTGATGCTCATGTGTTGCTGAATAAAAGTAGAATAAATATTGGCACGGGACACTGCATGATTTGGAGTACATTATGCGACATTAGAAATTTGTTTTATGCAACATTAATAATTTGCTTTGGACAGTTCTATTGAATTTGAGAATTTCTTTTGACTTTCCTTCCTTGTGGAATGCTTTCACTTTCAGGAATCTTATTGTGTCTCTCATCAAATGTATGTTTTATAACAGTAATTATTACGACTTTAAAAATGTGATAATTATATTGTATTAATGGCTAAATAGAAATATATATTAAGTATGATACTATATAAATTTATAAATAAATATGAGGAACTTTTGCAATTGTTAAAACTTTCTATTAACTATATATACCTTTCAGCATCATAACAAATATAGATATTTATTTAATAGTACATGTATATAATTTTTAATATTTTGAATCTCAATTAAAAGTTTTATCATATGCAAGAAATATAGCTATAACGTTATAATTATATAGCTGTAATAATTTTAATGAATATTATGATAATTAAAATAATTATAGTCCTAATTAGTTATGAATATTTTATACTCGTATTAAAGTACTGATCAATTTATTTTATGTGTACTAGGAATAAGTATAGTTGAATTTATTATAATAACGAATACAGTTTACATGCTAAAAAAACTACCAAAGTTCTGCACAGCACAGTGAGTATGTCTCATTGTGTGTGGATAAGTGTGGAAGATAAATGTGATCAAACAAGAACATGCAGACAAGGCTAAGCAAGAGATAAAGACAGAAATAGAACATTTATCAAATGAGATTAAACCAAATATTTCTAGGCTAAGATAAGGTTACATCTAATCTATTTTAGATAGAGTAAACCGTACACCCTATCTTTTTCTCTCTTTTTTAATTCTAAAAAACAAAAGATATATTTAAAGAGATAGAGTCAAATATTTCTAAACTATGCAAATAATACTTTTAAAAGGAAACAGATACCATCAAAGAGATAAGATCAAGTCTATTCTATGCAGATAAGAGAGAAAAAGCCCAAATCTATATTCTTTTTTTATCAAGAAAAAGATAAAATCAAAATTTAAATTATGCAGTCTGAAATGATAAGGGAAAGATCTAAGTTCTATTTTATTTATTTTTTTGTATTTTTTTGAAATTTACATAAGAGAAAATGGGGAAGCAGAAAATACTGAAAAATCACACGGGTCGAAAGAACCGAAAGGATGGGTTGCCAAAATATTTTTCTAGTAGTCTGCCTACGCCACACAAGGAGTGTCGTGCAATGTGACATAGGGTGTGTCACACAGATTTGTGCAACACGAGGAGTGTCGTGCAGACAGACCACTATGTGTTGCCCCAAATAGGGAGTCTTGAATTGAAGTTTGGGGTTTTGTTGAATGATTTTCGATGTTATTTGCCCTATGTGGTTTCTATTTTTCTAGAGAAAAGCTACTATAAAAATTTAAGAGGCTTTTTAAATAAAAAACACAAATTTGAAGCTTGAAGGGCCCACGATCTGGTGCCAGACTTTTATGCATGGATTTGCATCAATCTCTGAGAGAGATCAACTTCAATACCATACGGAACGTGTTAAATTTATGAAATAGTAAAGAGAGTGGAGCGGCTCAAAAACATAAAAAAACTATATAGATCTGATTCTTTTCTAAGTCTACTGGCAGCACCAACTTTAGAATCAGTGTATATGACCTTTTAAATACCTCTAAGGATCGGAAACCCAAAGTTTCAAGCTTGGATCAGTCTACTCTTGTACCACCGTCTTCTCTTTATTGAGGCATTTGCTTGCTAAAATTTGGTAGATTTGAGACTCTTTCACCAAGATCTAGGGCTCCTAAAGCTTTATAAGGGGCTAAGGATTTTTAGGAAAGGTTTACCAAATTTTTTCTAAGTATGGTTGATGATTTTCCCTATTTTTTTAATGGATTTCGGGAGGTCTTATTTATTAATACGAATTTTGGGATTCTCGAGTATTTTTAGAGATTTTTCTGATTTTTTCTAATTTTATAAGATTTGTCTAAGGATTTTTTCCTGTTTTCTGAATTTTCTAGAACTATCTTAATAATTTCAACAGATATTTCCTCGGAATTTTTCTCTATTTTTGGTCAATGTTTTAGTTCATTTTCTAGCACTTGTGGAAGGAGTATTTATAGGTTGAAGTAGGGTTATGGTTGAAAATAAATAAATTGGATTCAAAAAAGTCTTGGAATTTTCGATTTTTTTATATTATTTGGATAAAACCGACTTTAGTCATATGTATCTCTAGTCTTGGGTGAGGAAACCACAACGCCGGACCCATCGGGTTGCGTGAGCTGTGGTCCATCGCGTGCCGCCCCGCGCATCCGTTCGGAACGCAAGCCTCCTTGCGTGGCCTGACGCACTACATGGTGCATGGCCCATGGGGCTATTTTCGTCTTTTCGACTTTAATTCTCCCAAAGCTTTCAAACTTCACTTTGTAGGTCAGTTTTGGGTGTTAAAAAACTCTCGGGTCTACTACGGCTTATAGATTTCGAAAGATTTTTTAATAGTTAAACAGGGTTTTGGTATATTAGGGTCCATTAAGGTTTGTGTGGTCCTATCAGTTTAGAATAAGGGCTTTTCCAAATTCCCATAGCAATAATTTTGAGGGGAATGTCTACTCGGAGTATTCTATTCATAATTAAATGACTTAAATTTATTGGTTATACTGCTAGCGATTGGAGCGGCAATATTAACGAAGGAGAAGTATTATGGGTATTGTATTCCATATTAGCTTTACAACTTTCACTCGATTATAAAAAAAAAAGAACCCATTGAAGCTTTAACCAGATGTGAAGCTAAATATGTGGCTGTATATTAAGTATGTTACTATATAAATTTAAAAATAATTATGGGAAACTTTTGCAATTGTCAAATTTTTCTATTAACTATATATACCTTTCAGCAATATAACTAATATAGATATTTATTTAATAGTACATGTATATAAATTTTAATATTTTAAAATTCAATTAAAATTTTTAACATATGTAAGAAATATAGCTATAACATTATAATTATATTGCTGTAATATTTTTAATGAATATCATGATAATTAAAAAAAATTGTAGTCCTAATTAATTATGAATATTTTATACTCGTATTAAAATAAGTATAGTTGAATTTATTATAATAACCAATATAATGTACATGCTGAAAAACAACCAAAGCTCTGCACACCAGACTGTGTTCCTGCACGGTATAGGGGTTTCCAAAAATTTGAAATTCTGTGATTATGTCGTAACGTGTGTGGGATAAGAGTGGAAGATCAACATGTATGTGATAAATGTAACTAAGTAAGCACATCCAGACAAGTCTATCTACTTATGTAAGAGATAACGATGGAAATAGAGGATTTATCTAATGAGATTAAACCAAATATTTTTAGGCAAAGCAGATAAGGTTACATCTAATCTACTTTACACCGAGTAAAACCTATGCCCTATATTCTTCATTTTTTTTCTTTTTTTTTTTCTTTTTTTTTTTTTTTTTAATTTGAAAAGATAAAAGATGTCTTTAAAGAGATCGAGCCTAATAATTCCAAACTTTGCAAATAATGCTTTTAAAAGGAAACAATACGATCAAAAAGATAAGATCAAGTCTAATCTAAGCAGATAAGAGAAAACAAACCCAAATCCATCTTCTTCTTCTTTTTATCATGAAAAAGATAAGATCAAAATTGAAATTATGCTTATAGGACTAAAAAAAAGTAGATAAGATCAAACCTGAAATGATAAGGGAAAGACGTAAGTTCTATTTTTTATTATTTTTGTATATTTTTTTTAAATTTACATTAGAGAAAACAGGGAAGAAGAAAAAACTGAAAAATCACATGGGTCGAAATTGAAAGAAAGACCTATGTGATCTTTTGCCGGGGAAATACAATTTTTTTTTTTTTTTTTTTATAAAAAATAATCACCCCTTATAATTTTGGCTACAAGATTGATCACAAATGATCTTATTACAAATAAAAGAAATTCCAAAAATAAATAACACATCAATAATATAAATCTCAACTACTTGATGCCATTCATACAACCTATTACTGTGCTTAAAAATATAAAATAAAAGAACAAACAAATAAAAGAAAAGATGCAGGAAATTACATTAACTGGGCTTTTTACACACCACATCGAGTCACCGCACCCAATGGCGCGAGATCTGTGGTTTAGCTTGCAAACTATATAGCCACCCTTAAAATATTTACTAAACCTTAACCCCCAAAACTAACTTAGGCTTCCCTCTAGTTTTTCCAACCCTTAGTTTCTTTTTAGGTTTAGAGAGGAGATAGAGAGTACTACCTAGGGTTAGCAGAGAGGAAGTTTAGAGAGAGAAATATGGAGCAGAGAGAATGGGGCGTGCCCCTCTAGGAGAGAGAGAGGTGAGAGAGAGAAGAGAGGTTGTGTGTAGAGATTGGGGGGAGAGCACCCCTATTTATAGTGGATATTTAAGTTTAGGGTTTTTTCATTGTTTGACTCTTTCATGAGATTGAATCTAGACCGTTGACCAAGGTGACTTGTGGAGTGAGAGATATGAGTCATCCATTCCATAGATGGGCCATCGACATTATGGAAGGTGCTTGGACAATTATCCCCCTTTTCTTAAACAATTTTCCCATCAATGTATTTAAATTAAATAAATATCATGTATTCCATAAAATTACATGATTCATGTCACATATTCCATAAGGATATGTCAATAATTATCAAGCAAATAAATACTACCAAATAAGATAAGGCCAATATTTCCCTTCCAAGATTTGACCACATGCTACAAATCAAAGTTAGTATACTTAATAAACTTGAACACAAAGCAACAAGAGAAGCCAAGAGGTGGGGCGTGCCACTCCTTTGTGGCACACGTGGGCCCCCACCCACATGCCACATGGTGGGCCCATGTGTACTTTAGGCCCCTTATGGAATTTTATAAACAATTTTAAAATTAAACAATTTAATATATGAATTTTTACAATCGTGTAAAATCAATAACTGTATTTTTATAAGCCCAAAAAACTTAAATAAAATATTGAGAGATTTATAAAAATTCAAATAATAAAACTAAAAATATTTTAATAATAAAATGAACACAATTAAATTAATATGATGGGAAAAGGATCCATATGGTTTTGGGAATACAATCTGTAATAATGGGGTACTCCACCTTCAACTGTGGACTACAGACCACACTAGTTTATCGAACCAACCAAGTGTTTTCCATGACCCAGTATCCAAGCAGAGGCTCATTAGCGAGTCATCAATGTCAGGTCGATGAATCAAGGGGTCGCAATCTCAGTCTGTGGATTACAGGTCCTCCCCTAGAGCTAAGTCAAGGTCACCCCGACCGGATGTGACCACAGCTCTATGGTGCATAGGGGTATTTCTCGCACATGTATACGCTTCACCCAAAGGTCGATATCTGGCTTTTTCGAACGATCTATCGATATGCATGTCGTGTGATGGAACATGGATAAGGTTTTGGCCCCCGTTTCAGTAGGTCTACCATCACACACAAGAGTCACGTAGTCCCTCGGCTTACTCATCTAGGCATAAGCTCCGACCTCATCATGGGCTAATCCAAAATCCTCCTCGATTTAATTCTTTATGCCCATGGTCCTTGAGGGATAACACTCCCATTGATTTTATATTTCACTATAATAAAAGTGTTTCAATACACACTCATAAGGCCTTTAAAGACCACATAAACCCAACATCTCCCACTTTGCCTTTGAAGGCCTTACATTCTGTCTTCCTCACTTTCTCTCATCCCCATCTCTCTCACTTGTCTTACAAAAACATTAGGTATAAGCCCCTTAGTCAAAGGGTCTACAATCATCAAATCTGTAGATATGTAGCGGATCTCGATCTCTTTCAATCTCACCTCATTTCTCTGGTGATAAGAATAAGGCTTAATATGCTTGGAGTTCTTGTGAAACCGAGGCTACACAAATAGTCGCAGTGTTGTCACAGAGAATTCGCACTGCCTCACAACGTACAGGATAAAAATTAAGTTGATTAAGAAATTTCTTAATCCACACGGGCTCCTTAGCGGCTAGATAGCATGCCACATACTCGGATTTCATGGTGGACAAGGCCACAATATCTTGTTTCTTTGACTTCCAAGAAACCGCACTGCCTCCAAGCATAAACACATACCCAGATGTAGACTTCGCATCATTTGGATCCATGAGATAGCTTGCATCTGAATATCTATCTATTGCAATTTCAGTTCCCCCCTTATATGTGAGTGCATAGTTCATGGTCCCCTTTAAATATCTGAGAATTTTTTTACAGCTTTCCAATGCTCATTTCCTGGATTACTTTGGAAATGGCTCACCAGACTCGTGAAGAAGGACAAGTCAGGCTTTGTTCTTGTCAAGGCATACATAAGGGACCCAACTGCACTCCTGTGTGGCACTCTCTCCATGGCTCTTATATCTATGTCTTCGGTAGGACACAGCTTATTACTAAGCTTCGTCTTTTTGTCAATTGGGGTAGACATGGGCTTACACATACTCATATCAAACCTTTCCAAAATCCTCTTACAGTAGATTGCTTGAGAAAGTTGGATAGTCTTCTCTCTCATGTTTCTTATTATCTTGATGCCCAACACATATGAAGCTTCTTCAAGATCCTTCATATTGAAGTTTTGTACAAGGAAATTTTTTGTCTCTACTACTAGAGCAATTCAGCTACTAACAATTAGCATATCATCCACATATAATGATATAAAGACCACATCACTCCCACTGACGTTTTGATATATGTAATAATCCTCATTATTTATGGAGAACCCTGCAAGACCAAGGGTCCTCTGGAATTTTATATACCACTGTCGCGATGCTTGTTTCAGGCCATAAAGGGATTTATTAAGTTTTCATACTAGGTTCTCTTTCCCTTTCTCCTCAAATTCCTCAAGTTGGATCATGTAAATTTCTTCTTCTAAATCTCCATTTAGAAAGGTTGTTTTGACATCTATTTGATGAACCTCAAAGTCAAAATGGACTGCTATAGCTATAAGGATTCGGATGGATGGAAATTTAGCAATAGGGAAAAACTTTTCCTCATAATCTATCCCATCTTTCTTGGTAAAGCTCTTTGCAACTAAACCTAGCTTTGTATATTTCTATTTTCCATTCAGAGTTCGACTTTTTCTTCAAAATCTACTTACAACCAATGGCCTTATGTTTTTTAGGTAGATGTACTAATTCTCATACATGGTTTTGGTTAATGGAAGCATACTCATATTTCATGGCTTTTACTCAGTATTCTTTTTCAGGACAGGCCAAGGCTTTATGGTGAGTTCTAGGTTCTGAATCTGGATCTTCCCTACCTTTATCAAATGTTCTCTAAGGTAGACAAAATGTTCTAGGTAAAGAGGTGGTCTACTGACTCGATTACTTCGTCTTGGTTCAGATAAAGGTTCACTTTCTTTAGAGAGCTCAGGAACAGGTTGGGTTGGTTTAGAAGTTTCAGGTTTAGGGTCTCGAACTTTATCGACCTCCTCATAAAAGTCGGCTTGTTTTCTACTCACCCTTGCTTCAAGGAGCTCTTCCAAAAGTGAGCATCGCGGCTTTCAATAACCGTACATATTTCAAGGTTGTAGAATCGATGCCCCTTACCATGATCTGGGTAACCAATGAAAACGAATTTGATAGTTTTGGGTTGCAATTGGTTCTATTTTGATGTGGGTTAAGGACATGGGCTGAGTAACCCCAAACTTTCAAGTGTTCAAGGGAGGGAGTACGACCTATGAAAATTTCGTGAGGAGTAAGTGGGGCAGCTTTTGTGGGAGTCCGGTTAAGGATGGAACATGCCATTAATACAGCTTCTCTCCACAACTCCAATGAGAGATTTGCATGCCCCATTACACTCATTACCATTTCCACTAAGGTCCTATTCCTTCTCTCAGCTATACCATTTTGTTCAGGAGTATAAGGCATGGTGTACTGATGGATGATCCCATTTTCAATGCACAATTCTTTGAAAAGGTCGGATGAATATTCCCCCCCTCTATCGGTTCTAAGGACTTTAATTTTCAAGTTGGTTTGATTCTCTACCTGGGCCTTATATTCTTTAAAGTTTTTTAGGGCTTCTGATTTTGCATGAATAAGGTACACATGGCCATATCGCGAGTGATCATCTATAAAAGAGTTAAAATATCTTTTTCCACTTTTAGTGGTCACATTCATAGGTCCACATATGTCATTATAGATAATTTTCAATACGTTAGTAGCTCTTTTTGCCTTGGTGGTATTTTTCCTTATTAATTTTTCTTGCACACAAGACTCGCACACTTTTGATAAATCTCTCTTATAATTTTGAAGAATCCCGTCCCTTTTTAATCTTTCTATTCGTTTGATATTAATGTGTTCTAACCTTATATACCATAGGGTAACATCCAATTCATTAGGGGACGAGATATAAACAACATTATCTTTTATTTCATTAGTAAATAGCCCATCTACAAGTCGTCCAGTCATGATCACATCTTTCCTCTTTTTTACCACCACTTTCTCCCCAATGTTTATGAATTCACTCATAAACATCTTAAAAGCCAAAACCAAATACTTCCCCAAATCAGGAGTATAAAAGTGCTTGCTTTAGGATCAAGGTGTTCCCACTCTTCAGTTTCAGCTCAAAACTTCCAACTCCAAGAACATCAGTCTTCTGATTTTTTCCCATGTAAATGTGCTGCTATTTTGACCCCATGGGAGTAAAAGAACGAAAACCTTCCTTGGTGTTTGTGATATGTGCCGTAGCACTTGAGTTAAGACACCAAGAGGCTCCCTTGGGGTCAGCCAGCATAGACTTAAAAACCACATATGTCAATTCCTTATTTGTCCCTCCAGATTTGTTAAACCAACAACTATTGGCTATGTGGTTTACCTTCTTGCAAATAAAGCAAGTTCGAGTCTCTCTCTCTTTGCTCCCTTATTTCAAACATCTCTCATTTTGAAATCTTTTTTATTTCCAAAATTATTTCTTCCCTTTCCGTTCTTAAATTTAAACGAAGGTGAAGATTTTACCATATGCACGGCTTCCCATGGAGTCATTGTCAGTAGTTGCCTTGAATTTTTCCTTCCTCTTCTGCTTTGATTGTAGTGATGAGCTTCTCCAGTTTTGGTGCTTTCCTTCTGGCTGCGACGAAAGATATGAAGGTCTCCCATGAATTAAGAAGTGAATTCATAAGATGAACCACTTGCATAGGTTCATTAGGTTTCATGCATGTATCTTCTAGCTCTCTGACTAGTGCACGAAACAGGTGCACATGATCTGCAACCTTAGTACCTTTTTCCATCTTCAATTCATTATACCTTCTCATAGCCATGGTTTGCTTCCTTCTCATAGCCATGGTTTGCTTCATAAGAGAGGGTACAACATACTCTCTCTCAAGTTTATCATAAATTTCATTTGCAGTATAGATTGACTCATACTTAGAATCATATGAGTCAGTCATGGGAAATAAAAGAATGTGTTTGCATATCAGAATCCTCCTCTTCCAATTGGCGTACTCATCTTTAATGACTTGAGATGAGTCGTCAATTGGACGACGAGGTCGGTCCTCAAAGAGTACCTCATGCAAGTTTTCCTCGTAGAGCACAAATTTGATTTTTCTTTTCCATAAGACAAAATTGGTCCCATCAAACCTTTTAGCTTTCAGGATCTCTGAGATGAAGGTATGAACAACCATATATTTCTATTCTCAAGCAAAAATAAGAAAAGACTTCTAATAGCAATCAAGTAAAACTAGCTCTGATACCAATGAAAGAAAGACCTATGTGATCTTTTATATGGGAAATACAATTTTTTTTTAATAAAAAATAATCACCCCTTATAATTTTGGCAACAAGATCACTCACAGATGGTCTTATTACAAACAATAGAAATTCCAAAAATAAATAACACATCAATAATATAAATCTCAACTACTTGATGTCATTCATACAACCTAATACTGTGCTAGAGAGTATAAAATAAAAGAACAAACGAATAAAAGAAAAGATGTCGGAGATTACCTCAACCAGGCTTTTTACACCCCACACCGAGTCACCACATCCAATGACGTGGGACCGGTGGTCTAGCTTCAATCTCGAACCGAGATAGCTGATTTTGGCCAAACTATGTAAACACCCTTAAAATCTCTACTAAACCTTAACCCCCAAAACTCATTTAGGCTTCCCTCTAATTTTTCCAACCCTTAATTTCTTCTTAGGTCTAGAGAGGAGAGAGAGAGTATTGGGTTTTGGAGAGAGGAAGTTTAGAGAGAGAAATATGGAGGAGAGAGAGTGGGACGTGCCCTTCTAAGAGAGAGGTGTGACAGAGAGAAGAGAGAGAGGTTATGTGTAGAGATTGGGGGGAGAACATCCTTATTTATAATAGATATTTAGGTTTAGGGTTTCTTAGGCTTTTCCCATAGTTTGCCTCTTTCATGAGATTGAATCTAGACCGTTGATCAAGGTGACTTGTGGGGTGAGATCTGAGTCATCCATTCCATAGATGGGCCATCAACATTATGGAAGGTGCTTGGACCATTATTCCCCTTTTCTTAAACCATTTTCCCATCAATATATTTGAATAAAATAAATATCATGCATTCCATAACATTGCATGATCCATGTCACATATTCCATTAGGATATGTCAATAATTATCGAGCAAAAAATACTACCACATAAGATAAGGTCAATATTTTTCTTCCAAGATTTGACCACATGCCACAAATCAAAGTTACTATATTTAATAAACTTGAACACAAAGCAACAAGAGAATCCAAGGGGTGGGGCGTTCCACCTCTTTGTGGCACATGTGGGCCCCCACCCACATGCTACATGGTAGGCCCATGTGCACTTTGGGCCCCCATGCAATTTTATAAACAATTTTAAAATTAGACAATTTAATATATAAATTTTTACTATCTTGTAAAATTAATAACTATATTTTATAAGTCCAAAACATAAATAAAATATTGAGAGATTCAAAAAAATTCAAACAATAAAACGAAAAATATTCAATAATAAAATGAACACAATTAAATTAATATGATGGAAAAATGATCCATATGGTTTTAGGAATTAAATCTGTAATAATGGGGTACTCTACCTTCAACTGTGGACTACAGATTACAATAGCTTTATCGAATAGACCCAGTGTTTCCCATGACCCACAGTCCAAGCAGGGAATCATTAGCGGGTCACCAAAGTCAGGTCGATGAATCAAGGGGTCGCAATCCCAGTCTGTAGATTACAAGTCCTACCCTAGGGACGAGTCAAGGACACCACGACCTGATACGACCACAGCTCTATGGTGTATAGGGGTATCTCTCGTACATGCATGCGCTTCACCCAAAGGTGGATATCTGGCTTTCCCGAACGATCTATCGATATGCATGCCATTTGATGGAAAATGGATAAGGGTTTGACCCTCGTCTCAGTAGGCTTACCATCACATAAAAGCGTCGCACAGTCCCTCGACTCACTCATCTAGGCATAAGCTCCGACCTCATCAAGGGCTAACCCAAAACCCTCGTCAGTTTAATTCTTTATGCCTAGGTACCTTGGATTTTCCAACTGACTGGCCTAGATTGATAAGCACAGTCCGACATAAGCAAACATCGTTTGCTTATTATGGTCCTTGAGGGATCACACTCCTACTGAGTTTATTTGTCACTATAGTAAAAGTGTTTCAGTACACACTCATAAGGCCTTTAAAAGCCACATAAACCCAACAGAAATAACCGAATAAATGGGCTACCAATTTTATTTCCAATAGTCTGTTTGCGCGACACAGGAAGTCTCGTGTAACGTAACACAGGGAGTGTCACACGGATTTGTGCATCATGAGGAGTGTGGTGTAGCCAGACCCACTCTGTGTCGCCCAATACAAGGAGTCCTGAATTGAATTTTCGAGTTTTGTTTAATGATTTTCGGTGTTTTCTGCCCTATATGGTTTCTATATTTCCGGATAAAAGCTACTATAAAATTTTAAGAAGCTTTTGAAAATCAAAATACACTCATTCGAAGCTTGATGGCCCCACGATTGGGCGCCAAACTGTTTATGCTCGGATTTGTGTCGATCTCAGAGAGAAATCAACATAAATACCATGCAGAACGGGTTAAATTTATGAAATAATAGAGAGGTTTGATTATTTTTTGAGTCTACTGACTATGCCAACTTCATAATCAGTGTATATGACCTTTAAAATACTTCTTAACTTTTTTTCTAACTCAAAGAATTACTTACCTATAAGGACCGGAAACCTAAAGTTTCAGGCTTGGATCAGTCTCCTCTTCTTGTGCCACCATTTCCCCTTTTTTTGATGCCTTTGCTTGCTGGAATTTGGTAGGTTTGAGACTCTTTCACCTAGATCTAAGGCTTCTAAAGCTTTATAAGGGGCTAAGGATTTTTAGATAAGGATAACCTAATTTTTTCTATGTTTAGGAGATGGTTTGCTCTATTTTTCTAAAATATTTTGGGGCTCTTATTTATTAATACGAATTTTTGGATTTTCTAGTATTTTGGAGAGTCTTCTTGATTTTTTATAATTTTATAAGATTTATCTAAGGATTTTATCTTATTTTCTGAATTTTCTAGATCTATCTTAATAATTTTTACAAATATTTCCTCAGGATTTTTCTTTATTTTTGGTCAAATTTTCAGTTCATTTTCTAGTACTTTTGGAAGGAGTATTTATAAGTTGAAAGTAGGGCTATGATAAAAAATAAATCAATTCGATTCAAGGGTCCAAATTCTGTAAAAAATTCTCTAAAAGTCTCGAAATTTTAGAGTTTTTTAGAATATTCAGATATAACCGACTTCAGTCATATGTATCTCAAGTCTTGGGTGAAGAAATCACCACCCTGGACCCATCAGGTCGCATGAGGTGTGGTTCATCGCGTGGCGCCTCGTGCATCTGTGTGGAACGCAAGCCTCCTCGTGTGGACCGACGCGCTACGTAGTGCATAGTCCAGGGGGGTTATTTTCATCTTTTCGACCTTAATTCTCCCAAAGCTTCCAACCTTCACTCTGTAGGTCAGTTTTGGGTGTTAAAAAACTCTCGGGTCTACTACGTCTTATAGATTTCGAAAGATTTTTGAATAGTTAAAATGGGTTTAGGTATACTAGGGTCCACTACGGTTTGTGTGGTTCTTCCGGTTCAAAATGAGGGTTTTTCGAAATTCCCATAGCAATAATTTGGAGAGGAGTGTTTAAAAAGAAGTATTCTATTCACAATTAAATGAATTAAATTTATTGATTATAATGGTAGCGTTGGGAGCTGCAATTTGAATGAAGGAGAAGTACTATGGGTAATGTATTCCATATTGGCTTTACAACTTTCACTCGATGATAAAAAAAAAGCAACCAATTGTTGTTTTAACGAGATGTGAAGCTAAATATATGGCTGTATATTAAGCATGATAATATATAAATTTATAAATAAATATGGGGAACTTTTGCAATTGTCAAAAGTTTCTATTAACTATATATACCTTTCATTAATATAACTAATATATAATATTCGGATAAAACCGACTTTAGTCATATTTATCTGAAGTCATGGGCAAGGAAACGACCGCCATGGGTCCATCGGGTTGCGTGAGGTGTGGCCAGTCGCGTGGCGCCCCACGCATTCTTGCGAAATGCATGCCGCCTCGCATGGCTCGACGAGCTACGAGGTGGGTGGCCCAGGGGGTATTATGGTCTTAATTTTCAGCCTTAATTCTCCTAAAGCTTCCAAGCTTTCCTCTGTAGGTGAATTTTGGGTAATTTTTGGACTGTTAAATAACTTTGGGATCTACTACGGCTTACAAATTTCGAAAGATTTTGGAATAGTTAAACTAGGTTTCGGTATACTAGGGTCCACTAGAGTTTGTGTGGCCCTTCCAGTTCAGATTCAAGGTTTTTCGAAATTCCCATAGCAATAATTCGAGGGGAGTGTTTACAATGGAATATTCTATTCATAATTGAATGAATTAAATTTATTGGTTATACTACTACCGATTGGAGCGGCGATTTGAATGAAGGAACACTATGGGTAATGTATTCCACATTAGCTTTACAACTTTCACTCGATGATAAAAAAAGAAACTAATTGTTGTTTTATCCAAATGTGAAGCTAAATATATGGTTGCATTTCGTGTGTGTATATCATGCCATTTGGCTGCAAAATGTGCCGAACATTTTGTAGGTTCCACAAGAAGGCCCCATAAAGATCATTATTAAAAATAAATCAATGATTGTATTCGATTCTATGGGTGGAACAAGTGCATAGATATAAGGTTATTCAATCCAGAAACATGTTAAAAGTAATGAAGTTAAACTAGGTTTTTTGTAAGTCGGAGGCTCAAGTCATTGATATCCTAACAAAGCCATCGAAAACCAATATTTTTTGTCACCTATGAATGTCAATTGGTTTGAAGGAAAAATTTTAAAAATGGGTTTAGGGGCGGATATTATATGCAATGTATGCATGAAAACATTAACCAAGAGAATTAAATGAGTGGTAGGACCGATGTATAAGAAATAGTAGTGGGTATTGGTAATAGGATTTTGCAGACCTTTCTAAAGAGTGAGTTGAGTTTTCTAGAGAGAGCTTATAGACAATAGATATTGGATACCTTATAAATATGTTGTATTTGTAATGTGGTGAGAGAGTAAGAAAGTAGAGAATTGGTGTAGGTGAGAGAAGAAATGAGTGAAGAGAAAGTTCTACTTATTTGTCATTTAAGTAAAGAACATAGTTTATTTGAAAAAAATTCCAATGCACTCTTAAGTTCAGTAGCACCTTTTTACTTGTACTTTCTCTTCTTAATTCAATCGACGAGGACCTCCCTCAAATTTAGCACTCTTCATTTCAAGAAATCTCTTATACTTGGGATTTGACGTTTTATTTGAGATGGGACGCATCACCTTTTGTAAGCATTGATCCTAACTCCTTAGTTTTTAAAAAGATTTTGATAGAAGACTTTGGAAAGGGGGGATGACTTTGAAAATAGAGACTTGTTGGTTATGATTTTAACAAAGTAATTAACATTTTAAAAAACACAAACATAGAGCTTGAAGAATCCAAATCAGGTTTAACCCTAGATGGAGTTCACAAATAATTGAAAGATTATTTTAACCATCCAAGAATTGCCACAATTCTGGTTGTCGTTGGACAGATATAGGTGATTTTTTTAAAATAAATTCCAAAAAGAAAGTCACCATTTTGAAAAAAGAATTGACAGGGGGTGCCGCCCTTGGAATTCTCTAAACTGATTCTGTTTTTTCTTGGGAATTGCATCATTGGGTACCTTTCTCAAAGTTTTTCAAAGGTGGTTAGGCATGCCTTTTCACATAGTTTGATATCATCTTTTCCTTTCATTGGAATTTCTCAAGACTATATTTTACTGATATAGGGGTTTCTTTTTTACTTTTACTAATAACATAATGAAATACAAATGGATTTACACAATTAACTTATCACTTGTAATGAGAACTTTCAAATCTAGCCCTATCCTTGCCGATCCATCTCCGAAATCATTGGCCTTCCAGTAAACATGATTAAAGAATACTACTCAACCAATACATAAATCCATAACCTCCGACGATACGATCTTTAGTCTCCAAGGTGTTTTGGTTCTTTCTTGCATCAATTAATGATATTTAGCGAGACCCCTTCACAGATGCAAGGTACGACAATTTGTCTTTGAGAGATCAACTTCAAGCCTTTGAGCAATGCACAAAATTCCACATGATTTATCGAGGCCCTACCACAAGGTCCAGCTGGTCGGCCCTAGTTTCTCGGCATCTCGTGACGGTGAACCCCTTTCTTAAAACCGCAATGCTTTTTAGAATAGAGAGAAAAATATGCTAGGTTACTGGTCGAGCGGCACGGTGTGTGCCGTTCGAACCATCAAAAGAAAGTTGTGTGAGGTAAGGCTTTCCTCACTTGATGCGGTCGGGACACACGTTGGGGTAGAGCCCTCTTAGAGCACTTTGGAAAGCCCCTCGACCTTTCGGCTCGGTTTGATTCCGGCTGCCTTGCATTTGCACTTTGCTTTCACACACATACGTTTGGAGGGCCTAGGGTGATGACCTTAGTTCGTCTTGTTGAGAGTATGAGAGTTGTGAGATTAGATTTGAGGCGAGGTTTGAGAGGGTTTAAGGGTTTAAAGGGTTTAAGAGGGTTGAAGCGTTCAAGAAGGTTCGAGTTAAGATGTCAAGAAGGAGGGAAAAGAAACACCACCTTAAATTTTGCCAGCCTTTCGGCGTCATCTCCCGTAAGGGCTCATACCGGCGACAAAATAAATGAACTATGCATGAGACCTAGATACCATGGAGGCTAGTCGAAGGTGTGTACCCATGAGGGGAAGTTAACCAGAGAAAGCCTCCTTATTGATTAGCAGACGAAGCGAGAAGAGAAGAAAGAGAAAGGGAACCACTCGTTAATCTTGAAGAGTCTTTCAGTGTAGCCTCCCCTAAGAAGCTATGATGGAGACTTGAGAAAGGCGCTAAGGGTTAAACCTAGGCACCCCGGAGGCTAGTCAGATGGGATTACCCACAAGGGGAAGTTATCCAAGAGCAAGCTTCCTTAAGGCATGGCGGATGAAGTGAGAGGACGAGGGAGGAGTAGAGGGAAGGCATCTTGGAGGCTAGTCAGAGGTGTTTACCCACAAGGGAAAGTCAACAAAGAGCAAGCCTCCTAGAGAGTAGTGGACGAAGTGAGAAGAGTAGAGAGGAGAGGCATCCCAGAGTCTAGTCAGAGATGATTACCCACAAGGGGAATTTAACCAAGAGCAAGCCTTCTGAGGAAGTAACAGATGAAGTGAGAAGAGAAGAGTGGAGAGGCATTTGAGAGGCTAGTCGGAGGTGATTACTCACAAGGGAAAATTAACCAAGAGCAAACCTCTAGTAACGGACGAAGTGAGAAGAGAAGAGAGGAGAGGCATCCCGGAGGCTAGTCAGAGGTGATTACCCGTAAGGGGAAGTTAATCAAGAGCAAGTCTTATTAGGGAGTAATAGACGAAGTGAGAAGAGAAGAGAGAAGTAGAGGAGAATGAGATAAGGGAGAGGTGAGAGGAAAAGGAGGACATCAAGGAATGGAGAGTAAGAGAAGAGAGAAGGTAGAAGAAGGAGAGGGAGAGTGAGAGGAGAGTGAAAAATTCTAGAGGGGGAGACAGAGAAAGAGAGAGAAGATGCTTTAGAGATTGTGTGGAGGTAAAAGTGGGCTGACAGCTTAGCTGCAAGTCAGAGAGAGAGAGAGAGAGAGAGAGAGAGAGAGAGAGAGAGAGAGAGAGAGAGAGAGAGAGAGAGAGAGAGAGAGAGAGAGAGAGAGAGAGAGAGAGAGATGGGTACCTAAGAAAGAGAGGGCAATGGCTCATGACCAACACTTAGGTTGAAGCCCGATGGTTCTTGAAAGCTCTAGAGAAAAAGGTCTAAGGTCTTAGCTAAAAAGGTTAGGGGTGTATGGTTTTGGTGAACTAAGGAGTGTTGTTTGATGAGCTAGAGAGTATGTTTTGATGGTTTAGGAAGTATGGTCCAAGTGAACTTGGGACTTTAGTAGGTTAGGGAGTATATTCTAAGTTGTAAGGGTGCATGGATTGAATGAACTAAGGAGTACGGTTTGATGGGATAGGAAGTATGGTTTGGGTGAACTTCGGAGTATGGTTTGATGGGCTTGAGAATATTGTTCAAGGGTAATCTATTAAGGGGGATAAGTTTTCTCACCTCTCTCGTAATTCTATGCAAGGAAGCTCAAGCTCAATCTTTTAATAAAAATTCAAAAAACCCAACCAAGGAACCATTACATAATACAAAAGATTTTCGTATACAAAGGTGTCCCTTAAACAAGGGTGCACACTAAAAAACAACCCTAATTGCTTAAAAATAAAATTAAAATGAATTAAAATTTATTTTTCGAATTTTGTGAAAAATGATTGTTTCTACCCTTGAAAAATCTTGAAAATGAGAAATAGGCCCCAAAACAATATATAAAAATGACAAATAGGTCCTCTAAAGGGGCCTCTTCCTATCCACATGGCTTCAGGGCTTCTCCCTTGCGATCCGGTAATGCTTCAGATGATCAAACGTCATAGAAATGTAGATCATTCAGAGGCAATCATTTTGATATGTAGTTTGTGCATTGCAATAGAGTTTTGATTGTGGTTTCAAAATTCTAATCATACCCACAAACTTGAATTCTTTCTCCTTAGATATAGCATGTTCCGTCGCATCTTTGGTCTTTTTCTTTATCACAAATTGAACATCACATTGTTGTAATTGTCTTGCACAAAAAATGTCTTAATTTAGAATCCGATTGCTGATCTTATGGTTTACGGAAATTGGAATATGGTTTTCCGGTGATCGAAAAACTATGCCTTCTTTGGAGCATTGATATGGTGTCTTCCCGGCCTTCATCTTGACACAATCTTAACTCAAATCAAAGCCCTTCTAGTCACAGTCGCAGTGGATCTATTTTTTGGGTCATCTAATCTTAAGGATCCAAGAAACATCCATTGGAGCGAGGCGATGTCTTGCTCACAAAATTTTCCAAGTTATGCTTACGATCAAATTTCTCTTTAATATTTCTTCTGTCTTTATGATCATCTCGGGCCTTGCTATATGTCAAATGTTCATCTTAATGAGAAGAATGATACATTAAAATTTGGGATCGATTGGCTTTAAGACGAAAAAAATATGGCCTTTGCAAGAAACCCCAATTTTAAAAATTATAGTTTCCATAAATGGAAACTGGTTCATAGTAGCTTCTCATGAATAATGTAACGCCTACCCAGTTTAGGAAAATTGAACGTAAAAGGGTCAAATTGAATTCAAAATTTATAACCTGGAGTTTTTTCGGCGTTCTGAGTCTGTCTGTGGTGGCTTGATGACCATTCGAGACTTTGGCGATATAGCTCTAGTTCTGAGGTATTTTGTGCATGTTAGAGGGCAACATTGTAATTAACACTTGGCCATGTTCGGTTGTTTCTTTGTTTGATCGAGAAGAAATATGGTGGGCACCATAGGGGCATCATCAAATCTCACCCTCACATGCTATTTGGGGCTAGGATAACTCCATTTCAAATCTCTCCAAAATTAGGCTCATTCTCATGGGCTTTCATAGCCCACATAATTTTTTGGTACCTGCAGTCCTAGGTAACAATCGTTATGGATACTAGGGCATCAAAAATACCGTACAACAACTTGCCCCATTGAATGTCAATCTTTAAGAGGAGCAAGAAGTGTGGCATTCAGAACAAAATCCTTCAAGTTCATATTTTGAATTCTTACCAAGGCATCATTATTGTCTCATAATTTTAATTTTTCCCAATCCCAGGTGTGAACACAACCTTTGGGAGTAAATCATGTCAAACTTCTTCATTGAGGGGTGACTGAGAATGTTTTTTGTTTCAACGACAGGGGTCATTGGGAGTTTCTTTCCCAATCCAGCAACATTTTTTGTTCCAACAACTGGGGTCCTTGTTTAAGGACTTCTGAACCCATTTTATCAAAATCAGAATTTGTCTAGCAGTCGGAGGCCTTGTTTAACTATTTCCTTCCCAATCCGTCATGTTTTCAAGAAAGTTTGGTGGTTGGGACCAATTGGAGCTTCCTCCCCAATTTAGTAATATTTGAATTTTTAGGGAAGTCAGGTGATCAGAGCTAATGGGAGTTTCCTCCTCGATTTACCAGGCTTCAATTTTGATCTACTGGTGGGGCCAATGGGAGCTTCCTCCCCAATCCAACAATATGTTACTTTTGATTAGACAATTGTGGGCCCTAATTGAGCATATGGGCTTATTACACTAGGATGTAACCCCATTGACAGGTGCTGGCCTCTTTGGGGCAACAACTCTAATCTACTAGGCTTAGGGGGGCGCCTTTGTTTTGGCCATGGACCCGAATTCGAAGCTATACAGAATTTGGGAGCCTTAATAAGACAATAACCCATAGTGTGAGGTATTGATCTGACTTCACAATTAATTGCCTTGGGAGAAAATGACTCGATTAGTCTTTGTTATTTCTCTTTTTGTTAACATCTTGGTTGGGAAATCCTTTTGGTAAGTGGCTGATCTAATTTTCCGTATTGTTGATTTTTCTGACTTTTAAGAGCCCTTTGGAAGCTGACCCAAGTTGTTGAATATTTTCTTGACCTCTTTTTGGTTTCAATTGTGGGGTGTCCACGAGGGGCATTGCCTCCCAGGCTACTAAGCTTTTGCATACTGAGTCTATCTAGGCGAGTGCTATATCAACTTGTTCATTGGTCTAAGCGCTCTTTCAAGTTTTCACCTAAACTGAGTGGAAGTAGTACCGCAGAGCAGTTTTCACCAACTATTTTTTTATTAGGCTCTCTTACTCATGACTTCGCAGTCACGTCCATTTGAAACTAATTTTTACTCATGATGATCCTCATTGAACTTGGATCATGCCTGATTTTCTCTTTTTGGTAGTTTTACTTGTGGGTTCATGGCCTTGTCCGCGTCTATTTTCTTTCACTTTTCGGTAGTATGTAATTAAATATATGATGAATACTAGGAAGGTCCCCTTATTGGTGATGGGGATGGAAGAGTGGGTGGAAGCAGGGCCTGAGAGTCACTTGGGGAGATGGGTAACTTGGACAAGACTCAACTGGGGAGAGGCGTGGTTGGATGAGAGCACTCATTCATATTTCTGAATGATGCTTAGTGAGAGACAAGAGTGTCGAGTCGACTACGGTAAAATGGTCAAATGGGGGCGATCATTGAAGGGTTTGAATGGTGCATGTGGTGGTGATGAGAATGCTGACTTGACTGGGGAATGGTGGTTTGTTGCATGGAGTGGATGTGATGGGGGCTCAAAAGGATTTATGAGGGGTGGGATTCATTCGAGAATGAGGTGGTTGATGGAGAGCAATGAGTTTTGAATGATGCGGAGAATGAGGCTAAAGACAGCTATGTGAGGCGTTACTTGATTGGGAAGAGGGAGACTCATGGGAGTCGTGAGTAGTGTGACTCTACTGGGGAGTGATGTTCGATAAAGGTATTGACACCCTCGTGGTCGATGAGTCTAGTGCGCGTTGAATGGTAGGATGTAGTGAGGAAATGGAGAATGAGGTGATTGATAGAGGATGGTGGAAGTGAGAAAGATTGGAGATGATGAAGGTGAGAGAGAATGAAGGGGAGGTGAGAGATGCGAGAGAGGCGAGAGAGAATGAAAGGGAGGTGATAGATGTGAGAGGTGAGAGAGAATGAAAGGGAGGTGAGAGATGTGAGAGAGGTGAGAGAGAATGAAATGGGCCAATGGCTACACCGCTAACTCGATAGAGAGGGTGAGAGAGAGAAGAGGGGGAGAGAGATGGGAGAGAAATGAGAGAGAGACAAGAGAGATAGGTCGACGACTGGGCCACCGGCCTTATAGAGAATGGGAGAGAGAATAGAGAGATGAGAGAGAGAGCGGGAGAAGGGCCAGTAGCCCAAGGAACGGTGGAGAGAGAGATGGAAGAGACGAGAGAGAAAGAGAAATAACCACCCTTTTTGCATGGCACCCCAACCCAGAGGGCCATTTTTCGCCTATTGGGGCATTTCTGACTTTTTAGGGCCATATCTGCCTAATTTCATGTCATTTGGATGCCATTTGGGCCTTTAAATATTCTTCTGACGTTTTTACCTTTGGGTAAAATTTTGATCAAAAGATTCTTTCAAGGGAAGGAGTGGTCTTTTTGTCTCCTCTTTACTTCAAGGTCCCTTATCTTTCTTCAAATAACATTTCTCTTAGAGTGGACCATATGGGGACTAAGGTATTGTGAGGAGTTGTGGGGGAAGCTCGCCATTTTTACCCCTTGTCCATTTATAAAAAAGGGGTAGGACCCTCATTTTTTTTATCACTTCTCCTCATTTTCTTACTTTATAAAGAGAGAAAGTAAAGAAAGAACTCCTTCGAGAGAGAAAGAGTAGACTCTTGGAGAGCTTGGTGAGTGTTTGAGTATTCGGAACTCATGGCGAGCACATCTCTTTGCCTTTTTCTTATTGCATGGTTTGCCTTTATTTCCTCGAGGGAATGGGGAGACATCAGAGGTGCTTCTCCTAAAAGTGCTTTCTACCTGTAGACACCCTGATCTCCATTGAGGAAACTACGGTGGACCAAAGTGCTCTTGGCAAACCACCCTAATAATTGAACCACTCACCCCATCTTGAACCATCCGTAAACTGGCCTCCATGAACCCACGTAGACACCCCATTTAAATCTGGCAAATTCTATAGTTTCTTGAACCTTTAGGATCACACTTAACCTAGCAAACCCAAATTCATAGTTCACAACTTACCTTGTGTCCCATAACCAGTTCGCCTGCCCAGAACCCCGTAAAAACCTTGTTTTGACTCAGATTCTTGTAAATGCCATGTTTTACCAACAAAATCATTAAAAATAGTAAAAAATCTGTTTTGACCCAAATTTTCTCTGAGAGCTTCACATGAGGTCAAGGAACACACTACAATTGGATTTGTTCAATATGAACACTTTTTGATTTAGGCGACACTAGTAGTGTCGCTCAGCCTGGACTGGGTGACACACCTAGTGTCGCTAAGATTTGAGCGATACTACCCATGTCGCCCGGGTGAAACTTCCCATGTCGCCCATATCCGAGACCTTTAAAACCCAATTTTTTTTTTTTAGAGTTTGGTTTGTTACGTGAGTATATCATTCCCAACGAATTTTGACCCTTGTATATCCCTTTTTCATGGCTACTTAAGGGCAGATGAAGTTAGAAACAAGAGATAGACAGACTTCTCCTGAAAACGACGAAACCCTAGGAAAGAGTTAGCTTCAGAAACCCTAGCCTCTTGAAACCCTAACCTTAAGCCAAAAGCCTAGATCTCTAGGGCATAACAATCCTAGTTCTAAAACGATTTCCAAGGAACAACAACCCTTCTACATCAGAGATCTTCTGGTCAACATCCAAATCAGAGAGCCAAAGAGGATGCCGGTGCTGATAAGGGCGAGCTCTAGAAGGCTCAGGAGTCCCGGGCCATCTGGCCCGATTTGGTAATGTTTCTTTTCCTTTCTTTCTTTCTTTCTTTCTTTCTTCTTCTTTTATTGTTTTATTTTATTTTGATATATTTTTATAATTTTTCTTTTCAAAATGTATTTTTATTATTTTGGATCATGTTGGCTCTGCCACAGATCTGAGAGTAGAGCTGCACATTTCTGGGCAGATCTGGCCTCAGATCTGAATTCGTTTTGTCCCACTTTCTCTACCACATCTTCTTTACATCTTTTTCATTAGTTTTAAGGTGTCAAAATCCGAGATATATTCATCAAAATATTTGTCATATTTTCATCATAAAAAGTTTGGCGCCCACTGTGGGGCATTCCGAGCTTGATCCATGCGCCAAAATACAATTTTATTCACTATTTTTCACTGTTTTCAGTCACAAAAAGTACCATAAGTCGGTAGTAACCAAGATCCAGGGTTTTGGTGCTGTGAAATCATGTTTTTTCTGAGCGACACCAACAGTGTTACCAGGGCGACACCACCAGTGCCACCCAAATCCAAGGCGACACTCCCCGGGTCGCCCCAATTCAAATTTTTCAGAATTTTCTAAAACTTTTTAGATATATTATAGGGTCTCTTTTGTGACTGTTCACAAACTTTCAGAGCAAAATAAAATTTTTAAAAATTTCAAAAAAATATTTTATTGTTTTGTTCGCATTGTTGTACTTTACTTTGTTTTAATTTTTTCATCATAAATATTTTGTTTTAATAAATCTTCCAAGTTTAAAGTAGTCTTATTTGATCTAGATTAACAATAAAAAAATAAAAAAAAATATTGTTTTTGGGCGACACTAGCAGTGTCGCCCACCCTACAAGGGCAACACCAGTAGTGCCGCCCGGGCGACACCACCCATGCCGCGGAACTGCAAGTGTCCCAATAGTATTTTGGGACCCCACAGGTCTGTTCCAGAGCCTTTTGGTTCCATTTTTACCAATTTTTTACTTAAAATAAAATTTTTAAAAATATAAAAAAAATATTTTGCTTCAGATAGGTCTGGGTTGTTTCTGACTTTTTTATTTTAATTTAATTTGTTAATCTTGACTGAAACCATGTTTTCCCTACTTTCACCATGATTAGTTTAACTTTGTTTCATCAAACTTAAAAAGAAAAAAAAAAAAAAAAAAATTACATTGATGGTTGCTTACACCCTCCATGAACTGTGTCCTGTTCGAGTCACCCTTCACTCGGGCCGCGCTCGACTTAGCACGGACTGTGCCTGGTCTCACTATTTTGACTTCACCTTCTTAGGGGCTGCTTACCGCTCCATCTATATTGTGCTTTGAGCAAGTTTCGCCTCAAAGCGTTGCCATCAATGCTAAGCGCGCGTTTTATTTTCTTCTTGTTTTGTGTGCATTGCGTGCTTGATTTCATTTTAATTACGTGCTTCTTTACACACTCCAGCACACACCGGACCGGGAATGCCCGGGAAACCAACAAAAAAATATTTCAAAAACCCCCAAAATCCACGTTAACAGCATAAGGGGAACCTAGCTTTAAGAGTCGAGGCGGTTGGGATTCACGTAACTTTAACTGTGAGCTCCCCTCCGTAATCTTTTGCCTCAAAGCAACTCCGTGTATCGTATGACCTAGTGAACATCCTATAACAAGAGGCCAGGACCTATGCGGGGACCCATATCAGCCTATCCGCATTTCATTAGTTAGAAACCCACTCTCAAGCCAAACCTACTTATAATCATACTAGGTCAAAAGTTTTTGTGTGCATGCTTTATTATTTCTGTTTGTTAATCTTAGATCCCAGTCCGGACCAGTTATTGTTCCGAGCTGAAACCTATGGGTCCAAGTCCAGGCTTGTACCCAGCTTTTCTCAAGTTCAAACTAGGTTTCGCCTTGGTCCGAACTTAGGCCCCCTCTTGGTCCGAGCCGAGAGCTCGTTACTAGTTCGTCTTTGATCCAGTCTGGGTCTATACCCCGTCTGATCATCAAAACTATCTGGGTCCGAGTTCAGGCTTATACCCAGCCTAGCCCAGGTTCGAACCAAGTTCATATCCAGGTCTGAACCTAAGCTCCATTTTGGTCCGAGCTAGCACTTGTGCCTAACTCAACCTTGATCCAATTCAGGTTCACACCCAGTCTGATCTTCAAAACCCTCTTGGTCCAAGCCCAGGCTTGCACCCAAGTCAGTTCAGGTCCTTACCAGGTTCACAACTAGGTCCGAACTTAGACCCACTCTTGGTCCGAGCCGAGACTCGTACCCATCTAGTCCTGATCTTAGTCTAGGTTCTATCATAGTTTTAAATATAGAGTTGCCTCTAGAGCTAGACTAGGCTTACCCTAGTTCAGGGTATGAACCAAAACCCATTGTGTCTAGCAAGTCTAGGTTCTAGTCTAGTCTTAGCCTAAGTCTTAGTTAAGGTTTTCCTCCTAGAGTCAGGCTAGGTCTGCCCTACATCATTGAGTTTAGATCTTACCTAAGTCTAGATTCTAGAACCCGGCCAAAGAGAGTAACCATGTCAGTTACTCAAGGTGATCATGATGATTGCTCCACAGCTGACTCTAAGCCTAACCTGCCCAAACCTAGGGACCAATATACGGCAATCCCTTGGGATTATCAATAGACCTGAGGCCAATCCATTATCCATTGTCTAGGTCTTCAATTAGAGGCAGAATCCCATGGGTCCACTATTAATCCAAAGATATGTATGGCCGGAAAAGTCGGCTCCGCCCGATAAACATTGAATAGTTAGGGGGTCCGACCGGGTGTCATCCTACAAGGGCTTTTAGGCAACCAAAGTAGAAGTGGAGTAAGGGAAGAAATTCATGCAGCATCTAACGCCAATTCTCACAACTCGAACCGAGATAACCCTGAGGCACAATGACCTCAAAATCAAGACCCACCTAGGTCTAGGGGATCTAACCCAACCTTGAGCCACCATAGTACAGCTCATGATGTCCTGAACACTGTGCAAAGCAGAGGTATCAATCTAGACCAACCCTTAAGTGAAATAGGTGTCCAAGCTGCCCTTAAAATTCTAGTCAACCTAGGTTACACTATTCATGCCCCATATTACAGGTTGAACCCAAACCAAGTTAGTGGTATAGGTCTACCCCTAGCACAACCGAGTTAGCCTATTCTTTAATTGGTCCCCTTAGTTCACCCAGTCTAGCAAACCGTGCCATTTCCACAACCGGTGGCGACACCTATGGCGACAGTACGCCCCTCAAGCACAAACGTATCAAACCGTCCCAGTGACCGCGGCTCATCAATCTTAGGCCTAAGCAGGCCAACATGTACCCCAAATCTCAACTTACCAATCTACACTTGGGAACCCACCAACCGATAGGCTCACTGTCACGTCAAATACTCAATAAGAAGGCACCTTAAAAGCAATGAAGGATATGCTCGTAAGAATGGGCATGCATGAAATTCTACCCCCGCAGGTCGACACCATGACCTCTCTCCTTGAGCGCGCTCAGTGCAACGAAACAAAAACTAGGAGAATCCTTTGAGGATTTCTTCGGTCGATTCCTCGAGGTAGCGATGCGGGTCATGGAATGTCCACCTACAGACCAAGCCAAAATCTCTATGGCATTGGAGAATGGCACTCTTGAATACAGGACCTTTTTCAACCAAGGTCTTATCCCCCACTCCTTCGACTCCATGATCAAGCGGGTGACACGACATGAAGGGAAAGAGGGATACCCCTCAGCACCAGTCTCGACAATAAACAAATAATGACTCCCCAAAATAAGAGAAAAAACAATAAGAAGGGGAAGGCTTCCGGTCAGGTTGATGAGATTGTCGTTAACGGACCGGCATCAGAACCAAAACCGATGGGGTCAGCTTAGACCCAACGCTCGAAATAATAACCAAAGGCGAGAGGATAATTTCACGCCTCTCAAGAAACTTGGTCTACCTCCCGCCACCATCCAAACCACCGTTTCAAGTCATCGATAGGAGTAAGTGGTGCAAATGGCATCAAAACCATGCTCCTGATACTCGAAAATGCATATATTTGAAACATGTGATTTAAGGGTTAATTAATAGGGGCGACATCACTGTCGCACATAGAAATCAACCAGTCGAAGAGCCTAATCAAAAGATGGGTATCTTCGCAAATCCTCTCCTTAAGAATATGGTCACAACGACGGAAAAGTCGGGAGCTCAAGACAACTCAAAAGAAAATGTTGTCATTCACATGATTGAGAGTGGAGACGAAGAAGAAGAGGATCCTAGCCAATTCATATTGGCTTGTGACCATCACTTTCAAGATCCCGAAGAATATCTCTTTAGCATTCTAAGAGGAAGCCCTTCGTCTCCAAACCTCGATAACCTTCTTAAATGGGACCAATATGGCAAAGATGTTACGCTAGAAATTGATGTGGTCAGAATCAATGAAAAGGCGTCATCTCCTGAACAAGGTGCCAACACCCCAAAGTTTCTCATTTCTCTTGCTAGGGTTGACCCTATCGAGCTTCAGGCTGGCGAGGTTGATTTCCTAACCCGAAGAGACCGAGTGTTCAAACCCATCCAATTAATGGCCGACACTCTTGATGAAAGAAAGGGAAACACCTCAAAAGCTAGACAACCAGTAGGGGTCACAGATCACGAGCCGAATAAAAAAATCGAAGGATCTGTGACTACCTATGATCTATCGGCTCATCTCGAGAAGATCCAGGCTCAAATCTCCATCTTGGAGCTTCTTGCCAATTCACCAGCACACAGAGCCTCAAAAGGGTCCTCGCCAAGAAACAAATCTCGAGCAACACACAGCCGGATGAGTTGTGTGGAATGATCAACCAACTAATGGCACCAACACCAATTGTGTTCACTGATGATGACATCTCAGTTAGCTTCAACCACTTTTGTGTCTATCCTATGCGCATCACCATTTTTATGCAAGGATATAAGACAGGGAGAATGCTTGTTGATAATGGGGCATCCTTAAACATATGCCCTATGAAAACAGTGAAGCAGATAGGCAAAAGCCCGGATGACTTCGAGCCATGCCAACTAACTATCACCGCATACAACGAGATCAAGAGAAAAGCTAAAGGCATACTACTTATCACACTCAAAATCAGCCCTACCGTCCAAGTGATAAAGTTTTATATCTTGGATATAAAACCTTCATTCAACATGCTGCTAGGAAGACCAGTGCTGCATGAAACCTCGTGGTCGCCTCTACGTTCCATCAATGCCTCAAATTTTTGACTAAAAATGGCGTCGCAAAGGTATGTGCTGAACCCCCTGCTTTTCTAAATCCTAGTATACATAACCGGAAGGTCGAGTTTGGAGAAATCCCGCTCGCCTCCTTCGAGCAAGCCGATTGTGCCACCTTACGCTTAGAGGCTGGGGACCCTGTTCCTCAAATTTTGTAAACTTCAGCATCGATGGAGGACATTATCCAATGTCAACATTGATAAGATTTTGGGTCCCTCGAAGCTTGGCACATGCTCCTTTCCTAAGGCTTCCAACCAGGCTAAGGCTTGGGGAGTAAAGGGCAAGGTGTAAGGGAGGCGATTTCTGAGTCACTTCAAGTCAAAACTAAAAACGGGGATCAAAGAGGTCTCAGGGGTTCTCTCACCCTATTTCAAAGTCAAATGAAGCCTTCATGCTATCTGGGTTTTGTCTCTGGAGGTATTCAAAGCCTCGATCCTCTAGATGCCCATCCTTCAAAATGGCCAAAAATGATTCTTGATTCCCCAACGGTCGGGAATTCTTCTTCCACATCTCAACACACACAAGAATTGGGAATTGAAGATCTGTTTACTGACCTGGTGTTGAAGGTGTGCACAATCGGCTCTAACACAACCAAGCGTGCTCATCCGCTTATTCAAACCCAGGAATGGAACTGGTCAATCACTCATCTATCTCGAGAATCGCTGGAATAGCGACACCTTCATTTCTCGGTGCCAAAAAATGGATAGGCGCATGGTGGCCATCTAACCACCTTGCTCATCCGATCCCCGACATTTCTCTCGCGAGTCTCATAAGGGACACCTCTTGCAATATTTCAAAATCCATTGAAAATTCAAAACATGATAAAATTGATAATAATGGAAAGAATTTTAAAAAGTGGCAAACACTCAAGATAGCCCAATAACGGCGCACAATACCCAAGACGATGAATCGGACGACCAAGACGAAGATCAAGAGAGCCAAGATTCTGCAGATCTCTCAACCTGAGGATCTCAATTCCCATGTTGAGCAATTCAAGAAGAAGTTCGATGGTGACGCAACGGCTACCATCGAAGAGACAATTGACGTAAACCTAGGAACTGAGAAGGACCCAAGGTTAACCAAGATTAGAACTTCCCTTGAGGAGCAAGAAAATATGATTTCATTTCTCAAGGAATATCATGATGTCTTCGCTTGGTCAGACAATGAAATGCCAATGTTAGATCCCACATTGGCGTAACATCACCTCATATTAAACGAAGAGGCAAAGCCTGTAAGGCAGAAACTCCAACTTCAAAAGACCTACCTTGAGGTCAAATTAAGGAAGAAATCCACAAACTGCTCAAGGTGAAGTTCATTACCCCCGTCGATTACTCAGAATGGTTGGCCAACATAGTGGTTGTACCTAAGAAAGACGGGAGGATCCGAGTGTGTGTTGACTACAGAAACCTCAACAAAGCATGTCCTAAAGACAATTTTCTACTATCAAACATAGATGCCTTGATCGACAACACCTGCAGGGCACGAGATGTTGTCATTCATAGACGGCTTCTCGGGTTACAACCAGATCCTCATGGCAGAAGAAAACCAAACCAAAACATCGTTCATAATGCAATGGGGAACCTACTGCTACAATGTCATGCCCTTTGGCCCAAAAAATGCAAGGGCAACTTATCAACGGGCAATGAGTAGCATCTTCCACGACTTGATACACACCACCATGAAAGACTATGTCAAGACATTCTGGTCAAGTCGAAGACCAGGTCTGATCTCACAAACCTGGGAACCATTTTCGAAAGACTCCGGAAACATCAACTCAAACTCAATACACAGAAATGTGCCTTTGGAGTTGAATCCGGCAAATTACTTGGCTTTGTGGTAAGCCAAAGAGGCATTGAGGTGGACCCGTCCAAAATATGAACCATCACTGAAATGCCTCCTCCCCGAAACATATGGTCATATACTGGCCATAAGGTGTTTCATTTAGCAATTGGTAGACAGGTGCACATCGTTCAATATGCTCCTTAAGAAATTCATATGGGATGATGAATGCCAAGAAGCATTCGATCAAATCAAGGAGTACTTAATCAAAGCTCCCATCCTTAATCCTTCTAATCTAGACAAACCCTTGTTCCTATACATATCTGTGAAAGACAAGACCATGGGGGCAATGTTAAGACAATATGACGACCATGAAAAAGAACAAACGATATACTACATCAGCAAAACCATGGTCGACTATGAGACAAGATACCCGAATGTGGTGAAGCAATTTTTAAACCTTGTGTGGTCTATCCAGAAGTTAAGACACTATGTCTTATCTCATTGAGTCAAGCTTATCTAAAAAATAGACCCACTTAAGTACCTATTGGAGAGACCAGTCCTTAACGGACGTTTGGCGAAGTGGAGAATGCTATTGAGCGAGTTCTAGGTCGAACATGTTACTAAAAAATCGATCAAAGGACAAGCTATTACTGACCACTTAGCTGAACGTGCACTGTCAGACAACACTCCTGTTAACACAGATCTCCCTGATGAAAGCCACTTCACAATTGAGGACTTAATTTGGGAGCTATACTTCGACGGTGCAAGGAATGACTACGGGTCAAGTGTAGGAGTTATACTATGCTCACTCGAGGAGATTTCAATGACAACAACCATCATATTGAACTTCCCATGTAACAACAACATTGTTGAATATGAAACCTTGATAGCCGGGCTCGAGAACACCATGAGAATGAAAATCCAGCAAATATGAGTGATTGGTGACTCCTTACTCGTCATAAACCAAGTTCAAGGCATTTGGAAGGTGAAATAAGAGAAACTTAAACCCTATTGGGAAAAGGTGGAAAAGACGATCCCATATTTTAAGAAAATCACATTCAGCACGCCGACACCCTTGCAACCCTTGCTTCAATGGTTGATCTTCCACCAGAAATCACCATGCTGCAATTCTACATCAGGAACAAACATGATCCTTCCCCACAAAGGATCGAAGAAGAAATAGAGCAAGAAAATGTGAACGATTGGGAAGTGTCTCTCATGGCTTCAAATGTGCTAGTTAAGCTAAAACCATGGTTCCATGATATTTTGTCCCTGCTGAAAGATGGTTTATACCCTGAAGGTGCCACCAAAAAGGATAAAGAAGCCCTTCGAAGGTTTTCTAGGAGATTCTTAGTAAGAGGTGACCTCCTGTTCAACAAATACTTTGATGGCATCATTCTACGGTATCTCGATCAGCCAAAAATCGACCAAGTACGGATAGAGTTATACAATGAAGGAGGTCATTCGGGAGCAGCCCTGTTAGCTCAGGAAATCAGGCATCAAGGCTATTACTAGATCACCATGGCTGAAGATTGTTGGAATTTCGTCAAGAGGTGTCCCAAATGTCAACTTTATGGAGACCTCATCCATGCACCGTCTGTACTACTCAACTCAACACCACCCGTATGACCCTTTGCCATGTGGGGTCATGATATCATTGGAATGATTTCATAGAAAGCCTCAAATGACCATTGCTTTATATTAACGACTACAGAATACTTCATAAATGGGTAGAGGCTGCATCATTTGTCAAAATTGAATGTGAACATGTTGCCTATTTCATAAAGAACAACATTGTATTCAGATTCGATGTTCTTGAGTCAATCGTTACTAACAATGGATCCAACTTTAAAAATGAAAGGATCATTAAGGTGTGCAAAAAGTTCGGGATAACGCAGAAATTCTCCACACCTTATTATCCTTAAAGAAATTAACAAGTAGAGGCCACAAACAAATGACTTCTCAAAATTATAAACAAAATAATAGAAGGTGGCAAAGATTGGCACGACATGCTAAACGACGTGCTATGGGCCTACCGGACAACTGAGAAGACTCCTATTGGGATGAACCCATACTCATTGGTGTATTGTATGGAAGCAGTGCTACCCATTGAAGTTGAGCTACCGTCTCTTCGAGTGCTCATTCATAAAAATGTAGATGAGGAACAAAAGATCGAAGCACGAATCGCTGCTCTCGTTAATTTGGATGAAAGATGATTACGAGAGACACAAAATATCGTTGCTTATCAGCGTAGAGTTGAGAGGGCATACCAAAGAAACGTTGTTCCTCAACATTTCAGAGAAGGGGACATGGTACACAAAAATTTTTTCCTCACCCCTGGAAATCGACACCTTTTAGGCAAGTTCAAACCTAATTGGGAGGGGCCATTCATGGTTACTCGAGTGCATGTAGGCAACTCTTACAAGATAAAAAATCATGAGGGGTACGAACTCAATAATCCAATTAATGCGATGTATCTCAATAAATACTACCCATAACGGGCCCAAAAAAGTGGTGAAAACCTGAAAAGACACCACAAAGGAAAAAAAACACAAAAAAGAAAAAAAAAAAAGGATGTGATGAAAACCTGAAAAGGCATCACGAGTAAAAAAAAAAAAGAATAAAAAAAAAATCTCTAAGAAGGAGCTTTTGATTCAAAACACTCAAGCATAAACAAGTACTTGCAAGTTCCAACAATATTGCACAAGCAGACCCTGAGTACGAAGTCTCCTCCTAAACCCTGCAGGTTCCCAAAAGAACCATCTCAAAAAGATGCTAGAGGGTGACATGAATGGAAAATCAACGTGACTTCGACGAACCCTAAAGAATGTCGAGATTTCTCCAAGACGGAAGCCCGACAAGAATCCAGAGATTCATGGACTCGCAAAGCACAGGATGAAAGCTCCAAAGGAAAAGGACAACTTTGATATTTCTGAGTTCTCACGATCCCACAAGGAAATCCTTTCATCATTTTTGGGTAAAACATAACAAAGAAAATGACCACTAAAGGGGCCACAGGTGGCAAACCTGTAAGGGCCGTCCCTTTTCAAATTGACTTTTAAATCATCCATTTTAAAAAACAAACCCCTTTTAGTAAGGACTTCCTCCATCACTACAAGAGGTTAAATTGTTAAGTCATCTGACCTCGTTCTCGATGCCAACTTCCTATGTCAGTTATGAAGGCTTGAAACTAGCCAGACCCTCAATGGTTGAATGAGTATAACTACCAATTACCACATATCGGAGATTGGTGAACCTTGCCAATGATGAAACTAGCTAGTCTGGTAGCGTTTTTCTCTCAACTGTATCCCCTGAGGCAAGCTCATCCCATGTGTGTCTATGACAGTCTAAGAGCCGAAAATTCAAGACTGAAACCCTACAATTAAGGGGCTGAGTTTGTAAAACTTCAATTTGAAAAGTGTGTGCAAGGAAAGTGTTTTGCTATGCTTTGACGAATCAATTGCACACGTAGAGATGAACAAGAATCTCCCAACAGGGGCAAGTTGAACAAAGACCCCCCCACAGGGTTAATAAAAAAAAAAAAAAAAAAAAAATTTTCAAACTCCCTATAACAAGGGTAAGTTGAAAAGGACCTCCTAATAGAGACAAAATTTCCAAATAAAAAAAAAAGAAAAAAAATAATAATATTTTTGGGCGGCACGCTTGCTTGAGGCATGACACGTGTGGTGTCGCCCAAGAAAATTTTGAAAAAAGGACCCCTATCGAATTCAAGTATTTTCCAAATCATTTTTGGCAAACTTTCTTTTTTTTCAACTCAAAACAAAGCAATTAATAATAAAGAAAAAATTACATGGATGACACCCATCCTGTGTGAGCAACACCATTGGAGTCGCCTAAATTTTCCATGCGTTTTTATTTTTTTAATTTTCAGCATTCACATAAATAAAAAATAAAATTTTTTATGTGGGCGACACTTCTTGTGTCGCCCAAATATTTTCATGCCCCAATAGTTCCCCAGCAAGAGATTTGATAAAAAAAACATTTAGGTGGGCGACACCAGCCGTGTCGCCCAGACTTCGGCGACATTAATAGTGCCGCCCGGGCGATACTACCTGTGCCGCCTGGGGGACATGCCTAGTGTCGCCCAAAAACATTTTTCCAAAACCACCCCGGCTCATTTTCTAGGCATTCTGGGGATCGATCTTTGGATTATCATGTGTTTTTATGACCATTTTTCACACATTTTGATTAATTTTAAAAAATATTCAAACCCTCCTCGGTGGCATGAGCCTAAACTGCCAACCAATTTTCAAAAAAATAAAAAAATAAAATCCAAAAAGAAAACGCTCCTCGATGGAACGAGCCTAAACTGCCAACCAATTTTCCAAAAATAAAAATTTTTAAAAAACTTTTTTAAAAAGAAAACACGCCTTGGTGGCATGAGCTTAAACTGCCATCCAAAGTCCAATTCAGAAAACGTCAAACTCATGTGGCATAAAAGAGCCGAGACAAGAAAAATGTCAAACATGTGCAATGTAAAAAAGCTGAGACAGGTACCGTCTAGCCCCATGTGATGCAAAAGATCAGGTGTGACTAGGGCACAACCACCCTGTTCAATGGAAAATGTCACACTTGTGTGATGTAAAAGAGCCGAGGCAGGTACCATTTAGCACCGAATGATGCAAAAGGTCAGGTGTATTCAGGTCATATTTCAAACTTGTACGATGTATAAGCGCCGAGACAGGTAACATCTAGCCCTGTATGACGAAAGTGCGTTCAGGGCACAACCACCCTGTTCAACAAAAACGTCTATCCCCTTATGACATAAAAGGGTCGCGTGTATTCTGTCTATCCCCATATTTCTGTAAAAGGGTCAGGTGTGTGGTCCATCACTGCACGATGTTAAACTGCATAGAGGGCTCTATGGTTGCAGGAGTTAAAACTTCTAACCAACCATTGTTGTTTTAAATATCTTTCTCTTTTCAAACTTTTCACGATATGTCTGTGTTTTCAAAAACTTTAATTTCTTTGTTAAAATTATAACCTGTCCCTGCTCTGGGTTCTATTTCGAACATCCCCCTACTTTCAAAATTTCTAAAATACTTTTAAAACAAAGGAGCTTAGACACCCATATATGATGATTACTGCGTTGCTGCGATTGCCGTGTTGCTGCCTCGTCTCTCTCTTTGGATTCGGCCTGACAAGTCTCTTCCAATAGAAAGCCTTTTCCCCATAGATAGCCTTAAGAAACCTTGAGGAAATCCAGGAAAATGCAGGTTTGCAGATTTGAAACTGAAGTTAAGTGGTAAAACCAAAAAATCCAACTTGAGTTTCAAGCTTGTGTAATTCACCGACATTTCACGTCGAAACCCTAGGAGGAAAAATTCCCTATGTGGGTGAGCTTGGTGAGCACATTGACTTGGAGTGATAGTTGGTGTGCCCTCTGACCATGGGACATGGGGAACAAAATTTCAACATCTACATTATTCTCTCCATTCCTAAACCTATAAAAGGCCTTAGGAAACCCTAAGGAGATCACAGAAGATGCCAAGGTTAAAAATTTCAAACTGCAAAATCCTATGAAGTTACATGGCATGTCCAAAAGATCCAACTCACGTTTCAAGCTTGTGTAACTCACCGACATCTCACGTCGAACACCCTAAGAGGAAAAATGGCCTAGGTGGGTGAGCTTGGTGAGGGCAATGACTTGGATGGATAGTGGGTGTTCCCTCTAATAACGTGGCATCAGGAAGAAATCTTTGATGTTCACTTGCCCCTCGAACGACAGGCAACGCCAAAGTCTCTACTTCTTTGCCACTCACTAGTCCCTCGAAGGGCAGGGAGTGTCAAACAGGGGAAACTGCAGACACCCCATTTCAAATATGGAAAATTCTATGGTTTCTTGAACCTTTAGGATCATAATTAACCTAGAAAAAAAAATTCATAGTTCACACAACCTACCCTGTGTCCTAGAACCAGTTCCCTACCTGGAACCCTGAACAAACTCTGTTTTGACCCAAATTCTTGTAAATGCCCTGGTTTACCAAAATATTCATTAAAAATAGTAAAAAAGTCCTTATTGACCCAAATTTTCACTGAGAGCTTCACAAGAGGTCAAGGAACACACTACAATTGGTAGTTTTCAATTTGGACACTTTTTTATTTATGCAACACTACTCTTGTCACCCAGATTCGTGTCGCCCGAGTGACACTGTCCGTGTCACCCAGATCCGAGACTTTTGAAACCTATTTTTTTTGAAAGGGATTGGTTTGTTAAGTGAACATAACCTTCCCAACGGATTTTGACCCTTATAGATCCCTTTTTCATGGCTACTTAAGGGAAGATGAAGTTAGAAATGGGAGAAAGACAAACTTCTTCTGAAAAGGCTGAAAACTCTAGGAAGGAGTTAGCTTCAGAAACCCTAGCCTCCTGAAACCATAACCTCCTGAAACCCTAACCTTAAGCGAAAAGCCTAGATCTTTAGGGCACAATCAATTTAGCTCTAAAATATTTCTTGGGTACAACAACCCGTCTACACCAGAGATCTACTGGTCAACATCCAAATTAGAGAGGTAAAGAGGACAACGGTGCTGATACAGACGAGCCCTAGAAGGCTCGGGAGTCCCACACCATCTGGCCTAGTTTGGTATTGTTTCTTTTTCTTTCTTTCTTCTTACTTTATTGTCTGATTTTATTTTGATCTATTTTGATTATCTTTCTTTTAAAAGCTTATTTTTAGTATTTTGGATCATGCTAGCTCTGCCACAGATTTGAGTGTAGATCTACTTGATTCTGGGAAGATTTGTACTTAGATCTGAATTCGATTTGTCCCACTTTCTCTACCACATGTTCTGTACATATTTTCATCAGTTTTAAGGTATTAAAATATGAGAGCTCTTCAAGGAAGATCGGTTAGATTTTCATCATAAACAGGTAAAAAACGCTCGACAGAGCTCAAAATACTGGAAGGTGCCCCAGAAGAATGAAGCAAGCAGATCAAAACCAATAACTACTAAGTTGGAAGTTGTCTGGAAGCAAGAATTTCCTGTTAGGAAGCAAAAAATTATGACTAGGAAGCAGGAATTTCCATCGAACACTCCGATTGGCACCAGATCCAATCCTAATGCCATGACATGAAAAGCGACCGGAGTCACTTCGACTGCCGTCAGAGTTTGGACGGCCCAGATTTCCCCAAAAATTAATAAATGGTGATTCAATGAATGTTTTTCCTATAAATAAGGCATTCCACTCTCATTCCAAAGAGACTTTTTTGGGATCAAATGCGCAAGCGCTGCCCAACCTAACTCGAATCCTATCCAATCTTCTAAACTTGAATATTTTTACCCTCATAACTAATTTGTCTCGAAGGCAACTTGGATAATCAGACTTTTCGAGTCCCCTTCCCCCACTATTCACTTGCCTGATATAGATCCCGAGGACTGGGATTGACCATGCAACTTCCGTTTGAATCGGCACCCACTCTAGGTGTCAGGCCAAAAGGACTAGCCTGAGGTTCCTCATTGTTATACGTTATTTTTGACATAGTTATATTCTCAAATCGCATAAGGAGAGAGCCAGTCACAACCTGATGTTGTACGTAATTTTTGACATACTTACATCCCTCGCACAAATAAGGAGGGAGCTAATGACGGCCTAGTCCTTCCAATACCTAAGACACTATCAAATCAAGGGAATACTGCAAAATAAGCCTAAAAACTAGGCAACCCTAGAAAAAGACAAACACACTAGAAAAGAAACCTTACAACTACAACCCTATGTTAGGGGCTTCAAACCAATACCAGACCACTACCATTGCATTCAGAATGTCTAAAACCCTCAGGGACCAAATTTGGGTTCAATTGGATCTCCCACGAGTAGTTTGGGCCCAAATTACCACAAAACAGATAGGTTGTACACTATTGCGGTCTGCCCTCTTCAAACCAGTCCCCAGTCATGGAGGTCACGATTCTTCACATCTCGAAATATTCTGAAAACACTCACACAATGCTTAATGGGAATCAGAACAAGCTCAAATTTGGACACAAGCTAGGTCTCGACGACTTGGTCATTTTGACATATGGCATGTATTGTGACATAACTCAGAATCAAAGCTTTTCTTGAGGGAAGATGAGCTCGAAACTATGGAAATCCGAGGTTTTGAAGAAAATACGTCTCGAACTTCGTGAAGCAATAACTCGAGTTCCGTACATCTGAACATTGCATAGTCAGCTCCGATGCGACCATATCACGAAGGGCTACACGCTGGTATAACTGTTAAACTCAATCTAATGTCGGATAAATCACAAATTCCAAGGTTGAAGAACGTAAGATCGCTTCGACAAACTCTCGAATTCAAAAAGTACTTTAAGCGAGAACCAAAATGGACAAAAATGGGTGGAAAATGACTGTGGAAGTCTCATCTTAAATTTGCAACAAAAATAAAGACTTGGAACACTGTGGATCGCATTGCATTGATGCCCAAAGTTCACAATCTAGCCGGATTTCTACCTCTCGAGAAAAAGTCCGTCTCACGACGATCAAAAGACATCAAAATTTTCAAAATAAAGCAAGCATCAATGCAATGGGATAGTCCCAATCACCGCAACAAACATCCAAAAAAGCTTCCAAGATCTGGCAATGGTGAAAGGCCCCTCAAAGAGGGATGTTTTTGTGATTAGCACAATGGTTTTCGGGTCATTTTGGTCACTATTCATTTTGATCATTCATTAACGAAATTGAGACATTAAGCTCGTTTCTACTTGTCTTTTGCTCCTAACCCTTGGATCCAGTGCCAAAGAGAGAGAAAATGTTTTAGAGAGAGAAACTACCCTTAGTCCATCTTAGTCGTGTGGCTTCATTTTCTCTCTCTCTTCTTTCTTTCTTTTCTCTCTTCACTCGTTACTTGCCTTGCACAAGTAACTCGTGCCTGCGGCAAACGTGCGGTCCCGTTTCTTTCCCCTTGCATCTCTAGCGTGAAATGCAGCAAATTGGCGACACCGCATAACATCCAGTTATCCGACATATGCTCGACTCAATACCTTTTAGAGTCAGCGTAAGAGCTCCAACCCTCAGCCATCGCTCTAACTTCCTCACAGTACAGTCGAGTTGAGCTGTGAGAGATGCATATGCTCTCTCCCTCAATCACTCGAGAGGAGTCTTCTTGAGCTGACAGTGAAGAGAGTTCTAACCCTTCGGTTTCCTTGATCACCCGAGCACGTAACTTTTGTGTGCATAAAGGGAATCTTGTCACCATTTCTCCCCACATCCTATTTCTTGCCACCAACCTCTCGTTTAAGTGAACTTTTATAAAGGAGTACCGATGAATTCGCATTGCAGTTTTCAGAAAAAGGGAATGGAGTGATGCGTTAAAGCTTGAGGAAAGTTCGTATTCAATCCGCATTGGCAGACAATTGGAGGGCTTAGTAATTATTCTTAGAGGACGAATTGCCATGATGCATCCCAAACCCCAAAACGACGAGGTAAACGCCTAAAACACATCCCCGTCGTAAAATCTCTCTCTTTGTTGGTTCCTATCCGTGCGTAGGAGAGCATGCATGCACACACTCACAAATGTGCAGTCTGCGCGGACCCTCCGTGGTTGTTTGAGAGAGGATTTTTCCCACCGAACACGCGAGGAAAAATCAGGCCTGACCAACTGGTGACTCCACTGGGGACACGTCACCCTATAATTGGCTCGGACTATTCTCAGGCAAACATATCTCTTCTTTCTCCCTCACTCAAGTTGGGGATTTCATCATCCCCATATTTGCGACCTCACCTACAGAGATCAGGACAGCTAATCCTGCTTCTCCCCTGACCTCCTCAAGCAGCCTGGCTGACACTACCATCCTAGTTTAGGCTAGGAAAACTTGGGGAAAGGGTCCTCAAACCCCTTTTTCCTCCTTCTCTGACATTAAAGGGAAATCCATTGATGTCATTCGCATGGGTGGCTTTGAAACCACCTTCTCTCATAAGCACCTAGTTATTGGTGGGTATCCCATAAGCTTAAAAGTGGTCCCCACGCCACTCCTCCTCTTTTCCCAGTGGGTCTTCATAGGATCACCGTCTCAGTGGGTAACCGAAAGGTAACCCCACTTGCACTTCACAAAGGCGTTGCTGGTACTAGCGCATTATCGAACACACCTCACACAAGCGAATCCTACGCCAGTCTACACGGCCCCAAAGCCACCCCCACACATTTATACATGTCGCGGCCGATGAATTAACCATCTCTATGACGAGATGGGAAAGGCAACACCTTACCCCAGTCTCCTCACCTGCTTCAGGTCTCTTAAGGCCCGGACTCATCACAAGTGGTCTTTGGGCCACTAACGCATCTCATGATAATCTCGTAGCTTTGGGCAGCCTAAAGGCTAGAACAAAACGAACACATGACTTTTGAGGTAATCAAAAGCTTCTAAAAAGATGCACGTGCATGTTGAAGGCCCTAAGGCCACTTCAACTAAGAAGGTGGGTATTTCAAATACTCAGCGTTCCACTAAACAAGGCCCTGAGGCAACTCCATCTGATCCACAGCCCTAAGACCATCACGAGCAAGTAAAGGAGATATGGCCCCAAGGTTTTCTCAAGCCCATTCAGGTTGAACGATGGCTCCATGCCCTTCAAGTTCCAAAATCGACAGTAATCCGTCCCCAAGGTCGCCTAGAGCCAATACTTACTCGCACTACAAAGCAGTCCCAAGCTCAATTTAGGCAAGCTCAACCGCTATTGCTTGGATTGCCATATCGAGATGTGAAGAGGACCAGAATCACCCCTGTTGCCGAATTATCTGATCAGGGTGAACAAGTCGAGGTGATGGTAGTAAGCCATAACAAGGATGAGCCTGAAAATCCAATGGCCCGTTTCGAGGACGTGTTGAACAACATTGTTGACAGGCTCAAACGACTCGAAGATGCTCGACCCACAGTTTCTTCTCATCAGCAAGAAAGCTAACCTTTTGAGCATCTACTTGAAGAGGGAGAGAGACCTCAACTTCCTCCTATGACCCAAACCCTAAGGCCCCTAAACCCTCCCGTCTCCTTCAATGACCAGCACAATCTAGCCTCTCAAGCTACGCCATCGATGTTTACTCAAGAAGACGTCTAGAGGATCATCAATAAAAGCATCCAAGGATTACAAATGTCGAAGACACAAGAAAGTGTTCAATACAAGAAGCCTTGCCTGCCTGTTATTGATCGAATCCCCTTCCCCATTGAATATCAAAAAGGAAGGCTACCAATCTTCAATGGCACCGGTTCAACCCTTGGCAGCAATACATAAGATTTCTTAGAGAGAAGCTGCTTAAGAAAACTCATGTATTGTAGATTTTTGGAAAAAGAAGATCCTTTCAATCAAATGGCCACATCATGAAGTCCTGATGTCGCATCGGCTTGAAACCGAGTCCATTGCGACCACAAGGTCAAGGGCTCCGATTCAAGTTAAGAATCACATATGATGAATGGCCTGAAAGGCTGTATTTTAAGGTAAACAAAGAGGCATTTTCTGGTGATCGGAATCCAAATTTTGACAGATTCCCCAATTCGGCAAGAGGTGATTCAGGCACCAAATCAAACCATTCTTGTCTCCAAATGATCATGACAATTTCCTCATCATTTCATGATAAAAAGATCGATAAAAAAGCACAAAAAACGACCAAGATTTGAGATCTAAGATTGCACATTTCTCACCTTGCTGAGACCGTCATGATTACAACATTCATTTCACCGAAATGTTGCCGGAGAGGCCCGAAACCAACTCTGAAAGATCATCATGGTTCATGGCCAATTTTTGGAGACCATATTGTCATTTAGAAGATTGTGGGTAGGGGCAAAATCATCATTTTGCTCCAAAAACGGGAATTAAATTTAATTTATAAAGTTGTATTTTCTAGAAATCTTAGTTAGTTTTGAGCATCCTCCCTTGTTTCAAGGGGAGCTCTATATAAGCATTTGTAACCCTAAGTCCAAGAGAGGAGAAATTAATGAAATTTGCCCCTTAAGCTTAAGGTTTTCAATTAGAGTTCCCCTTGTTTTGCAATACTTTTCCATACCCCTTTTCCATTCCAAGAGAGGAGAGAGAAAATGTTCTCATAAGCCACTGCCCCTGGAAACTCCTCACTTCAAACTTCTCATTCCTCACTTGGGACTCCCCACTTCCGATCTAGCTGCCGGTTCGGTTTGAAGTCCCGACTAGGTTATCTTTCTTTTCGGTTCGAAGGCCCGACTAAGTCGTTGGCCCAACACCTCTCTTTCTTTCTCTTCTCTCTCTTCTCCCTCTCTTTTCTTCCTCTCTCTCTTCTTCGTTCTCTCTTCTCTCTTTTCCCTTCTCTCTTCTCCCTCTTTTTATCCTTCTCTCTTTTCTTTCTCTCTCTCTTCTTTATTCTCTCTTCTCCCTTCTATCTTCTCTCTCCTCTCTCTCTTCCTCTCTCTCTTCTTTGATCTCTCTTCTCCCTTCTCTCTTCTCTTCCTCTCTCTCTTCCTCCTCCCTCTCTTCTCCCTTCCTGCTTCTCTCTCTCTCCTCCTCTCTCACAATCGGTGCGACTGGCAGCTAAGCCGTCGACCCAATCTCTCTTCTCTCTCTTCTTCTCTTCCCTCTCTATTTTCTCCTCTTTATTCTCTCTATTTCTCTATCTTATCTCATCACTCATCACTCTTTCCTCTCTTTTCTCCTTCCTCTCTTCTCCTTGTTTGAATGTATTTTTTAGAACCTTGGTCTCTACTAGGAAGCAGGTCTATAAAGCCTACAAAATAGTGGAAATTCTTGACAGTCTCGAAATAATCCAAGAATTGCTCAAGATCATCATCAACACTCTAAAAGGGCACCTATCAAGTTTCGTCACATTCCTGTCTAAGGCAGTGAACACAAAGGAATAGTTTTCGGAAAAATGGCCTCTTACACCCTATAACTGGAACAATATTTTTGGTGTCTCAAATCACTGTCGGAGCACCACTATTTGATCCGGAACGGTTGAAAATCCATATGGGTCATGTTTCGGCTTAACTAGATACTCCAGAACAAAAATATGAGCCAAACATTGAAACAGGAGAGGCCGCACACTAGTCCCATGTGGCCTCACTGCACCAAAACATCATTAAAAGTGAGTATTTTATAGTCATGAGCAGTCACTTTTAGGGCCTGTAACTCGCTCGTTCCAAGTTGGATCGCTCTCAAATTTGGTGATCATATTCGCCTCATCTAAATGAACAATTCGATATGTGGCATGCCTCGAGACGATGTCCAAGCAGGGAGAAAAGCTAGAGAGAAGTTGTCGATCCATGAAGAAGTGGCAGAAAATTTACAGCGATACGCCTAGCTCGCTAGACCAAATCATGACGCTCATGCAACAGATCAATGTGAAACTATTTCCATTGTGTGCATAAGGTCTAGGGCTATCATTGGTCCGAACTCTGTACATGATGGATGGTCAGATTCCATGCATGAAGCCGACAAAGTAACTGAAATTTTGACAGCCAAATTTTTGATTCCGGCAAAAACTCAAAAGTCGCGAAATCTTCGTTGGGGCACCAAACCGCATTCTATTTGTTGCCACGCGATCGTGATGGCATGTTCAGTGTACTACGACGAAGATATAACTTAAAAAAATTAAGGAATGACCGCACTATCGATCCGAAGTTTCCAAGATTCAAAAAAATTTCAAGTCTTGTGATCATGGCTAAAAAACATGATTCATGGCTCGAAGTTGATATCAAAATGATCTCCACGACGAGCTTTATAAGAAAACAATAATATTTTGATTAAACGGCCATCAGAACACCCTCATGTCATCCATGGAAGATCACGCAAGATCTTGGGCAGTAGCAAAGACTGTTCTGAAATTCCACACATTAGGTAGGGGCAAAACAGTCCTTTTGAGAACATTTTTAGAATTTCTTTTAATTCAAATAAATATTAATTTTCAGCAATTAGGTCTAATTTTGATCAATCCACCCATGTTTGGGCACAACTCTATATAAACAGGAACTGCCTCATTGTAAACACACACACATACCCCTCGACGTTGGATTCATTCATTAAAGATTCAATAAAATTTTGATTCCTTGCTTAAGCCTGTGAGTATGTCTTGGACGGAGTGAGAGGAGAGAGGAGAGAGAAGAAAAGGGTCGATATCTTTTAAGCATGTAACTTTCTCTCTCCTCTCTCTTCTTTTTATTTCTCTCTTCTCTTTCTGTCTCTTCTCCCTCTCTCTCTTCTCTCGCTTTCTTTCTCTTTCCTCTCTATCCTCTCTCTTTCTCTCTCATCTTCTCTTCTCATCTCTATCTTCTGCTGTCAACTAGCGAGACCCTGCATCGATTGGTCTTCTCTATCGTCTTTTGTCAACAAGTGAGACTAAGCGCCGGTTGGTCATCTCTAGCTTCAATCAACTGATGAGACTTAGCGATGGTTGGTCTTCTCTCTCTGTTTCTATTAGTCGGCGAGACCTGGCGTTAGTTGGTTTTCTCTCTCCTCTTCTATCAGTTGACGAGACTTAGCGCAAGTTGGTCCTCTCGCTCTTCTTCTATCAATCGACGAAATTTAGTGTCGATTGATCTCCTCTCTCTTCTTCTATCAGTAGGCGGGACCTAACACCGGTTGGTCTTCTCTCTCTTCTTATATCAATCGACGAGACTTAGCACCTGTTGGTCTCCTTTGTCAGTCGACGAGACCCAACACCGACTGATTTTGTCTCTCTTCCTTTATCAATCGGTGAGACCCAACACCGACTAGTTTTCTCTCTCTACCTTTGTCAGTCAGTAAGACCTAACACCGACTAGTTTTCTCTCTCTTCCTCTATCAGCCAGCGAGACCTAGTGCCAACTAGTTTTCTCTCTTCCTTTGTACGTCGACGAGACCTAGCACCGACTGGTTTTCTCAATTTCTTTCTTCTCTCTCCCACCGACTATTCCCTTCTTCTCTTTATCGATTCCTCCGCTACTCTTTCATTCGACCAAGAGAGATTGAGGTTAGCATCTCATGGTGGTCTTGTTGTTTAGCTATAATGTTGTTGTGCTAGGTTCGCTTGGTCCGCTTTACTGCCACGACAGACTGACCATCGTGCTTAGCTAGCTGATATTGTAAATAACATCTAGTAGCGATCCCGTGAGTCGGTCTTAGTTACTGAGCTTCTTTTGCCCACACGTTACGTCAATCATCCACTAGCCTAGTCACTCCCCTGATCTTCTCGCTTGGTCGAATTCGTCCCCCCCCCCCTGTATTTCTTTCTTCTTTTTGAATACGCATGCTTCCATATGTTCATCAAAGGGGAAAATGGTGAGGTCTAACCCACCTGTCCCAAAACCTTTGCCACATATGTGTGTGATTGCAAGAAAGAAGAAAATAAGAAGAATACGAGCGAAGGGAGGTGATTCCAAACTAGTTTCATTACTGAAGGGATTTCTTCGTGATCTAAGAGGGCGCCCACGTGAGTCAGCCCAAGTAAGTCCCGAACCCACCTTTAAATCTCTCTCTCACCGGTTGGTAACACCCGCCCCTGTTTTCGAACGTGGTTCCCGAGAGAGCAATCTCACAGGCATCTCGGGTCTCTCCCGAAACCCGAGACACGTGCCACCGGATCCTCCAGGGATCCGGAGGGTGAGATCAAGGCACCTAACCTGCTTGGCAACTCCCCTCAGAACTTACTATCCCTTAGTGGGATCATTCGTTTTTGGCTAGTCTCGTCTTTTATTATCTGCTTTCATTCTCTTTTCATATTCACTTATGGCTGCTGGGTTCTGTAACCCATTTTTTTGGATCGAGGATTTTCTTATCCCCTTATTTGAGAGTGTCCCCAGGGAACAAGGTCTTTCAACTTCATTCCCAACCATCCTCTTTAGCAAATACCCCTTGTCTAGCTCCTAGGTCTTAACCTGGACCGGTGTGAGGAGAGACTTGAAGGTCCCTCACTCCCCATCTCTTCTCTCTGATGGAAACTCTACCATGGTGCCTTGCATGGGGGACACTTATGTTGCCCCACATAGCATGCAGCTAGCCACTAAGAAGTCTCTTGCCAGTCATATTTCTCAGGTACATCGGAAGGCTGCCCAATCTCTTTATGCAAAAGGCAAGCAAGTTGTCATTGCTCCTGTAGGTCTCCACAAGGCTACTCCTCACATTTCTGCACCATTGGTCTCTATCCATAGAGACTCAACACTTCTAGCCAGAAACCCCTTGGTCTCCATCCCTCACACACACCACAAGGCTCGTGGGTCACCCACTCGAGTCACACCTCAGAGCAACCCTTTCATTGTCTCGGGATCGTGTTCAAGATCAAACCTTCCAAGGCCAGATCCTGCGCGACACAGTTATTGCGCTACCCGAAGTACACAAGAGACGACGTTCTCATCTTCCTCCTATGCACACACAAGCGAACCCTGTAAGGGGCACTGCACCTGTTCTATTACAAGCACCTGCTCGTAGTTCTCAGCCTCCTAAGGCCAGATCACTTGCACGAGACCAGGTTGACCCTCAGGTCTCCCGTAATCCTTCTTCAAGGGCGCGCACATGTTGCCACTTCAGATGTCCCCTCGCCCTCGACTCAGGCCTCCTCATGAGTCAACCCTTTTCCTGTGTGTTCCTCCTTCATTGAGCATGCACCTTCAGCCTTGGTACTCGAAGGTTTTCCCCAAGAGTACCATCCTGCCCCAACACTTTGGTCATCTCTCTGAAACTCATAAGAGAGCTTGGGTCATGGACCTCACGAACGATCGAGTCTGTCATCCTCCCTGGCCCAAGATGACTGAAGTTCCTGGGCCTCATCCATTGCCGCACCTAATGTAGACAACTCTCTCCTGTGCTAGAAGAGTTGACCAGCCACAACATAGATCGCAGTTTTGGCGTGAGGTCCATCAAAACCTCAAGTATAACGAGATAGAAGTCTAAGAATTTTGACTAGGGAGGTGATCAACGCAGTCAAAACAACCAATTTTGATGACCCTCTTCACCTGAATCCCTTCTACCCCCTTTAGTTGATGAATCCTGAAGAAGAGCCCAATGAGCCCTGTGTTATGGTTACTGTCATAGAAGAAGACCCTACCACTCAACAGCCACAGTCTCAAGACTGTCGTGAACTGGCTCCTCAGCCACGGTCCCAAGACCGTTGAGAACCGATTCAAACGCGATATGCGTACAAAAGTCGAGTTCAATCAGGGCATGCTGACCCCTTACTTTACTGACCTGCCACGTACGACCTGTCATGCTCGTAAGCCTTCAGCTAGCACTAACCATGAGGTAATTGTCATAATGGTCGTAAGCGATCCCAGTGATGCGCAGGAGGTTCACATGAACAAGTTCGAGGATATGGTGCATGCAATGTTGGAAAAGATCGAACGTATTGACGTTGCACCCCAGTCAACTAACCATGAGGCCAATTCTCATCACTCTGATGGTGTACCTCCATGGCAGCCCCCTCTGTCTACCTCACTAGACAATTCTATCTCTTATCCAGTTTCTTAGTCATATATTGACGTTATGGTCACCCAGAGCCTAAAGAACAGACAAATTCTGGGCATACAGGGTGTGATGCCTTATCAAAGACCATATCCTTCCTATATTGATCAGGTCCCGTTCCCCTCAGGCTATAAGAAAGGGAAGTTTCCTCTATTAAGCGGAACTACCTCCCCAAACCAGCATATCGCCCACTTCTAGGCAGCATGTTGAGAAACATCAGCTGACAAGAGACTCCTTCTTCGCCCATTCGTCGAGACCCTTGATGGCCCAACATTCCAATGGTATGCCCGACTTCCTCCAAACTCGGTACATACATGGGAGCAGATGGAGAAATTGTTCTATCAATGCTTCTATGAGGTTGAGAGAGAAGTTCAAACCATCTAGCTTCTCACCTTGACTCAAGACCCTGATGAGCTCGTAGATCAATTCATATCAAGATGGAGAAACTTGGCTTCCCGCCATCGTAATCCTATGCCCGAGAAGGAATTAGTTCAAACCTGCGTGCGGAACATGCGACCATAAATCACTCTACATGTCGAGGCCTCTAATCTGACCTCCATGTTAGATTTGATCTCAAAATCAGTTCGAATAGAAAGTTTGTCACGCCATCATGGTGGGGCACGACAATCTTCTACAAGTTCAACGAACAACCGAGGCAATGGTGGCTCTCAGAATAATACACGGTGCAACCAACAGAAAGGGGTAATTAGTGCAGTTGTTATGGTCACTAATTCAGAGAAGGCTCCCTCCCAAACTTTGGAGCTCTCTAAAGAGGTAAGCACGACGAAGGTAACACCCCAGGCTGGCAAGCAACAACAGTCGTACAATCGAGTACCTCCACCATCCAACTTTGATCGGCGTGATTATTTCATGAGGCATAGGAATAAAGTCCATCCCTTTGAGAAGGAATGGGTCCCTGCGCTGTTCTAGTTATTATTGGAGCAGAATATGATCCAGCTTTCAGAAGCAAGGTTCCCTGAGCAATCTGGCCTTGACACCCAGGCAAATTATTATGCCAACCATCCGAGGATCAATCACTCTACAGATGACTACTACACGCTGAAGGATTTCATTGAGGCCCTGATTCTGAAAGGTCAGATAAAGCTTGAAGATTTAAAGAAGGCCTTCGAGGCAGCTGAGGCCTCCCATGCCGTAACTATTCAAGACGATAATGAAATGTCAGGTATCCTTTAGGCCCTCTTCATTATAATGCTTCAGGAAGGCATAATCATACTAAAACAAGCAAGGCAACCCCACTGCCGTGCTAAGGGGGCTGAAGATCGCTGATGTCCATACCATCAGATAAGAGGTCATTACTTGTCAAAATGCACAACTTTCCTTGACATGTTCATAAAGAAGATGCGAGAGTGTTTAGAATTTTACAACCTCCCAGTAAGTGATCCCCAAATCATTTCCTCGTCGGGGTAAGAAGATCTCATAAGACAAGACCTTCCGATCAATGACTCAGACACTGCAGAACCCTCGACTTCTCAGCCATGGATGATCTACCATGGCCGAAGAAAACTCAAGTGTTTGAGGTGAGAAGCGTTTCGCCAAGTCAGCACTGATCCCGAACCCAGTGAGACAAATCAAATAGCACCTCAAAAATTCAGAAAAAGACGGGCACCAAGGGTTTCTCGCCTAAGAAGCAAGACCGCTCAACCCATAGTCGATCAAGAATTTCTCAGGCCCCTTCCTTCGTTGCCAACTTTGCTGGACTTCATCCCTGACACGATCCTTTTTCCTTCTTCATCCTGTCAAGAATATGTCCCCGTGCCATCTTCTATTAAGAAAATGTCTGATGAGGGTGACAACGCTAAACGCACTCCCCAACGGTCTAAGCAAGAGAAAGACATAAAAGATCCCCTGCACCCGTCCAACTCTGGCGATGACGTTAAAAGCTGCCCAAATCGGTCTGATGAGGGGAACGACCTTAAAAGTCTCCCACCTTCTAACCCTACTCCTCCTTCTTTTTCTGCTATGTCTCTTGCAGGTACAACCTTGATATGTCTGGACTTCGATGCTCTCGATAGAGAACTTGAGGGATAGAACATAAATAAAACACAACGGAAACGATTGAGAAAGACCCTGGCACAGGCAGCAGGACTCTTAACAATTGTTGATGCCTTGGCAGCTAAAGCCAAGGCAGAGCCACCTTCTTCAAAGAAGCGCAAGAAGTCGAAGCCAAAGAAACCCCATGGTCCCCAGAGCTTGACTTCTAGCAGAGGTTGAGAGAGTCGAGCGGGCAAAGATTTTATTCTATTCTATTCACTTCGAGTCGCTATTAATCAAGGAATAACTGAAGATGAGAGAGTCAAGCTCCGGTATCAAGAATTGGATGCACTTGACAGAAAGAGGCTAGAGGCTCAGCAGAACCTTGAACTCAACTAAGGTTGGATGAAAAGGGCTTTTTACAAGTTTGATATGATCTGCTCATTTGCTTGTGGTGATCTTGTCTTAGCCATCAAGAGGCCTATTGTCATGCATGGTCGGCACAAAGGGATGTTTGAGCCTAAGTGGGAAGGTCCCTTTACAGTGAAAAAGGTCTCGCCAAATGGAGCCTGCATATTGGCACATCCTGATGGAGAGGAGGCACTGCCCCCTATCAATGGGCAATACCTAAAGAAGTACTATCCATGATGAGTGTTCAAAAGAAAGGGATTCAATGTGAAAACAAGAAAGATAGTCCAAAAAAAATGCTAACTCTTTTTATGTTTATTGCAGTAAAAATGAGTTACAAGTTACAAGAACCCATTGCTAAGGAGGATACAAGTCTCTTGCATTTGATGATAAGAGGACAGTTACAAACCAAAAACTTGTGCTTTTGCTCTTGCATCTGAGAGTAAAAGGATGGTTACAGGCAAAAACAATACCTGTCCCATGAGGAAGAAGCAAACCCACAAAAGGAAGGACCTCCTCATGAAGAAGAAGCGAAACCACTTGGAGAGTTAGCTTTTCTGATGAGTAAGAGGATGGTTACAAGCCAGAAGACAAAGAAGAGCCACTCCAAGAAATTAACCTCAATCCATCCGACATGTATGTCAAACATACAAGCCAGATATCTCATTTGACGTGTATGTCGAACGTACGACATGGGATCCATTCAACGTGTACATCAAACATACAAGAGGGCCTGCCCTGACAGAGAGCTGGCCTATGATGGAAAGCATGCCCTGTCAATAGTGGATGGCCTTCCATAGAAGAACATGGAACTCACTGTTATCCTGGAGGATTTGGCTTTCAATAGGTACCACAAGCCACGCCCCATCCTTTGCCACTTTTTGTCGGCCCATGAACGTCGTCGTACGTAGCTCGTAGCCGAGCGCGAACCCCACATGTGACTTACCTCTTTACGCGAGCATCTTTCTTCGCATCGTGATAAGCTACATGTGCTGACGAGTGCCGACTAATGCCAACGTCAGTTGTGTTCTTCAAAGGTCAGCATCGGTTGTACTCCTAGCCCTTGGCGCTGGTTGCCTTTCTTGAGGTTCAGCGCCGATTGTGTCGGCACTCCAAACCATTAGCGCCGGTTGCCTTCGCGCCAGTTGCACTTCTATTAACGCCGGCTCTTTTGTGATTATTCGCCTCTCGAGACTCCTTGTTTCTCAAAACTTAAGTTTTCGTGCCTCCTTAATGGTCATACACTTTCCTAGGACGATGGCCAACCGTCACCACGTCATCAGCAACCGTACAACTTCTCCACGACATTTCACCTCCCATGATTGTACGGCCCACCTCCTGTGATTGATTCGACTTCTGCTAGAATTTCTCCCACACAGCCGAAAACTCAAGAGAACACATTCCCGCCTACGTCGTTTGGCCTGGATTTCACAAGAACCTCACCGAGAAACCTCTGTGACGCCACTAACACAGTCCAAAAGTGGAGATAATCTCAGTAAACCTCTTGAAATTTCCTGAAAACTTCTGCAACACCACGAGCAGTGCTGAAAAACAACCACAACCATTAGGAACCCCCTTAAAAATCCCCGAAAAGCTCTCTAGACGTGCAAAAATACTCATTGACGTTTTTCCCGCCTCTTCCAAAAAGAAAAACGATAGTTGGAACCTCCTCTGCTTCTCGGAAAGATTATCGGAAAGCTCTATATTCCCTGTCACTCTCGTTGCAAATTTGCCAAATTCTGGGCAAAGTCTACTCCCCCGAAGGTCTACTCTGCAAAACCTTCCCCGAAATCCTGTTGTCTGTCGAAGGTTTTTCCCTGTAGAAACTGTTGTTGAGGCCCCACTGCTCATCCGAACTCAACCGTGCACACCCTCTCCTCACTATTGAAAAGATTGTTGCTTAAACTTTTTACCCTTGGTGAAAAATAAGGGAAAATTGGGTTTTGCCCCCTTATAGATTACGCTACCCTAAAAAGCCCTTCACAATCTTGAAATACCAGTTGCGTCCATGGGAAGCCAAGCGACAATGAGCCGGGTTGAGCTTCGACCCATGGCCCGAGGTAATATCATCGATCCACCCTGCACCGGGTGAATTTCCAAACAACCCTAGTGCCGGTTGACTTAACACCGAGTGTCTCTCCAAACAACCCTAGAGCTGGTTAACTTAGTGCCTGGTGTGTTACCAAACAACCCTAGCACCTGTTGATTTAGTGTCAGGTGTGTTTCCATGTACGACCATAGCCCCGATTGACTTAGCGCCGGGTGTGTCTCCAAAACGACCCCAGTGCTGGTTAACTCATCGTCGATTGTCTTCATATAATACCACAGGTCGTTCACAACGACAGCTGAATAGTGCCGGTTGTGATGTGAGAACTCAACACCAGTTGAATATTCCCAAAAAACCATCGGCGCTACACGTGGCACCAGCTCTATTTTCAAGCAGGGAATGCCCTACCACTATCCCTAGTGGAGTTGTACCCAAGCCAAGATGTGTCATCCCTCGTGGACTTGCACCCAGGCCGTTGCACAAAAAACTGTGACTTCCCAAATGGAGTCAGGAGCTATCTCTCATCCCCCACTAGGAGTCACACCCATACAGTGGCCTGCCAGTTAAGTTAAGGTCATTCTTACTTCCCCAATCCCCAGTGGGTTAGCTTCACATTTAGCTATCTAACCCTCAGGGAGTCGGGTTACCTGTTATAGAATCTCATCTATCACCCAGAGAGTACGCTTACCCCCAATCCTCAGTGAAGTACGCTTCTGTTCTCCATCCCTCATTGGGCCATCATCCCCATCTAAGACCTCTGCGTGCGAATGGACTTAACCATTTTATCCTCAAGGAGTTGGATTGCCATCAACAGACTTATTCCCCATGGAGTTTCACCTATATGGTAACGCACACCTTGATCTAGATGCACAACCCTAAATTGCAAGCTCCAAACTATATGATCTTAAATTGTAGCGAAGGTCTAGTTGCATGACCTTAAACTACATGGTCCTAGCTGTATGACTTTCAAACTGCATAGCCACAGTCCATACTGCATGAACGTAAACTGCTCAGCCTCAGTCCATACTGCATGACCCTAAACTGCTCAGCCTCGATCCATGTTGTAAGGCCCTAAACTGCACAGCCTCGATCCACACTGCATGACCCTAAACTGCTCAGCCTCGATCTATACTGCATGATCGTAAACTGCTTAGTCTCTATCCATACCGCATGACCCTAAACTGCTTAGCCTTGGTCCAGACTGCATGACCTTAAACTGCTCAGCCTCGATCCATACTTCATGACCCTAAACTGCTCAGCCTCGATCCGTATTGCATGACCATAAATTGCTCAGCCCTGATCCATACTGCATGACCCTAAACTGCTCAGTCTTGGTCCATACTGCATGATGCTATAACAACTAAATTGCGGTCCATACTGCATGACCCTAAACTGCTTAGCCCCGGTCCATACTGCATGACCCTAAACTGCACAGTGTTGATCCATACTGCAGAACCCTAAACTACTCAGCCTTGGTCCATGTTGTACGACGCTAAACTGTACAGCCTCGGTCCACACTGCGTGACCTTAAACTGGTCAGCCTCGGTCCATACTTCATGACCCTAAACTGCTCAGCCTCGGTCCGTACTGCATGACCTTAAACTGCTCAGCCTTGGTCCACACTGCATGACCCTAAACTGCTCAGCCTCGGTCTCATTTGCATGACCCTAAACTACTTAGCCTTGGTCCATACTACATGACCCTAAACTGCTCAGCCTCGGTTAGTATTGCATGACCCTAAACTGCTCAGCCCCGGTCCATACTGCATAACCGTAAATTGCTCAGCCTTGGTCCATACCGCATGACTCTAAAACTGCTCAGCCTTGATTCATACTGCATGACCCTAAACTGCTCAGTCCCGGTCCATACTGCTTGACCCTAAACTGCTCAGCCTCAGTTCTTATTGCATGACCCTAAACTGCTCAGCCCTGATCCATATTGCATGACCCAAAATTGCTCACCCTCGGTCCATACTTCATGACCGTGAACTGCTTAGCCTCGGTCCATATTGCATGACCCTAAATTGCTTAGTCCGGGTCCATATTGCATGACCCTAAACTGCTCAGCCTTGGTCCATGCTCCATGACCCTAAATTGCTCAGCCTCCGTCCATACTGCATGACCCTAAACTGCTCATCCTTGATCCATAGTATATGACCTTAAACTGCTCAGCCTCAGTCTATACTGCATGACCTTAAACTACTCAGCCTTGGTCCATACTGCTCGACTCTAAACTGCTCAGCACCATGGTTTGTACTATATTACCTTAAACTATAGCGGACGTGTAGTTGCACGACCTTAAATTGCGTGGTCCTAGTTTTATGACTTTAAACTGTATAACCATGGTCCAGCTGTATGACCTTAAATCATAGTACACGTCCTAGCCACATGACGATAAATGGCTCAACACCATGGTTAGAACTATATGACCTTAAACTGTAGTGGAGGTCTAGTTGCACGACCTTAAATTGCATGGTCGTAGTTGTATGACCCTAAACTGTATAACCACGGTCAAGCTGTATGACCTTAAACCATAGTACATGTCCTACTGAGATGACAATAAACTGCTTTGCGTAAGTCTCGAAGGCATGACCATAAACTCGCCACCACATACGTGCACACGCCATTTCGTACACTTTCACGCACGCCTTCTCTAACGTACCTGTTAGTGTGCGCGCACCACCTTCATTACCTCCCCAGTGAGTTCATTCCTTTTATCATCCTACATCATTCCCTTGTGAGTCTTACCCATGCTCACAAAACGGGTAACCATCCCTCCATCCATACTCATTGTAAGTTAGTGGGTAAGCATCATCCACTCACATTTCATACATTGTCCATCTCTCATAGGTAACCTTGAGCCATCACGCCAAGTGAGCCAGACCACCACCATAATCACTCCATGGCCTTCATATGCTTCCATCCATCACCATCATGGTCCAGTTGTATGACCTTAAACCATAGTGCATGTCCAGGCCGTATAATGTTAAACTGTTTCACACAGGTCCCGGAGGCATGACCTTAAACATGCCTTTACAAAAAAATGGGCATGTATACCTGAACAAGGGAACGCTAAGAGTAAAAATGATGGATGAGCGTGGTCACGAAACCATGAGTAAAAGAGTTGCGTGAATAAAAAAAAATTAGGCACAGTGAAAACCCGAAAGGGCATCATGAGTAAAAATGGACAAAAAGGTTGGACATGATCAGAAGGCCATGAGTAAAAGAACCATATAAAAATAAGGTGGTGAAAACCGTCTCTACGATGCCGCTTCCCAAAATAAGAAAATCCCCTGTGAAATAAGAACCAAGAACCCAAAAACATGAGCTTCAAGGAAAAGATTCCGACTGTCTGAGTCCAGTTGCAAAAGGACTGGAAAGACAGTAAACTCACCAAGACGGCAAGACAATTCACATGACAAAGAGCATCGTTCTCACAAGGTCATCAACATACTTTCAAAATGTTGAACACACCCCAAGGACATTAAGTCAGCCATGACCTTGGACCGGCAATCAGGGTGATTATCCTGTCTACACATTAGTGGGTAGGGGTGGTCGTACTTAGAGCTGATCACCACGACAAATTGAGGTACCCTACTTGCTAAGAAATAAAGGGTCAGTCAGACTTTGGACTTGCAATCGGGGAGATTGTCCTAGCTGCACAGTAGTGGGTAGGGGCGGTTGTACCCAGAGCTAGTGATCTCGACAAACTGAGGTACCCTACTCGCCAAAGAACGACTGATTCGTAAAGCAGATGGCTCCGACGTAAGGCCTTTAGCACACCATTCATCCTTGAAACGTGGCTCAACACCGAAGGATGCAAGAAAACCTAAACCAAATGGGAACAATACCCTTCGACATGGCACTCAATTTCCAGTGGACCTGACTCTTGCTTACAAGGTCCGTAAAAAATCCTCAGATTCATAATCATAAATAGTCCGCACGAGGGTGAGGACTACGACCAGATCCCTTAAAAAATTCTCCTCTCCTCCTAAGTTCCCCATAAACGGACCCGTGAACAATGCATCCCAACATCTGAGCAGCTTAGTTACACCATTATGTAAATCTCCTCGGCGTTCATGTGGCCTTATGGTCAGGAAGGAAAAAAGTAAAATCCAAAGGAAACTTTTAAAATGATTGTCCTTCTTGATCTCTTGAAGCACAACAATCAGTGGGGCAAGCTATTTGAACATATTTTTCAGCACCTTGGTCTCTGTTAGGAAGCCGATCAATAAATCCTACAAAAATGTGGAAATTCTTGACAGTCTCAAAATAAACCCATAATTGGTCAAGATCTTCATCAGCACTCCAAAAGACCACCTGCAAAGTTTCGTCGCATTACGACATGTCTATGGCAGTGAACACAAAGGAATAATTTTCAGAAAAATGGCCACTTACGCCATGAAACGGACCCTACAACTGGAGCTACATTTTTGGTATCTCAAATCATTATGGAACCACTTCCATTTTATTCGGCATGGTCGAAAACCCCTATGAGCCATGTTTCGACATAATCGGATACTCCAGAACAAAGATATGAGCCAAACATTAAAACAGGAGAGGCCACACACTAATCCCGTGTGGCCTCATTGTACCAAAACACCAGGCCTCACTGTACCAAAACACCATTAAAGGTGATTGTTTTATAGTCACAAGAAGTTACTTTCGAGGCCCGTAACTCACTCGTTTCAAGTCAAATCGCTCTCAAATTTGGTGAGCGTATTCGTCTCATCAAGACGAACAATTCGATGTGGCATGCCCCGAGATGATGTCCAAGCAAGGAGAAAAGCTAGAGAGAATTTTTCGATCCATAAAGAAGTTGTAGAAAATTTTGTAGCAACACGCTTCACTCGATAGACCAAATCACGATGCTCGCGCAATGGACCAACGTGAAACCATTTCCATTGTGTGCATAAGGTCTAGGGTAATCATTGGTCCAAACGTACATGATGGACGGTCAGCTTCCATGCATGAAGCTGACGAAGTAACTGAAATTTCGACTGCTGGATTCCAAATTTCGACCAAAACTCAAAAGTTGTGAAATCTTCTTTCGGGCTCCAAACCGCATTCCGTTTGTTGCCACACAATGGTGACGACATGCTTAGTGCACTACGATGAAGAAATCACAAAAAAATATTAAAGAACGATCGCACTATTGATCCAAAGTTTTCAAGATTCAAACAAATTTCAAGTCTCGTGATCGCGGCTCAAAAACATGATTCATGTCTCGAAGTTGGTATCAAAACGATCGCCATACCGAGCCCTACCATAAATTAATAATCTTTCGATTAAATGGGCATCAGGCACCCTCGGGCAGCCGTAGGGACTGTTCTGAAATTCTACACATTGTGAGGCAGGGGCAAAACAGTCCCTTTTTACCCTTTTTTAGAATTTCTTTTAATTCTATTAAATATTAATTTTTAACAATTAGGCCTAATTTTGATCAATCCACCCATGTTTGGGCACAATTCTATATAAACAAGCACTGCCTCATTGTAAACACACACATAGACCCCTCGCCACTAAATTCATTCTTTGAAGATTCAATAAAATTTTGATTCCTTGCTTGAGCCTGTGAGTATGTCTTAGAGGGGGAGAGGAAAGAGAAGAAAAGGGTCGATACCCTTCGGGCAGGCAACTTTCTCTCTCCTTCCCTCTCTCTTATCTCTCTTTCACTCTCTTCTTTCTCTCTTTCTTTCTTTATCTTTCTCTTTCCCTCTCTCTCTTCTCTCTCTCTTTCTCTCTCATCTTCTCTTCTTTTCTCTATCTTCTTTTGTCAACTAGCGAGTCCCACAACCGGTTCTATCTTCCTTTTTCAACTGGCGAGACTCAGTGCTGCTTGGTCTTCTCTAGCTTTTGTCAACTGATGAGACGTAGTGTCCGTTGGTCTTCTCTCTCTACTTCTATTAGTTGGTGAGACCGAGCACCAGGTAGTCTTCTCTCTTCTCTTCTATCAGTCGCTGAGACTTAGCATCGGTTGATCCTCTCCCTCTGCTTCTATCAATCGGTGAGACTTAACACTGGTTTGTCTCCTCTCTCTTCTTTTATTAGTTGGTGAGACCTAAATCCAGTTGGTCTTTTCTCCCCTCTTCAATTAGGCAGTGAGACTTAGCACCAGTTGGTCTCGTCCCTCTTCCTCAGTCAGTCGGCGAGACCCAACGTCGATTGATTTTCTCTCTTCCTCTGTCAGTCAGCAAGACCCAACACCGACTGGTTTTCTCTCTCTTCCGCTATTTGACGATGAGACCTAGTGCCGACTGATTTTGTTTCTCTTCCTCTGTCAGTCGGTGAGACCTAGCGCCGACTGGTTTTCTCTCTCTCCTTCTTCTCTCTCCTTCCAACTATTCCCTTCTTCTCTTTAACCATTCCTTTGCTACTCTTTCATTCGACCAAGAGGGATTGAGGTTAGCATCTCATGACAGTTCTACAATCTAGCTGTAATGTTGTTGCTCCAAGTTCGTTTGGCCTGCTTTACTCTTACGACAGACCGGCCATCATGCTTAGCTAGTCGATATTGGCAATAATGTTTAGCAGCGATCTCGTGAGCCTGTCTCAGTTATCGACCCCATTTCGCCACCATGTTACATTAATCATCCACCAGCCTAGTCACTGCCCTAATCTTCTCCCTTGGCCGAATTCTTCCCCCCGCCATCTTTCTTTCTTCTTTTTGAATACGTATGCTTGCATATGTTCATCAAAGAGGAAATGGGTGAGGCCTGACCCACCTGTCCCATAACCTTTGCCATATATGTGTGTGATTGCAGGAAAGCATAAAATAAGAAGAATACGAGCCAAGGAAGGCGATTCCGACTAGTTTCATTACTAGGGGGCTTTCTTCGTGATCTAAGAGGGAGCCCAAGCGAGTTAGCCCCGATTAAGTTCCGAACCCACCTTTAAATTCCTCTCTCACCGGTTGGTAACACCCACCCCCATTTTGGAACGAGGTTCCCAAGTGAGTGATTTCACAAACGTCGCGAGTCTCTCTCGAAACCAGAGATGTGTGTCACTCGATCCTTCAAGGATCCAAAGGGCAAGATCGAGGCACCTAACCACTCCCTTCCCTTTTCTCTCTCTCTCTCCTCCTCTCTCACAATCGGTGGGAATGGCGGCTGAGCCACTGATCCAATCTCCCTTCTCTCTTTCTCTCTGTTCTTCTCTTCTCTGTCTCTCTCTTTCCTCCTCCTTTTATTTCTCTCTTCCTCTTTCTTTTCCCTTCTCTCTTCTCTCTTCTCTTTTCTCTCTCTTTTACCTTCTCCATTTTATCTCTCTCTTTCTTCTCTCTCTTGCTCTCTCACAATCAGTGGGACCGATGGCTAAGCCGTCGGCCCAATCTCTCTTCTCCCTCTCGCTCTTCCTTCTTTTCCCTCTCTTCTCCCTTCTCTCTTCTCTCTCCCTCCTTCTCTCTCACAACCAGTGAGACCGGTAGCTGTCACTGGCCGAATCCCTCTTCTCTCTCCTCTCTCTTCTTCTCTTGCTCTCTTTTCTCAACCGATTGGGCTAATGGCTAAGCCATCGGATGACCTTCTCCTCTTCTCTCTTCTCCCTTCTCACTTCTCTCTCCTTCTCTCACAGTAAGTGGGACCAGTGACTAAATCATCAGTCTGATTTCTTCTCTTTCCTCTCTCTTTCCTTCTCTCTTCTCTCTTCTCACTTTCTTTCTTCCTCCTTCCCTATCTCCCTTCTCCCCTCTCTCTTCTCTCTCTCTCCTTCTCTCTCACAGTTAGTGAGACCGATGGCTAAGCCGCCGACCCAATCTCTCATCTCTCCCTTTCTCTCGATTCTTCTCTTTCCTCTCTCCCCTTCTCTCTTCTCTCTTCTCTCTTCTCACTCTCTCTTCTCCCTTCTCTCTTCTCTCCCTCCTTCTCTCACAAACAATGGGACCAGTGCTTAAGCTACCAACCCAATCCCTCTTCTCTTCCTCTCTCTCTATTCTTGTCTCCCCTCTCTCTTCCCCTCTCTTTCTTCTCTTTCCCTCTCTTCTCTCTTCTCTCTTCTCGCTTTTTCTCTGTCCTTCTCTCTTTTTCCTTCAGTCATTCTATCTTCTTTCTCCTCTCTTATCTCTTTCTTCTTCTCCCCTCTTGCTTGACTGAGCAGGTGGCTAAGCTGCCGGCTCCCTTATCTTCTCCTCTACCCTCTCGACTGACTGGACCGGTAGCTAAGTCGCCGACTCCCTCCTCTTTCTCTATCTCTCTTCTCCTTTCTCTCTCTCCTTCTCTCTCTTTTTCCTTCTCTCATTCTCTCTTCTTTCTCCTCCCTTTTTCCTTCTCTCTTTTTCTCTTCATTTCTCTCTCCTCTCTCTCTTTTTCTCCCCCTCTCACTCAACTAAGCCGGCAGCTAAGCCACCAGCTCCCTCCCCTTTTTCTTTCATATTCTCTCCTCCCCTTTCATCCGTCTAAACCAGCGGCTACACTGTCGACTCCCTCTCTTTCCTTTCTCTGTCCTCCTCTCTCTCTCTCTCACTTTCTCTTCTACTCTCTTTCTCTCTCTTACCCTCTCTTTCTCTCTCACTGTCATTCGCTCACACACTCTCTTGTTTCCCTCTTTCTATCTCTCTCTTACTCTCTCTTTCTCCCTCTCTCCCTTCTATCTCTCTCTCACCCTCCATCTCTCCTTCTCTCTCTTATTTCCCTCTCTCGCCTCTCTCTTACTCTCTCTTCCTCTCTTTCTGTCACTCTCTCTTACTCTCTCTTTCTCTTGCCCCCCTCTCTTTCTCGTTCTCTTTCGTATTCCTTTCTACCCTCTTTCTCTCTCGCTCTCTATCTTACTGCTCTCTCTCTTTCTCTCGCTCTCGCTCTCTCTCTATTTCTCGTCACCTTTTTCTCTTGTCTATCCCTTACACTATCACTTCTACCATCAATCCTTTGTTAATGACATTGTAAGACTGCCAAATTGGCAATGGACTCCACGATATCATCACCCCCTTTGACCTTCACCCAGTCAAACATATACTCATGACAAGTCAGGGTCTTCTGGCTCGCTTGTCTTGATGTCTTATGTGTGTGTGTGCCTACAAGAACGTAGAAAACGAGTCAAGGGAGTTGATGTCGAACCAACCTCAGGCTTGAGGGGCTTTCTATGTGATCTGAGAGGAAACGCCTGTGCGTGACACAGACCCAACGTGAGGTATGTCCTCCCTCACACCACACAATCCTCTCTCACCAGTTGGTACTTTGCCAGCACACACCCCACGTGTGCCACGGTCTCGAGAGAGTGATCTCGAGCTGGACCCAAATTCGGGTTCCCATACGGTCTCACGACCAGATGAGATCGAGGCACACAACCATCTTGACGACCCCACCGCGGGCACGCTCTCCCACCGTCGACCTTCTTACTTCACTTATTTTCTTTTTTTTTACAATCACACACACATGTCTTCGGGGTTGTTTAACCCCTATGTCTTGTGAGCTCGTCCCCTAGGAATTAGGTTATGCGAACCTCGTTCTCTGTTTTCCTTTTGAGCATTGATTCAGCTTCGTACTCTTGGATTCTTATCTGACTCGAGGCGAGGAGGGGTTTACATGTCCCTCACTCCTCCCTGTTTCTCGACATTGGCACTGCCGCCCGTGTCCCCTGCATGGGTGGTGTGATAGACACCCCACACAACATTCACCTGATTACTGGCATGTCACTTGCTGGTCCTGTTGCTCAGGGTTACTGAAAGGCCACCTCCCTCTCCTTTGCAAATGGCAGTTCATCTAGGGTTTCTCTCACGGGTCGCTGTACGGCCAACCCCCTATTCTCCATCACTTCGAACCCTCATAACAAGAGGTTCGACACCACGAGGAGGAGGCTCCAAAGCCATTATCTCTCACTCAGCAGCTAAAGCTCTTGGGTCGTCCACTAAAGCTACACTTTGAGGCAACTCCCAAACTGCCTCGGATCATCACCAGGGATTCGGCCTTCTGAGACCAAATCCCCTGCATTACATAGTTGCGCATCACTCAACTCAAGGCAACCCTATAGTTGCATCTTCTCGAGCGCATGGACAATGACCTCCTCGTCGCTCCCCTTTGCACATGCCTGCGCATCCTGTGGGAGGTGGCCACAAGGACACTTCATCACACACACCTGCTTGCTAAACCGGACCAATTAAATCCGGACCTTTTACTCTAGCCCAGGTTGATCCCCATGTCACCCGAAAACCTTCTTCAAGGCGTGCACATACAACGGACCATCAGACTACCCTGAGCTCTCGATGCAAAGGCCACTGTCGTGTGTCTAACCCTCCATTCGCCCCGTCTGCCCTGGTGAAACCCCTGACTACTTGGCACTTCAAGGTCTTCCCTCGAAGTACCCTTCTTCAATCCCCTCTACAACCCCACATGAAAATTGGACCACGAAAGCGAGCTTGGGACAGACCTCCGATTGTCAAAAGGGCTCTGCTCCCCCCCTGAAGGCCACCCAAAAAGGCTAAAGAACCGACCCTTTCAGTTCCATATTCCCTACCCCAATTAATGGAAGTAGCTTTGGCTTACCTGAGAAGGGCCAACTAGCTGCAATCCTACCCCCAATTCCAATTTTGGGAGACGGTATACTGGAGCCTAAGGATTGGGCACCAGAAAGGTGTGCGGCTCATTCAAAAGGAGAGAATCGAGACATCAACAACACCTGAACCCAGTGATCTCCTTAAACAAAACCCCTTCTACCCCTTACAAACCTCAACAGAGTCCAAGACGAGAGAAGGACAGTAGTGCATGGTGATTCAGGTCATTGGAGATGACCCTAGTCATTAGAATCCATTGTCCCAAGACTGTTGTGAACCTATGATGACCCGGTCTATGACCAGGGCCCATGATCAGTCGGGGCATCCCCAACCCCTTCTGACTGACCTCCCTGATTAGGTCGACCGACATCATAAAACTCCTACTATGCCTAGTGCCTCCTTCCCTGATGAGAGGGTTGAGGTCATGGTCGTCAGTTAGACTAATGACGAGCCTCAAGACCGCATAGCCCCTCTCGAGGAAGTCATTAACCGGATGGTGGAGAGGCTCATTCAGATGAAAAATGCCAGGCCTCCAGCAAATTCATCTCACCGTGGTGGCAATTCACCTCAGTTACCCCATTCCGTAAATGAAACTCCAAGACAACCCCCTCCGCTGCCAACCTATGCTATCCCCCAATGCCGTCTCAAGGCCTTCCCCATCCGGTTACGCAGGCTCATATTGAGGCCATAGTCAACCATAGCTTGCGGAACAAACAAATCCCTAGTGCACGAGAAGCCGCTTTGTACCAAAAGCCTTACCCAACATTCATTAGCTTGCTGCCCTTCCCACCAACCTACCAAAAAGGGAGATTCCCAATTTTGAATGGTACGGGCTTGCCTCATCTGCATGTTGCACATTTTATGTCAACTTGCTAAGAAATGGCCTCCAACGACCTGATCCTTATCCTTCAGTTTGTGGAAACTCTGGATGGGCTGACATTCAAATGTATGCCGTCTCCCTCCAAAATCTGTTCACACATGGGAGGAGATGAAGCATCTCTTTTCTAAGCATTTCTATCAGGTTGATAGAGAAGTTCAGCTCATAAAACTTCTTACCATGACCCAAGTCTAGAAGAGCCCATCGATCAGTTTATTACAAGGTGGAAAGACGTAGCTGCACATAAGAGCAACCCTATGCTAGAAATTGGTGCGGTGCAGACTTGTGTTTGCAACATGCAGCCTGAAATCTCATAACGTGTTGAATCTGCGAACCCCACGACGATTACAGTCCTATAATAGGGTACCATCACCGCAAGGCCTCTATCAAAAGGGCTATTGGGAAGAGAAGAGGAATAAGGTCTATAACTTCGATAAAGAGTGGGTGTCAGTGCTCCTTTGGATGTTGTTCGAACAAGGGATGATTGCTCTTCTTGAAGCAAAAAGGCAAGACGAAGCCGGATTGGTAAATAACATGAGATATGATGCATATCATCGGATGTTAGGGCACCCAGTCTAGGATTGTTTCACTCTTAAAGACAAATACAGCTGGATAGCCTCAAAAAGGCATTTGGTACCACTGAGGCCTCCCACATGGTCATAGTTCAGGAAGAAGAACAAGATCAAGGGGTGTACCCCAACGAGCTCTCGCTCGACCTTCTTCCTACAATATTCACCATGATGGTCCAAGAAGGGATTATTTCCCCTCGTCCATGGCGGCTGATGTCGGTTGGGCCCTAGTTTCCTCCTATGCGGGGATGGGGAAACCCTCTCTCAAACAACCGTGGAGGCCCGGTGGGCTATGGTCACGTTGGCCCTCCTTCTTACGGATAGGAGGCCGATGGTGGGAGAGATTTTTGCGACTGGAGCTTAGACCGCTCTTTCGCCGTTTGGGGGATTGGGGACGAGCCCCGGCGGGTGGCCCTCTAAGAGCAATTACAATGGCCTCAGGTTGCTTGTCAGCATGGTTTAGATGGGAGCCTCCTTAGGTTTCCAATCTCTCTCTCTTTTCACTCTCTCTGCACTATGGGGATGGTATCCTAATGTCCCTCCTCCTTGGGTGCCCTTTCGAGGGGGTTTTCTTGGCAACTAAAGGGGGCATAGATAGAGGTCGAGGTAAGAACCTCCCAGGTTAGGATACGTCCGTGGGCTTGCGGATGGGTGTGGGATTCCACGCAGACAGGGTCAAGCATGCGGAGTGGGAGGAAGAGAGAGAAAGAAAGAGAGAGAGTGAGAGAGAAGGAATGACTGGCTTGGGGGCATGGGATGACCCATGCGACGGGGGTGTCCCTGGGACCGCACACTCTGGGGTACCCTCCCTCACAAAGTTTTCTCTCTCTTCCTCTCTCCTCACTCGAATAGGTTAGGGACTCACAGAACAGGACAAAGTAAGAATGAAATAGCCTTGATTTTTCTCAGCCTTTGGGGTATTGGAGCTTCTAAAAGGGGAACCTTTTGGACTGATTTTCATGGCCCCGTTTATAAATGAGCAGAGCTTACTCATATAGAGGATTCACTAAACAGGGGTGAACGCTCCAAATTCAAGCATAATTGCAAGTAAAGAAATTAAAAATAAATCCAAAAATTAGGCACAAATGACCAAAATGCCCTTGTGATCTTTTGCTCAAATGACGAGACCATCCCTGCATGCAGGCTGCTCCACTATGAGAAGACCTTGGAAGCTGGTTCTGCAACTTGTGGTAACTATTCAGCTTTTTCAGCATTATAACTTTGTTCTTCTCTTGATTGTGAGCATTTTGATGCCCTGCAATCTTGCTATGGTGGCCTTCTTCCCCGAGGTGAATGTCCAACCATTTTTGCCAATGCATGTCTGAATTATGTTGTTTTAGCCTCTGGATCTGCTTGCAAGTCAAAGATGAGGTTGTTGCAGTCGTTTTGCACCAAGTTGGGTGTCAATTTGATGCAGATTTGTATCTTTAACTTTTTGGGAGGTTACCAGAGAAAGGGATTCTGGCAACCGATTGGATTTGTTTCTCTGACAACCTGAGGACTCACATTCACCGAACAAGGGTTTTAGTGCAAGAGTCATATCAAAATGTAGCTTTGTGCTAAGCGATTCTTTTGAACTCATCCTCTTGTCAATCCACATCTTGGATTTCGAGCTATGCTTCACCCAATCTGACGCCTGTTGGGCTCTTTCTTAGCACTGTTTTCTCCGACTGCCTTTCTTTTCAAAACAATAGGGGTTCCCGGTCACACCACAGTGAGTGCCTTTTTCCCAAATCACAGGGCTGACATGATATAGAACATACCTAGCTGGAGAGCGACAGGGTGTGGGATCGCGACTGACACTCAGGTGGGAGTGACTCAACGCATATATAATTTCGAAATCAAAGATAACCACGGAACAAAATAAACTCATAAAACCGAAGGCCACAAACAGAGAAAACTAAAACAATATATATTCAATCTCCAAAAATTCTTTTACAATAATGTTCAAGGCACTACCGACCTGTCCACAAAATTACAATATTCATCAAAAATACATGGTGGCACCGCCACCAGACACCGACAATCAAAAGATTCCTGGACAGAACTCGAGCTTCAAAATTCTGCTACCACTGTCTAACTGTCCACACCCAAGCTGTCAGTGCTCACTCTACATAGAAGGAAAAAAGAGAGGTATGAGCTAAAAGTCCAGAAAGTAAATCAGTGCCCTTGCATTCCTGCCTAATGCACACATAAGGGATAATAGGCCCATAGATTAGTACATCATATGGTGTCAAAGAACAAGGTCATGCATCAGAGTATACTGATAGAATAGACAGAGTAAAGTTCAGGTATTAAAACTTTGCATATTTACAAGAGCTAGTAGTTACACGAACATTTCCCAAATCACACATTCTGAAACTCAACTAAGGCATGCAGTTCATATGGATAGAAGCTAACAGTGCCTACTCCGGAAGTAGAAGCCACATCGATCAGGCTAAGCCTGTCCTATAACTTGGGGCATCTACCCTCATTTAGGAGGGAGGACAGTGACAAATGGAGGTCCCATTTCGTAATGTCCTTACTCACACACACAATCCCCAGCGCGGTTTTGATCAGCTGAGGCCTTGCAAGGAATGCTTGCGCCTTCAGGGGAGAGGGCGTTACACTACCATTGGAGGACCAAATGCGTAGTGCCAATAAATAATTGGAGGGCGCAACCCACCCTATTATTTACAGTTAGCTCCCAACTCCACTCTTATCATTGGAATCAAGGCAAAGTCAAAACTTCTTCGCAGTACAGTATCCACTACCAATGGAGGACCCGTAAAAAAATTCGTTTTGGCCCAAATTTTCTTTGAGAGCTTCATAAGAGGCTAAGGAGACATGCTTAGATCCGAGACTCTCAAAATTCATTTTTTTTTATAGGAATGTGTCTGTTACATGTGTATATCCTTCCCAGCGGATTTTGACCCTTACATATCCTTTTTTCGTGGCTACTTAAGGACAGATGAAGTTGGAAATGAGGGAGAGACAGACTTCTCTTGAAAGGCTGAAACCCTAAGAAAGAGTTAGCTTCAGAAACCCTAGCCTCCTGAAACCCTAACCTTAAGCCAAAAGCTTAGATCTTTAGGGCACAACAACCCTAGTTTTAAAACCATTTCTAGGGCACAACAACCCTAGTTTTAAAACCATTTCTAGGGCACAACAACCCAGTTCTAAAACCATTTCCAGGGCACAACAACTCTTCTACACCAAAGATCTGCTGGTCAACATCTGAATCAGAGAGGCAAAGAGGATGCCAGTGTTGATACAGTCGAGCCCTAGAAGGCTCGGGAGTCCCGGGCCATCCTGCTCTGTTTGGTATTGTTTCTTCTTCTTTTACTTTTTTTATTCTATTTTATTTATTTTGATCTGTTAATTTTCTTTAAAAAAAATATTTTCTACTCGTTTCCGAGCAAATCTGGCTTCAGATCTGAGTTCGATTTGTCCTACTAGCTCTACCACATCTTTTTTATTAGTTTAAGGTGTGAAAATCCCCCATTTGTCAAATTTTCATTATAAATATTCGTCGAGGTGATCTGTTGGACATATTACTTGATCATCGAATCGAAGTGTTGAGCTCCTGACAAAATCCGACAAAAGACGATAAATTTGTGATCTTATATCTTTAATATTTTCCATTCATTAATGTTTTAGCTCGATCATTTCATCATAGAATGACGGGGAGCCGCCATGATCATTTGATGACAAGAATGGCTCGATTTGGTGACCAAACTACCACTTTCTGAATTTGGGAAGTTGTTGGAATATGGATTCTGGTAGCCGAAAATTCCTCTTCTTGCAACCTAAACATACAGTCTTTTTGGTCGTTTATCACATATGATGTTTACTTTGGATCGAAGCCCTCGACGTCATGGTCCCAACGGACCCATTTTTAAGTCGATATGAGGTCAGGGCTTCGTGAAATGACTGTTTGATTGAAGGGATCTCCTCCTAGTAAAAATCTGCAACACATGAGTTTTCTTAAGCAACTTCCCTCTAATATTCCGTCCGTCTCGGGTCGTGCCATGAGCAGTGCCACTTATCAAAACGTGCGCATCTACGAGACAAAGATCCACTTGAAATTTGTGCTCGATTCGACATAAGATGAAGAAGGTAGGGAATTTTGAAGGTGATCCCGAAATTATATTACACAATTTCCATTTATGGAAAACTTGTTCACCGAGGGTGTACCAGAATAGTGTGTAACCTACCCTTTTTGGGAAAGTTGGCCACATAATGGTCCAAAAGTGTTCGAATGAGCTGAAATTTGATATATGGGGGTCTTTTGACCTTCTAGATCCAATGGAAGTGGGCTGATGTTCATCTAAAGCTTTTGTGATAAGCCTATAGTTACAAGGTTCATTTTCAGCATTTTCGGGGCCAAACTTGAAAACTAGTTTTACGTCTAATCAGCTTAACTTCGTCGGATAGCGACGAAACATTGTGGATGTTCTTGGGGACTAACATGATACCCCTACATGCTTTTTGGGACCCATCCAACACCTTTAAAAAATTCCTTCCCGATCAGGGTTTATTATAATAGTGCTTCCGTGGTCTGCAGGCATTTTGGTGCCAGCGGGCCTAGGTCGCGGTAGGCTTCCTCCTTATTCGTATCGGGGATAAAAGTGTCAAAAAATACGATAAAAAAGTTAAACAACTAAAAATGCTGAATTTTCGGAAGTTGAAAAATTGAAAATTCAGAATTTTCAATTGTTCAACAACCGAAAAGCCATATTCAAATTCCAGATGGTTACTGGAAGTTGCACGTGTCTTTAGTTGTTGATTAACCTAAAATGTTGAATTTTCTATTTTTCGACAACCGAAAAGCCAAGTTCAAATTCCAGAAGGTTATTGGAATTACATGTGTTTTTAGTTGCTGAACAATTGATAATGTTGAATTTTTTGTTGTTGAAAAACTAAAAATTCAGAATTTTTGGTTATTTTAACAACCAAAAACCCAGTTGAAATGCTAGAAACATTATGGAATTGAAAATTAGTTTTCGGTTGTTGAAAAACTTATATTTTTGGGTTTTAAAACACCAAAAATACTTTGTTTTCGGTTTATCAAAAACCAAAAAATGCTGAATTTTTTTTTTTTTAAAACCCTAAACACAAATGATAATAAATTTTCAAATTGTCCATTTCTTGAGGGGTCGTTTTCTATTTTTGAGTTATATTTGGGATATTTTTTATTGGGATCAGGTGGCGATGACTTGGAAGGGCCTGCCATCTAGAATTAACACCAAAGTATGATATCCACCTTTTTAAAAAATATGCCATATTTTCTATTATGTACAATGCATGTAATGATCGTACATAATACCAAGTATAAAAACCGTAGATTGACAACACAAAATTCAAGAACTTCATTAATTTTGACTCACTACGCCACATCGCTTTCACTTCAAGGCCCTACTGGAGTGTTTAGTCTCAGATATTTTTCATTACTTTTTTGGCCTAACGGGAAGGCGTGTCATCCATGGTGGTAACACTGTCCAGTTGAACATACCAGTCAGCTCAATATCTTTCGGGACAGTCGCAAAGGGAGTTTGGCAGTCCCTTTTAAAAAATTTCAATGTGAAATATTGATTGCAGTGATGTGGCATCTATGTGCATATGGTTAATAGCTGCAATGACATGACTACACGGTATGCCACATATTTTCCATTTCCTACAACGACACGTTCAATGAGTTCAATCGACATCGTACTTCTTCCCTGCATAGTAGATCTCAAACTGCATATCCATGGCAGATATAACTGTATAAAAATCTTGCCTTCATATTTCGCAAGTCGAGTAATTCTTGGGCTTTTGATATTAACATGTCGCTCCAACTATTAGCTGAGTCCCTCTTCTCTTCGAAGTTGCTCAACAACTGTACCCTTAATTCTGCACACATTGCAATGATCGACTTCTCCAGAGTAGATAGAATCCATGCATTGAATGACTCGGCTATGTTTAGGGTAAGATGATTGTATCTAGTGCCTGGAAAATAGGTATTTGCTCATGATTTGGGAGGAATATTTTTAATCCACTCATATGATTTTAGGTCAGCACACTGTATGTCAAATATTATTTTGTCAAACCTACTAATGGTCGTTTTGCGGGCAGCCTTCCAAAATAGAATCAGCAATTCTTCGGTATTTTTTCATGAATGAGGGCTTTAATCTTTTTTGTCACCTAATCACTACGAGTTAGCAACCGATATACCCTCCCCATTGGACCACTACATGTGCGCTCCTTAACCATGGACTTCATTTTGAAGTATGTTGTATTGCTAACTCTTAAGCATCACACGTGCCATGCACATCCCTCTGACTGATAACTTGCCAATGCCTGCCCCCCTTCGCTTTTGTCAAACTTCGAAACAAAATTATTGTGGACAATTAAATCAACCAGATAATTCCAACATTCATCGACATTTTGAACAAATTGACTAATTTTCACTAGAACTTTGTTACTAACTCCTCTACATGGGCTCTCAATGGGTTCAATATCCTCCATATCACACTCTAGTACAACCTCAGGCACGGCACCACTTGGATGTTCTCATCTTGATCAAGTAAAGGAGCATTATGCCGACTGTTTACAAAAGATAGAGTGTAAGATGAAACTACAATTTGTGCACATAAAATATTTAATTAAAGAAAATTAGATATAAAAATTTAAATTATAGATGTACCTATTCCTTGCATATGGGCCATGTTCTGTAGCTTGAAATTCCATTGTTCTACGCCCTAGATCTATTGCTGAGGCAATGTATACAACAATACTTGAAGACTCCCTTCCTAACATAAAAGATACATCTATATCATCACTTACGTCGATCAATTCAAGGCCACTAGTGTTGTATGCGAATAAGGAGAGAGCCGACGACAATCTGGTCTCGCGAGTTCATGAAACACCTGCTGACCAAGATTTTGTCGCAGTTCCCTAGCACCAGCGAAGGACCCTTCACTGTAGCCCTATGCTAGCCGCTGCAACATGGGACCAGACCACCACCATTGTGTTTAGAATGTCAAAAAACCCCCGAGGATCAAATTTGGGCTCAATCAGACCTCCCTAGCAGGTCTACGCTCTTGTAGCCTCGCAACTCATGGGTTTTACCATAGCATGGTGCGGCTTCACCAAACCAGTCCCAGAAATGGGGACTGCTATAATGTTTTCAAGTAATAACTTCGCCAACGCCCGATGCCTTCCTCCCAAACCAGATAGAGCTCAAACGTTGACATGTTCTAGATCACGACAGCCTCGTCATTTTGACCTATGGCACACTGACCGAGAACCCCTATTGCTCTGAAGAGGAAAGTGGTCGGAGAAACCAAGGAAAAAATATGACACAACAAGCTTCGGATTCGGTGAAGCATAGCTCAATATCCAAGCTGTGGATTAATGCGAGGAGGAGTTCAACAGAACCACCTTGCAAAGAGACATTTTGGTACAAATCTTGCATTCAATTCGTGGTTCGATGAATGCAAGTCCTCAGGTCACCAAAGAAGCAAATCAAGCAGGTTGACGGAATCCCTTTCTCTGACGACCTTCCAAATTAGGCAAAGGTAAAAATCTCCACCAAATCAACCCAAACTTGGTGCAAAAATGACTGCAACAGGCTCCTCTCTGACTTGCAAGCAGAGCCAGAAGCCAAAAGTGATGCAACCCGAAGATGCATTGGGAGACAAAATTCACAAAAATGGTTGGACTTTCACCTCGAGGAAAAAGGCCACCACAACATGATTGAAAGGCATCAAAATGCTCACAATCAAGAGAAGAACGAAGATATGTTGCTGAAATAGCCAAATAGTTGTTGTAAGTTATAGGACCAACTTCTAAGGTCTTCCCATGGCGAAGCATTTGGGTAAAAGATCACAGGGACATTTTGGTCATTTGCACCTATTTTTTGAATTTGTTTTGAATTTTTTTAATTGTAATTAAGCTTGCCTTTCGAGCTTTCACCCCTGTTTGATGAATCCTCTATGAAAGCAAGCTTAACTCATATGTAAAAGGAGGTGACACAACCCCCTCTTTTCAAGCTCTACTACCCCTAAAGGCTGGGAATAATCAAGATGCTAGATTTCACTTGTTAGCTATTGAGTCCCTAGTCTCTGTGGGAGAGGAGAGAAAGAGGGAGAGAGAAAACTTTGAGAGAGCGAGGATACCCCTAAGTGTGCAACCCCGTGGGCACTCCGAAAGTCCGGGTCACCCCCACCTCACCTAAGTCGAGTCGCTCGTCCTCTCTCTCTCTCTCTCTCCCTCTCTCTCTCTCTCTCTAACACTCCAACCTCTGCGTGTGACTCCACCCATGTGGCAACCCATGTTTACCCGCAAGCCCACGAACGTGAGCAAACCCATGGCCCTTGACCCTCGGGTTTCCCTATACCCTCTCTGCTGCCAACAACCCGCCGAGAGGGTGACCAAGGGGGAGGGACATTCAGATCCCATCTAAATAGCATGGTGAAGGTGAGTGGAGAGAAGTTGAGAACCTGAAGATGACTCCCGTCCAAACCACTCTGACAAACAGTCGGAGGGCTTCGTAATTTCTCTCAGAGGACCATCCGCCCAGGCATGTCCTCGAACCCCCAAAGCGGCGTAACAGTCTTTACTATCCAGTCGTTAAAATCTCTCTCACCGTCGGCCTCCTATCTGCAAGGGTCTACACGTCCTCCATATGCCAAACCTCCACGGTTGTTCGAGAGAGGGTCTCTGCCTCCGTCACCCTGAGAGAAACCATGACCCCACCGACATCAACTAGACAGACTTGTGTAGTGGTGCATAATAGTCAACTTGTTTGGATTACACGATGTTAAATTCCCAAAATGACTTTTTAGTTCCTCCAAGGACCTTCAATTTTTCCTCTTTATAAACAACATGTCTGTCATCTGAATTCGTCTCAAATGACCCCCCAAATCGAAATACCAGTTGCACTCCCTTGGTCAACATCGCCATTACTATTGTATTAAATGAATACCAAAATTTGTGTTACAAGTAATTAATACAATAAGGAATACAAAACATTTAGATATATCTTACTAATTTAGGGTTCATAAAATGTGAATTTTACATATTAGATCAATATAGTGTACTACTAAAAAACAACAATTATTAATACAAACACAAAATAAACAACAAATGAACAACAAATATTAATAAAAACAACAAGTTCAACAATATTTACCCAAAACAACAAATATAATATAGTGAACTACTATATATATATATATATATCAACATAATATACTACTAAATAAATCAATTGATCAATAAACAACCCAAAGCAACAAATATTAATACAAATACAAAATAAACAAGAATTATTAATACAAATAAGCAACTTCAATAATATTTACCCAAAAAAAAGTCAACTCAACAATACACAACAAATATTAAGACAAAAATAAAATATTGTATTAATTCTGACCAAATTAATCAATAATATAATGCAAGAGTAAGAAAGGTACTAATCATGACAAGACTGAGAGCAAATATCTTCAAGCTTGTGGGATCTTGTATTTGGGGACAAAAAAGTTCGTAGGATACTGTATTGGAGGACAAATTTTTTTTAAACTTTAAATTATCAAGAAAAATGCTCTTATATGCTCATATGATGGGGTTAATTTTTTTTTTTTTGTGTAAAAATTTTTAGTTTTTAAAAAATCGAAAAATTAAAAATTTTTAATTTTTCAAAATTCGAAATTAAAAAATTTTTGTTTTGGAAAAACCAAAAAAGGGTAAAAATGTCTTTTTTAAAAAACTTCTTTAAGAAGTGAAAAAAAGGACATGCCAGTAATAACATAAAGTATTTGGTATTTTGGTAATAACAGAAATTAAAACAAATATTTATATAATTTTCCCTACAAAATAAGGGCCCAATTTTTATTTTTATTTTTTACCCCAATTAAAATGTATTTTTTAAAAAATTTAATGCTTTCTTTGTATAGAGAAAAAGAAAGAGTCATGTGAAGAGAGTGACAAATGGCCCATTGAGAGACAACACTTGGCCATTGCCTCTCTTCATGTGTCTCTCTCCAATTTATCTTTTGTAGCTATATATGTGCAGGGTTTTGGGAGGTCAGGGTACTAAATTCTCTCTCTCTAAAACCTCTTTCTTTCTCTTAGGCTTCTTTGTGAGTTGAGTATATAGGACGTGCCTTTCATCGTTATGAGAGTATTGCAAGGATGAATCCAAGAACTGTATTACATCTTACGGAAGTTTCTCTTTCTAGATTATTGACTAACCACTGTTTTGTAGAAATATTGTCTTCCTTCGTGTTATATGCTACTGTAAAATCCAATCTCAGTAATTTTCTCACTCTAGAAAAGCTACCAAACTGTGCCTGCAAATTCATACGAATTTGGTGAGTTTGTTCCAATTTTCCTCTTCATCTTTTGCGTCTAAAAATAGTACTTGAAGGTTAAGAAAGATTATATGAGCAAGAGAAAAAATTAGTGGGCATCATTTTATATTGTTGTAATGATTTACTATGGTTTTTTATGGGTATAGTTTGCTGGAAATTACATTGGTGTTGTTTAGAAGATGTTTATAATACTTGCAATTGATTTTAAGCTTTAATTTCCTTGTGGATAACAAATTTAATGATATTTATGCACTTATTTTGAGTCTTAAAGCAATTTACTACAAGCTTTTGAAAGTGGTTTTTATAAGAGTTGCATGCCATATGTTTGTTGCTATTTCTGATTGAGTTCAGAACCCAATTTGCATACTGATATAGCTCTATTTACTTCTGAAAACCATAAAGATCTAAGGGAAAAATGCAAAAACCCCCCCCCCAAATATAACTATTCATTCAGCTTATCCTCCACCTAAGCTTTCCTAACAATTTTTTCTCAAAAACTATGTTTCCTAGCAAACACCCCCAATACAAAAAGTGAACTTTTTTTTTACAAATATACCTTTCACATTTTTTAAAAGTCATTTTCAGGTCCAATAAAACGAAATTACCTGATTGAATTCGTCTAATGCAGGAACGCCCCTCCAACAGAAATAATCCCCAGACCGCAATAAACGAACATTGGACTAGCCTCCCTTACCTCCAGACTGCCCCTCAGAACGTCGGACCGGGACAGTTCTAGTGAGATGAAATGCCGAAGTGCCCCATGAAAATGTCGGATTGCCCATCCTAATCGTCGTACCGCAGTAAACAAATGTCGGACTGCCCCTCAGAATGCCTGACTGGGGCAGTTTCAGTGAGATGAAATGCCGGAGTGCCCCATGAAAATGTCAGATTTCCCTTCCTAATCGCCGGACCGCAGTATATGAACGCCTGAATGGTAACAGTAGGTAAATTGTGAAGAGAGAGAGAGAGCCAATGAAGAGAGAGAGAGCGAAAGTAAACCTAGGTGGGTATATCGTGAAGAGAGAGAGAGAGCACCAGTTAAGGAGAGAGAGCGAGAGTAGAAATAGGTTCATGGATAAGGGAGGGGTAGTATTGTCTTAGATTTTTTTTTAGGTTATTTGCTAGGAAATATGAGTTTCAAAAAAGTAGTGAGAAAAGTTTAGGTGGGGGTTTAGTTGAATGAATAGCTGATTTTGGGGGGGTTTATGTAATTTAAGATGATTTATTTTCTCTTGAAATAAACTGTCCTTTTGTCTAGTTGATAAATTATATTGGTTACCTGGCCAAAAAATAAAAACGAGATAAGTTTGCTTGGGTTTAGAGTTACGTTCTGATCATTGTTATAATGGTAACGAAGATTGTCTAGGGTATGGTTTGTATAAGGTTGCAACTTTAAATATTCAAATTAAGGAAAATCTCCAAATTTATTATAAGATGTAATTTTAATATTAAAAATTATTCGGATGGTCTGAAAATCTATTTTCATCTCTGATTATAAAATTTTAAATTCAAAAAATGGTTCAAATCAAGTTGACCTATAAATACAAGAAAATCTTGAAAACATATGGTAGGTTCTGGCCTTTAAAAAATATTCAAAAAATCATCAAAATTTCTAAAAAAACTAAATTTTTAGATTTTAAAAAATAGTAGTATTGTATAATGGTTTGTCATTACTTTACCAAATATTCATAAATACTAAGAACAACCTGTCTCATGTTTGAGTGTCTATTGTCCATTTCATAGTCCACAATTCACCTTCCATATCTCATTTATCCAAAAGGATAAAGAAATATGTGCCATTAAAAAACCATTTCAACACTTGGATTATTTCTCATACCATCTGAATCAATCCAAAATATATAAAAAATACACTCTTGTGATATTTTGAATTTAATAGTGATTGTTCCAGCTAATATACCGCACACATTAAAAAAACAAAAGGTCAATAAATAAAAATCAAATCAGTAAAAAGAATCAGCATGAAAGTATTCCTGACAAAGATCAAATAAGTAATAAGAATATTGCAAAGTCAGTATGCAAAGCCAAAATATTTATTGAAACATTATACACAAACAAGGTAGATAGAGAGAGATATTGGGTTGGTGTTGTTCTTGATTTGATGACTGAAAAAAATTCAAAACGCTTGTGTTTTTTTTTCTCTTCGGTAAAATACACTAGTTGACCTTGTGCTTGCTTTTGGCCACTTAAGCCACGTAGATAGAGAGAGTGAGAGAGAGAAAGGCATTTTGTGTAGAGAGAGAGGGAGTGAATGTTTAATGAGGAGGTGAGAGAGAAATTCACATAGGTTGGTATCGAAAAGTGGACTCATATCGTGATAAAAAATAGGGAAATTATTGTAAATATATTTTAATTTAAACTTAATTAGAAAAAAAAAATCCAAACTTTTGTTTACCTCGTCTATATTTTTTTTTTTCATTTTCGGTTTTTTTTACCAAAATGCCCTTCATAGTAGTTGTATTACCGTAATAGTTAGTGGATGTTATATGGTACTTTAAGTACCGTAATACTTAGGAAAAATTATACTGTACTTTAAGTACCATAGTACAGAGGGAAATTTATACGGTACTTTAAGTACCGTAATCTTATACTAACCCTAAAGTACCGTAATCTTATACTAACCCTTATATAGCATTTTAAGTACCGTATGTTGTAAACCCTTTTCTCATTCTGTTTATGTCTTTCATCTCTAATTCTTTTTATGTTTATCTTCTTCTTTCTCTCTCTAATTCTTATTTATCTTCTCTTTCTCTCTCTACAATCTCATCATCTTTTCTTTAGAGGGAGTAAGCAAACACTGACTTCGGCTAAGCAAAACATAGGACATGATCTATCTAAGGAAACGATGCTGAGATTGTAAAGAGAAAGAAGAGATAAAAAAGAATTAAAGAGAGCAAGAAGAGATAAATAAGAATTAGAGAGGGAAAGAACCGATAAATATTAAAAAGAATAAGAGAGAGAAATAAGAAATAAACATAAAAATAATTAGAGATGAAAGAGATAAAAAGAATGAGAAAAGGGTTTACGACATTTTAAGTGCCGTATAATATGGGTTAGTGTTTATGGTACTTAAAATGTTGTATAATGGGTTTTAGTTTTTACAGAACTTAAAGTACTGTAATTGGCTTCACAGTCATGGCCAGAGTTTTACGGTACTTAAAGTACCATAATATTACTTGAAGTTACTATGGTATTTTAAATAATATAAAATGATATGTAGTACAGTAGTAAGATTACCGTGAAGGTCATTTTGGTAAAAAAAAAACCGAAAATGAGGAAAAAGGGTGTAGACGAGGCATATGAAAGTTTGAGGTTTTTCTCCAATTAAGCTTAAATTAAGGTATATTTATGATAATTTCCCCAAAAATTATAAAAAAAATGGTCTTTTTATTAAAGAAATACATTTTTTTACAAAAATAAAATAATGTAATGTATAAATTAGTTTCTAGTGAATCCTTTTGTCTTCCACTAATTTTGCTTTTCTTATTTCCTTTTCCATGCCTTCTCCCATTTTCTGGGTTGAACGTTGATTAGTGGTGTCGATTTTGTTTTGTTTTACCCCATTTTAAAAAATGTTATTAGTGTTCCATTTCTTCAATGACTTTTCTTTTTAAATTTCTTATTTCTCTAGTACCTTATGCATTGAACAATTAATTTGTGGCCTTTTTACGAAAAAAATCGTATAAGATGCTATGTTTAAGAGTTCGAAGGCCATTTATTTCACGGGCCACTTATAAGTTGTAAAGGACATTTATAAGATGCAAAGGCCATACATATTAGATGATATTTACAAGCTATTTATTTTTGCAGTGAGCATCTTAGGTGTAATGAAAAGAAAATATTTCCATATCGTAAATTTGAAGCTTATGGAGGTTACATTCCATCATGCACTTAGATATTTTTAAGATTGAGTCGACTTATGACCATCCCCACACTCAGTTACCACATCGTGGTATCCATTCCTACCATTGACACCCCTAATTAATATTTTCAAAATGTAACTCCTCAATCTATTGAAAAAATGAGTGGGGGCCTATCTTCCCACTGAATTACCCGAAAAACAAGATGGAGTCGACCAGCAACCAGGGTTCTAGAGGCTTAGTCCATACTACACATTTCAAAGAGGGTTCACAACTACTGTCAGCTCCGTACTTGCTCATGCTAAATTTTGGCCAAACGAATTCCCTAGAGTTGTAACAATGAATTATACCGATCACACTAGCCTAGTACACCCTAAATTGTAGTCTATAATATCAAGGAAACCAAGAGATAAACTCAAATCAGTCTGATCAACCTTAATTGTTTCAAATCTATCTTGATTTATCCATAACAATTGACAAAGTCCTAGAAACTCTAGAAAACTCAAGAAGAAAATCCAAGATCAAGTCCAAATTCATCATGACCACCACCATTAGAATAAGTGGGCTGTCCAGAACAATATGAAAGAGATTTGGTTTTAACAACATGGAGCGGCACATCCCTGGTCCGATAGGCCCAATGATGCTATATTCATTGCTTATCTATTTCCTCTCTAAAAACAAGTCTGAAAATTCTTGGGAGTTTCTTGACGTTTCTAGAAGTTTTGAATGAGATTTTTGTTGTACATCATTTTTGAGGTATTTACATCCCTGGTACAAATAAGAAGATAGTCAGTGACAACGTGGTCCTGCTGGTACCCAAGATATCGTCAGGCCATGAAAACACTGCAAAATAAGCCTAAAACTGGGTAACCTTGGAAAAAGAGCTAGAATGGCATTGAAAGACATGAAAATGCTAGTTTGGGATGCTCGAAAGACACTCGCAAAGTTTCGTCACATTCTGATAAGGTTTGACACGATCAGGATGAAATTTAGTTCTCAAGATTCGTTACTTTCATGCCCAAAAGAGACTTTATAACTACAACCCTATGCTATAGGTTTCAAAAAGGTACCAGACTACCTCTATTAGATTTGAAACATTGAAAAATCCCCAAGACCAAATTTTGACTCAATCAGACAGTCCAAGACCATTTTTGGCCCAAATTACCATAAACGGGTAGGTTTCACACTATTGTGGTGCTGCCTCGGTGAACCAATTGCTATTTCTGCAAACAAGCTCAAATTCAAGCACAAGCCAGGACTTGACGATCGAGTCATTTTGACATATGGCACGCATCATCACATGACCTAGAGCCAAAGCTTTGTAGAGAGAAAATGTGTTCGGGACCATGAAAATCAAAATTTTGAAAGAAGACATCCCATACTTCGTGAAAAATAACTCGAGATCCGTAAGTCAGATCGGTACAAAATCGGATCCGTTGCGACTGCATCACAAAGGGATACAAGTTTGATACATTTTTCTATTCAGTTAAAGGCCGGATAGTACGAATTTCAAGGTTGAAGATGACAAGAGTTTTATGGAGGCTAGAATCCCATTTTTTGACGATTTCCCAATTTGGGGATATGCTCAAACGAAAACCAAATTTGACGAAATTTGGTACAAAACGATTGTGACAATGTCCTTTTTAATTTGTGATCAAAATGAGGACTTGGAACATTGTGGATCGCACCAGATCGGTGATTGAAGTTTATGGACTTAGCCTGATTTTCTCCGTCCATGAAAAATCTGTTTTAAGACGATCAAAGGACATCAAAATGTTTAGAACAAATCAAGCATCAATTCTACGACGATGGATTATCCGAATCATTGCCACAGGTATCTGAAAAATCTTTCGAAGTCTATCAATGGCATGAGGGCCCTCATGGAGGGATGATTTTGTCATTTGCTCAAAATAATTAAGGGCTATTTTGGTAATTTTGTCAAATACGGGATTTTATTTTAATTCCATTAAAAGGTAATTTTCTACAATTTTTCTTAGTTTTGAGCATCCCACCCATGTTTTGTGGTTGCTCTATATAAGGAAGCTTAAGTCATTTGCAAACCTAAGTTAGGAAACGTACTAAAAATTAGGGCTTTACCCTTTCAAGCATTGGATTGTGCATAGCTCCCAACTTCAATAGAGAGGAGAGATAAAACTTTATCACCTTGGATAATATACCTTTGGACCTCCCACTTCCTAGAACCCGAAAATATCAACCCCAATTCCATACACTCTAGAACTCCTAGCTTCCATACACCTTAGCCTATACCCTAACCTTGAGTTAAACCTAGCCAACTCTCTCTTCTGTCTCCCTTATTTTTCTCCCCCTCACACCTTTTAACTGTGTGCCTGACACTACCCATTCAAGCCTCTAAATCAGAACTTGCTCGCCTTGAGCTTGTTGAAGCTCAGATCCTCAATGAACCCCACTCGAGCCCATTTCATGTCAGCTAACCCAAAGCAGCAGCTTTCCCGAGGCAACTAGGTCCGAACATGACATGAGGTCGGAGCTTAAGATAGCTTCATTTGAGCTCAGGGCATCTCATGAGCCCAAGGAAGTTGTGAAGCATGCAGAGAAGAGCGATGTGGCCCCCTCTAAAGAAGCCATTATATGCTCGCTTAAGCAATGTATCCTTCAGATGGTGCATGTTTTGAACCAAGTGGAGACTGGTTTCACTACCATGTTCCAAGAGAATTACCCACGATCTTCACCTACAGTCTTCACCAATATCCTGACTCCTCAAACTGAAATTCAAGAAAAAGTCATTTGTCGTTAACTGCTTCATAGGGCTGAGAGCCTCATTACCAAGATAAACCTCATGAACAAGGAAGAAACTCTACCACAATTTACCCCCTCTACTCCTTTACTCGGGTTCGTTCCAGAATCTCGGAGACTTGATAAATTGAAGTCTTTTATGGCTGATGCTGATGATGAGGTTTCTATTACCCTCATCCATCCAATCACCCCTACCTCTGATGAGAGCTCGTCACTCTCATTTGAGGAAAATTACCCCTTTATGGTAGATGGAATGAGTTACATTCCCTCTGAAGCAGCTTCTTCATGCCCGAAAAAGCTTCTTCATGCCCGAAAAATCCCATGATTCCTTATGATGACACTTACATTCTCTCTTCATGTATTGAAAGATTCTTATGTTCTCTTGTTCATGACGTGGTCTCATTGGTCTATGCGAGTTTCACATTCTCATTCAATAATGAGGATATCCATGCCTTGAAAAATGAATTGGGTCTGAGGGAAAGCCCAACAAATGTCATAAATGATGTTGTTGAAGTAGCAATAGTTGAACCCATGATAAAAAATTCTATCAAATAAGAGGTATGTGGTGAGCAAACTATGTTGGAAAGTACCATCTCAAATGAAGAAGAAGTTTTTGAGGCAATTGTCCCTTCACTCGCCACTGATGAGCGACTACCCCCTTCCAGGGAGGAAGAACCTTCAAGCATGACCATTGACAATGCCATGGTGATAAATGCAATGTCAGAATTACATGGAGATGAGATTGCACAACTTACAGTCACATTAAAGCCATTGCAAGTCGAGATGAGGGCAAAAGATGAAATGATGGATATCATGCGCCACGAGATGTTGGTGTCCCATGAGGTTGAGCATACTCCCTAGGCACACCAAATCCACTGTACCGCCTCCCGACCACCATGTTAGCCCATTGAAATGATGTCATCAAAAGAAGAGATGTTCCCACTCATACCTCCATCACTCCCAGTCCCTTCTTCATCAACCCAGGTTGTGGATGAGGACTAGTGAAAAGCATGGTAGCTAAAGCATTGAAGGAATACAATATCCCAGTGGTTGAAGAGTTGAATCATTATCGAAAACCTTACTTGGCCCATGTTGACCAAACTTCCTTATCGAAAAATTACCAAAGGTTCGATTTTCCCAAGAATGATGGCACCGGCTCGTCGCAGCAACACATAACTCCTTATGTTTTTGCCTGTGGAAATACCGTAAACAATGAACATCTCTTGCTTCGACAATTTGTGGGGATCCTACAGGAGCTGTGTTCAAGTGGTACTGTTAGGACTCAAGCTTTTTCTACATATTGTACTTCTTCGACAAGTCGTTGGCATGAGTGAGCTGACGCATGGACACTTTTGAGAGCACTGGTGGATCAGTGTGTTGTTAAGTGCGAGCAGACTATTGCACCACTGGGCACGGATGGATTGTGTACAGAAGTTTGCGGATGGCTTTTGCGCTTTTGTGCGTGGGAGGATTGGAGTGCAGTTAAGCATGGACAGATGAGTCCGGTGCTAGGAGAACGTGCGGTTGTGTGCAGCGTTGAGCACGGGTGAGTGTGAGAGAGAGAGTGGGTGGTTGATCGCGTAGTTGGGTGCGAATAGCTGGACGCGTGTTGAGGGCGCGAGTCAATGAGCGTGCCGGGGCACGGGTGGTGTAAGGTAATCTAGGGAGCTCCTTCTCTCTCTCATGTTGTCTCTCTCCATGCATGTGTGGCAAATGGCCAATGCTTGCTGTACTCAAAATCATGATGTCTCTCATGCTTGTTTCTCATACTTGCCGTACCCATAATCATGAAGTCTCCCATGCTTGTCACCCATACTTGCTGTACCCATAATCATGATGTCTTCCATGCTTGCTCTCTCTCTCTCCTCATGCATACCTCTTGTGTGCCACTTGTCATTAGCATGCGGCCACCCCTTGTTGCTTATATATACCCCCTTCACACCCATCCATTGGGTTTGCTTTCTCAATGTACCCCCTGCCCTCTCTCACCCACATTCTCCCCATCTTGCCTTAAGACTGTGAGCTTTGAGACCTTTCCTAGCCTTAAGCCCATGAGTTTGAACCCAACCTTATGGAACTTGATAGTTGAGGTGAAACTTGTGGAGAACTTTGAAGTTTCATTTGGTGCAATGTAAGTGGATATGGTTTCCATATTTATATGCGTTATATTGATGCATGTTTTCTTAGCTTATCAAATTATGAGACTTAAGTATGAGTATGGGTGTGAAAATGGGTGTGTATACATGTTACTGAAATCCTACTAGAGTGTACTTTGTTTTCCAAAACTGTGGCTTCGGTTTGAGAAACTGTTTGAGTATCCTATACATCTTTATAGAGCATGAAATTTGTGGAAACATAGCTCATTGAGTCTATTTTATTATGTAAAATTCCTCTTATTAATAACTTTTTAATTTAAAATTTATTTACCATTTTTTGAAGCATGCCAGATTTGTAAAATGTAATTCCAGAGATTTAATGTTTTTTGTGTAGAGATTTTCAATGACCAAAACAAATCAGAATGAGGTCAAACCACGTTTAAATGATAGATAAATGAGTCTATTTTTAGAATAGTTCTAGATTTATGATAAAATTCCCAATGGTTTGAATGTTATGACCATTTTTCTTTGAGTATATCATCCTTGATTTTCTGCTATGAAAACAAGAATTTTGTTCATGAACGTCAAATAGTTTGGAAAACTTCAACCCAAAATTTTGGGTTTCTCCCTTCATGAAAGTGGTGTTTTCATGAGCCTGTATTGTTATAAAAGTAGTATCAGGTCCAAATGATATATTTATCTCTTGATATACCTTTATAAGTGGACCATGTTCACTGTGATAAATCAAAAAAATAATCGGAAGATTTCTTTGAGCGAAGGAGCTTGATGATGTGGAGTATGCTTTGGACATATTGTCATTTCATATGAAACTATCTCTGTTATGATATGTGTGCATGAAAGCATGCGCTGTTATGAAATGAAGGCATCATAATGATGCATACTCTGTTATGAAATGAATGCATGCTCCGTTATGAAATGAATGCATGACAAAGAGGCATATTCTGTTATGAAATAATAGTAAGCTCTGTTATGATATGAATGCATATAGTAAGACTTGCTCAGCTATGATATGAATGCATGTAGTAAGACACTCTCATCTATGATATGAATGCATGTAGTGAGACATGCTCAGTTATGATATGAATTTGTGTAATAAGACATGCTTTGTTGTGATATGAATACATGATAATGAGATATGTCTTTTTATGTGATGAATTCATGTAGTAAGACATGCTCAGCTATGATATGAATGCATGATAATGAAATATACTCTGTTATGATAAGAACGAATGTAGTGAGACATGCCCTGTTATGTTATGAATGCATGTAGTGAGACGTGCTCTGTTATGATATGTGTACATGTTATGATACATGTTCTGTTGTGACATGTGTACATGATATTGAGACATGCTATGTGACATGTGATATGTGATATGTGAAAAGACTTATGTGGCCAGCTATATGATATGTGATATGTGATTATTGGTATGCTTTTAGCGTATTGCATGACCATATTGTGATATGAGATTGATTGGCATGTTTTGAGTGTATTGCATGACCATACTTCGATATGTGATTGATTGGCATACTTTTACCGTATTGCATGACCATATTGTACTATGTGATTGATTGACATGATTTGAGCGTATTGCATGACATACTACTGTGATAAGTGATTGATTGACATGCTTTGAGCATATTGCATGATCAAACTGTGATATGTGATTGATTGGCATGCTTTGAGCATATTGCATGACCATAGTGTGATATGTGATTGATTGGTATCCTTTGAGCGTATTGCATGATCATATTTTGATATGTGATTGATTGGCATTCTTTGAGCATATTGCATTACCATACTGTGATATGTGTTGTTTGAGCGAATTACATTGCTTGACTTGTGACCTCTCCGGCTCACCCAATGATAGGACGGGAGTCGAGGTAGATGATGTTTGAGTGGTCGCTCGTCCATTCATAGTGATTTGCACCCAGAATGTGTAACAGTCCTGGCCAAGGTGGCGTAAGGGGGCAGTGTCTTGCAAGGTCATCGTCTATCAAAATCTCTAAAGCGTGGAGGGGACTATGTGTGTGTGTAAAAATATTACGAAATGGATTCCCACATTTGTCATTGTTTGCCGTCTTGACTGATGGTAGAAATCCTAAGTAATGGGATTGGTTTGGCTTGATGGATGAGGCTTCAACTTAGGAAGTAGGTGAATTAGGGAGTGAGTTACTTGGTTATTGTTGATTCTTACCTTCATATGTTGATTTGCTAAGATTTTTATGGTTGAATGATTTGATTGACCTCTACTTCCTATCATATATGATTGATCTGATTTTGTTACTGCTTCACTATGAATCATGCACATCACATTGAAAAATATGACTATGATGCACGACTCATGTTTTATAAGAATGGCATAGCACCTTGAGTATTGTTGTGAGATGATATTCACAGGCAGGAAAGCATGAGCTCGTGAAAAAGAAGATGCAGCAAGGCCAGGAAGTTCATGGTAACCCAGAAGGAGGCCCCCAAGTCCCTCTTCAACCCCTGCAAGAAGAATTCCCGACACAAGCCTAGGGAAGCGCTGAGCCAAATCCTCTACGAGCCCTCTTCGAGGCAATGCTCCAATAGGGTCTCATCACTCCCAAGCCCTCCAGGCAGCCTAAGCCTCTTGTACAGGGTACGAAAAACCTCTGGTACCCATTTCACCCAGTATGGGGCCATGAGCTGAAAGAATTCTCTGGGTTCGAAGTTACAGTCACGAAGAAACTCCAAAAAGGCATTGTTTGTGCCATCCTCACAGAACGCTTCCAAGCCATCGCTCCAAGAGGAAGCCCCACTACAGGCTCTCTATGAGCATACACTGGACCCTTCAAGGCCCTCGATTTCTCAGCCCTGGGAAGTCTACCATGGGCGAAGTAGGGTCAAGTCCCTGAAGCGTGAGGGAGTCCCCCTAGCTAAGACTACTCACCATCTCGATAGGGAAGACCAAACACCTCCTCAAGGATCCAGAAGGAGATGAGCACCTGAGTCAGCCCACCGAAGGAACCACATCCCTCAACCACCAGTCGAGGAAGAATGTCTCAGGCCTCTTCCCCAATTACTGACCTTGCAGAACGTCATCCCAAGCGCAGCTCGCCTCATCCCATCTTCCAATCACGTGGACATCCCTGAGTCATAAACTGCTCGAGATTCATCCAATATAGGTGACGACGCTAAAAGCCCCCCCAACCGTCAAATCTGGGGCAAGACCTAAAATACCCCCAACACACGTCTAAATCTAGCAACGACATAAAAAGCTACCTATAACATTCTAACTCCATTTCTTCCTCTTCTCCTTCCTCCTCTTCTATTTCTTTTTCAGGTGTAACTAGACAATGCTCAGACTTTGACAGTCTAAACAGAGAGCCCGGAGGCATCAGCCTCAACAAGTCGCACTGGAAGCACCTAAGAAAGATGCAGGCCTAGGCAGTTGGATTCTTGTTAGTCACTGATGCCTTGGATGCCCAAGCCAGAACTGAGCCATCTATGAGCACCTATTCTCACGAGGCCTGTCACATGAGTATAATCCATGAAGCGTCACTCAGTTTAGGGCAAGTACCGAGTGACCCCAGTCACGAGGCCATGGCCCCCCTGTTCGTAGTTGACCCTTACATTGCCCTGTCTGGCAAGGGACCAGAAATCATCTCCCACACTGAACACATCCTAGAAGCAGAAGTGTCAAGATCATGGGTCTCTGCACTCGAGATTGATGAGAAGCATCCTAAATTCCCAGACGAAAAGTTGCAAGAGGCTCCGGAAGAGTGGCAAGAAGGTGGTCAGGCCACAGCTGATGAGCTTGAAGGGATAAACTTAGGAGATTAGGCAAACCTAAGGCCAATTTTCATCTCAACAAAAATGTCCCCTGAAGAGAAAGGAAGTTATACCTCCCTCCTCCGAGCAAACGGGAACATCTTCGCCTGGCATTATTATGAGATGCTCGGTCTAGACCCCTAAATGGCTCTCCATCTCCTTGGCATTAATTCGACCATCAAACCCATAAAGCAGAAATCAAGAAGGTTTAGACCTGACCGCGAGATGCAAATCGATGCTGAGGTGAACAAGCTCAAGCAAGCTGGGTTCATACGTGAAGAAAAATACCCAGATGTATGGAAAATGTTGTCCCAATCAAGAAGAAAAAATGGCCAAATGAAGGTTAGTATTTGTCACAACCCCGCCCCCTGACCCCTACAATTCCCAACCGGAGGGCGACGAAGGGCGGGATCACGACCGGAGGTCGTGTACGTCACTCAGGTGGGAGTGGCATCAACACCTATTAAAATTGTGGAATCAAAGCAAACCATGAACTAAATAAAATAAACACATAAACACATGGCCAAAGAAAGAGCAAAATAGAAACCATTTATATAGATCTAGTCTTGAAAAATTCTTTTACAAAGGTTCAAGGCGCTACTGGCTCAACAAGAAAATACAATTCATCGAAATAACATTGTGGCAATGCCACAAGACACCTACAATCACAAGTTTCCATAACAGAACTCAAGCTTCCAAAAGTCCGCTATCACATCCAGCTTCTCACGTACAAGCTATCGATTGTCACTATACATGGAAGGGAAAAGAGAGGCATGAGCTAAAAGCTCAATAAGTAAATTAGTACCCTGCAATCCTACTTACAAGCTTATAAATAACGACAAGGCCTACAATTCATCAGCCATCGTATTGGCAATCAGAAAGTAAAGTCATTCTTCATAATATGAACATTAACAGCATAAAATGAGCATTTTTTATAAGTCAAAGCATCTAATATTTCCAAAAATGGCAGTTACATTGATGCATATCACAGTCGCAGTTAGACAATCATACAGGATACTTAATTCAAACAGATAGAAATAGAATTAGAATCAGAAATAGAATCAGAAACAGAATTAGGAACAGAATCAGGAACAAAATCATTTACTCTCGAAGTAGAAGTCACATCGATCAGGCTAAGCAATCTTGCAACTTGAAACTTCTACCCTCATTCGGGAAGGAGGACAATGACAAATGAAGGTCCCATTTCATAGTATCCTCACTCACAACCTGATCCCCAATGCGCTTTAGCGTTTTGATAGGCTGAGGCCTTGCAAGACACGACCCTCTCTTTGCGCATTCAAGCGAGAGGGCGCTAGACCACCATTGGAGGACCCAATGCATAGTGCCCATAACAATTTGGGGGGCACAACCCACCTTGTTATTTACAGTTATCTCCAGACTCCACTCCTATCATTGCAGTTGGGGCATATCAGAACTTACCGGCAAAAGAAAATATCCACTACCAATGGAGGACCCAGTGCATAGTGGCCAAGAATCGCATATACCAGAATTCATATAATAGAAATATAATATCCACTACCAATGAAAGACCCATTGCATAGTGGCCAGAAGTCACATATAACAGAATTCATATAACAAAAACATAAAATCCACTACCAATGGAAGACCCATTGCATTGTGGCCAGAAATCACATATAACAAAGTTCCATGTATAAGCATGCATAACATTCACTCATTCATACTTTACTCTTTTCAAAAGGTCAAGAGCATTCACCATTTTTAGGATCATGAGCATGCTATTTAAATTACCTTGCAAAATGGATTAGGCTGTCTTCAGAAAGAGACATCGATGCACGTCATGTGCATAATTCATGTGCAACTTAAAATTCATTGTGGTCCTTAGAGGCATGGCACCAAAAATATGATGGGAAATTCAACTAAATTTTGAATCCATTTGGCTAACTGAACAATGCTTGATCAATTGAGGGTTCAGTATATCGTTCTGAACCTTGCTGAAGTCAGCCAATAGTGACATACGTTCACAATTCGAAACATAACTTGCAAGCCAGGTGGAATTTCAAAACAATTTAAATGAACATGCGACTTTTATTAGTCATTTAGAGCTTTCAAATGGACGTAGTTTTGGAGAATTTGGACCCCTTTGGCCTTCCAAAATTCATGGCTATAGAGACAAAAATTTTGAGTTTCCATAAGGTCTGTCAACAGTGACATACTGGAGAATTCTTGACTATAGCTCCTCATTTGCATAGAATTTGGGCAAGATTAAATCATGAAAATCATAGAAGACTCATGCATCTATCAAATGGCTGCATTTTTTGATCATTTAGACTTCAGTAGATCAGGAAAAGCCTCAATGCAACAAAAGTCGTACTTCTGGAATTTCTCACAGTCTGCCAACCGTGGCATATGAGCACAACATGAGACATACCTTCCAAACTAGCCAAAATTACAACTAGACATAAACACCAAACTCAAGTTAGACTCACAGATGTTTCGATTGATGGTGATTTGAGGCCAAAAGGGTATCATTTGCTTAGTCAAAATCTCAATACAAGAACATATAAAATCCCTGGAAAATCACAGTCCAACCATGATATCCCTTCCAAAATCATCTCCCAACTTTTAATCTATGCAAGGTAACAACATGAAAGCAATTCTACCTTAAACTAAACTCACAAGAGCATCACCCCACAAAATTTCAGGGCCGTCAAAAGGATTTCAGTGCTCATTTCCAACAGGCAAGAGAAAGCAAACTTTCTAGAAAAACAGAGTACAATGACATTCATGCTGTCCTATTCCTTGTACACAATTTCTATACCATCTCATGCCCAATTTCATGCTTAAATTCAACCATCATTCATTCGTAAAGCATGCCTTATACATGCTTGGATTCATACTTTATTCATATATGATTCATACATCATTCATGCTTCAATTCATGCCGAAAATCATGCTTTATTTCATACTTATGGATCTGCAGGGTAGTAACCTACTTACCTCTTTGAGTCTCCAAAAATGATCCCAAACTCCTTCCACAGTTCCCTCCACCAAGCTTTCTCAAAATCTCCAACAATGGCACGAAGGGCTAAGCCTGAGCTTTAAGACGTGAGGTGTAGAGAGAGAAAGAGTGGTTTTGTACTCCAAAAGTGGGGAGGTGGCTTTCTATGCTCTTCTAGTGGCCTTTGCATGGAAGGAAGATTGACATTTGGCACACAAGGCAGCAAGCAGCCAACAGGTCGCTGGCTTGCTTCATGCACGGCCTTCTCTTCTTCTACTTCGTCGCTTGCGTACTTTCCCTTTCTTTTCATCTTTCTTGCTATTGTTGTGCACGCTCGTCATGCGACACTCCCCTCTTCTTCCTCTCGACACCTATCGGAGCGCGCCTTCTTCCCCTATCATCACACACTCTCTCTTCTCCTATCGCCACGAACATTTTTCCTTCTCTCCTTATCGCCACGCGCCTTCTTTCTTCTCACCGTTCACTCTCTTCTCCTATCGCCGTGTGGCTTCTTCCTTCTCTCCTTATCGTCGTGTGCCTTCTTCCCCTATCTCCGTACGCTCTCTTCCTTCTCTTCTTATCGTCGCGTGCCTTCTTCCTTCTCGTTGCGCACTCTTTTCTCCTATCGCCGCGTGCCATCTTCCTTCTCTCCTTATCGTCACGCGCCTTCTTCCCCTATCGCTGCGTGCTTTCTTCCTTCTCTCCTTCTCGTTGTGTACCTTCTTCCTTCTCGTTGCGTTCCTTCTCTTATCATCGCACACCTTCTTCCTTCTTTCCTCATCATCGCACTCGTTCTTCCCCTATCGTTGCACGCTCTCTTTCTTCTCTTCTTATCGTCGCAGCCCTTCTTCCTTCTACTTAAAAAGGAGAAATTTAGGTCGTTATATCATTCCCCCCTAAAAAACGATTGTCCCCAAAATCATGTCTTGATGAATTAAACAATTGGGGGTACTTACTCCGAATCTCATCTTCTCGTTCCCATGTTGATTCTTCCATTGAGTGGTACTACCATAGAAAACGAACCAGGGGGATTTCTTTATTGCACAAAACTTGCACTCTCCTATCTAGAATCTCAATCGGTTGTTCAATATAAGTCAGGTCTTCCTTGATTGCTAATGGTTCATACTTCAAAACACGAGATGGATCTGGTTGATATTTCCTTAATAATGACACATGAAGCACATCATGAACATTTGCCAACTCAGGCGGTAGAGCAAGCCAATATGCTATACTCCCTACTCTTTCCAGAGTTTTAAATAGTCCAATAAAACGTGGGCTCAACTTTCCTTTCTTGATGAACCTCATAACACCCTTGGTTGGCGATATCTTTAGGAAAACCTGATCACCTACCTCAAACTCAAGATTTCTTCTTCGGTTGTCGACGTAACTCTTCTGTCGACTCTGAGCAGTTTTGAGCCTCTCTCGAATCAAGGTAATCTTTTCTGAGGTTACTTAAACAATTTCGGGCCCTAACATCCTTTTTTCATCGAGCTCATCCCAACAGATAGGTGATCAACACTTTCTTCCATACAAGGCTTCAAAAGGTGCCATTTGAATATTGGCCTGGAAACTGTTATTATAAGCAAATTTTATCAAAGGTAGATGATTCTCCCAGGATCCTTTAAAATCAATAATGCAAGCTCTTAACATGTCGTCTAGAGTCGGAAGAGTCCTTTCTGATTGCCCATCAGTCTAGGGGTGAAAAGTACTACTGAAAGTGAGTCTTGATCCCAAAGCTGACTGCAAACTATTCCAAAATATTGAAGTAACTCTAGTGTCCCTGTCGGACAAGATACAGACAGGTGTTCCATGTAATCTTACAATTTTTTTAATGTATAGTTGCACCAATTTGTCCAAAGTATAAGTTGTGCGGACTGGTAAGAAATGAGCTACTTTCGTTAGTCGGTTCACAATGACCCAAATAAGATCCTATCCAGCACCTGTCCTGGGTAAGCCAGAGACAAAATCCATGGTAATGTGCTCCCACTTCCACTCCAACACGGGTAGGGGTTGCAACAGTCCGGCGGGTTTTTGATGTTTAGCCTTCACTTGCTGACATGTTAAGCACTTAGAAAAAAATTGTGCTGCTTCCTTTTTCATATCATTCCACCATAAATTTTTCTTCAAATCCTGATAGATTTTGGTACTTCCCGAGTGCACAGTATAACGGGAGTGGTGTGTTTCTTCTAGAATAACTCGTTCACGTCCTCAATATTCGGGATACAAACCCGATCTTTAAATCTTAACAGACCATCCCTACTAAAAGAGAAATCTTCTTTTCTTCCCACCTTTATTTCTTCAAGAATTTTCATAAGTTGGGGATCCTCTTTCTGTGCTTTACAAATTTGTTGAAAGAGATAGGGCTCCACCCTCACACCAATAGTTGTTCCTTCCTCAACACTAAGGGGCATGGTTGGGTGCCACTGCACCGCATCTTCTGTCCATTTGATCTCTCGAGTCATCAGGTATGTTATTGACGCTAAGGGCTTCTGACTTAAAGCGTCGGTCACCACATTAGTCTTGCCCGGTTGGTAATTGATGGTACAATCATAGTCATTAAGTTGATCCATCCATCTTCTTTGACTCATATTTAACTCTTTCTGGGAGAACAAATACTTGAGGCTTTTATGATCTGTAATATCTTAAACTGGGTCCCATATAGGTAATGTCTCCATATCTTTAAGGAAAAAACTACGACCGCAAGTTCCAAGTCATGGGTTGGGTAATTTTGCTCATACGGCTTCAACTGTCTAAAGGAATAGGCTATAACCTTCCCTCGCTGCATCAATACACATCCAAGTCCTTTATCGGAAGCTGTAGTATAGACCACAAAATCTTCGTTCCCTTCGAGTAAGGTCAACATTGGGGCTGTGGTCAATCTCTTCTTTAGCTCTTAAAATCTTGTCTCACAATTATCTTACCATTCAAACTTTACCTCTTTCTGAGTTAAGCGAATCAAGAGAAGCGCTACCTTTGAGAACCCTTCAACAAAGCATCTGTAATAACATGTCAGTCCCAAAAAACTACGGACCTCAGACACATTTGTTGGCCTATCCCACTTCAGAACAACTTCAATTTTACAAGGTTCAACTGCGAGCCCATCTTTAGAAATAACATGTCCAAGAAAGGTCACACCGGAAAGCCAAAACTCACTTTTCCCCATCTTGGCATATAGCGTTTCTGTTTTTAGGGTCTGTAGGACCATCCTCAAGTGTTGTTCATGCTTTTCCAGATTCTTTGAATATTTTAAAATGTCATCTATAAAAACCACCAAAAAATCATCAAAAAAGGGTCTAAACACCCTATTCATTAAATCCATAAAGACTGCCGAGGCATTAGTTAGCCCAAACGGCATAACCATGAACTCATAGTGTCCATATCGGGTTCTGAATGCGGTCTTAAGAACATCCTCTTCTTTGACCCGCAATTGATAATAGCCTAACTGAAGGTCAATTTTAAAAAACACTTGAGCCCCTTGAAGCTGATCAATGAGATCGTCAATTCTAGGCAAGGGGTAGTTATTCTTTACCGTGACATGGTTCAATTGTCTATAATCTATACAAAGTCTTAAGGACCCATCTTTCATTTTCACAAATAAAACCGGTGTGCTCCATGGTGACACACTAGGTCGAATGAATCCCCTTTCCAATAACTCTTGCAATTGTTCCTTTAGCTCCTTCAATTCGGCTGGGGCCATCCTATAAGGGTCTTTAGAAATGGTGTCAATACTAGAAACCACCTCTATTTCAAATTCTATCTCCCTGACTGGAGGCAGAGTGGTTAACTCCTCAGGAAAAATTTCTAGATATTCCCTTACTACTGGTATCTCATCTAACTGGGCATCCTGGTTCTCCACTACATAAGCTAGATACCCAACACATTCTTTGGCCACCAGATGGGAAGCCTGAAGAGCTGAGATAAAGTGTATAGGGTAAACATCCTTAATGCCAACAAAACTCAATTCAGGCTAACTAGGGTGTCTAAAAGTTACAATTTTGTTATAACAATTCACTATCGCAAAGTGAGCAGACAACCAGTCCATACCCAAAATCACATCAAAGTCTCGGATATCTAATAACATCATGTCTATAGGTAGAACACACCCTTCAAGCAAAACCTGACAGTGTTCGTAAACAATATCAGTCTCCACAGATTCTCCCATAGGTGTGCTTACAGCCAATGTCCAGTCAAGAATACAAGTCTAACATTTTTGTAGCATGCAAAGTGAGGTGCAACAAAAGAGAGTGTGGATCCAAGGTCAATCAACACTTTAGCTTCCAAGTTACAGACAAAAAGCGTACCTCGAATCACAGAGGTGGACGCCTTGGCTTCTCTTTCCGTAAGGGCAAACACCCGACCTTGAGTCTTCGATCGGTCTCCTGGTGCTTCATCGGACAGTCCTTGATCATGTGGCCAGGCTTGCCACACCTAAAACATGTTCATGTCTCCCTTCGGCACTCGGCCACCAAATGATTGTCCTTTCCATAACATGGACATGTCGGGCGCTGGTTCACTCTTACGTAGCCCGAGAAGGTTTTCCGGATCTTCTTGCTTCCTTGATTATTATTTCCCCTGAAGCTTCTCCTTGGAGGTGGTCGAGTCCTTCCAAAACTTCTAAACTAATCGAGACCCTTCGTCTTCCCTTTCTATCTTTATGGCCAGGTCCACGAGAGGAGAGAAGGTCTTTAAATTGGCCGATATAACCCCCCTCCTTATTTCTAGCCTGAGGCCTCTTTCGAACTTACTAGCCTTCCATGCCTCAGTGTTAATGATGCGCGGCGCATATCTTGACAATTCCACGAACTTGGTTGCGTACTGTACTACGAACTGTCCCCCTTGTTGCAGTTTAATCAACTCCACATCCTTTCTTTCCCTTATTGAGTCAGGGAAGTACTTCTAATTAAAGGCTCCTAAGAAATTTTCCCAGTCACTTATGTCCTTGACCTTCCCAATATTGCTTTACTGAGCCCCACCAGTGCACAGCATCTCCTTCTAACATGAAGGCCCCTAACTTAACTGTATGCTCGTCACTGCAAGATAACACTTCAAATATCTTCTCCACTTGCCTTACCCATCGCTCTGCTTTTTCTACTCCCCCATGCCTTAGATACATCAGAGGTGCTAGCCTCTTGAATCTTTCTATTAGTCCACTGTCAGTCTGTCCAGGGAAGGGTAACAGGGGCCGACATAGTATCTTTCATCATCTGAGTCATGGCCCCCATTGTCCTGAAGAATTCTCCAAGGGCTTCTGCATTCTCACCACCGGAGCTCGCATTATTAGCACGAGTCCATGGCATCTTTGTCCTACAACAAGGACACCTCAGTCACTAGAATACTCAAAACTATTTTAAAAACATCTCTACGACATTCTAGGCCAAGAATCCTAACCTGACGGCTCTAATACTATAACTGTCATGACCCCGCCCCTGACCCCTACCATTCCCAACCAGAGGGCAACAAAGGGCGAGATTGCGACTGGACGTCGCGTACGTCACTCAGGTAGGAGTGGCATCAACATGTGTTATAATTACGGAATCAAAGCAAACAATGAACTAAAATAAACACATGGCTACAGACATAGCAAAATAGAAACAATTTATATAGATCCAGCCTTCAAATATTTTTTTACAAAGGTTCAAGGTGGTACTGGCCCAACAACAAAATACATTTCATCAAAATAACATTGTGGCAACACCACCCGACACCTACAATCACGAGCTTCCTGAACAGAACTTGATCTTTCAAAAGCCTGCTATCACATCTAGCTGCTCACGTACAAGCTATCGGTTGTCACTCTACATGAAAGGGAAAAGAGAGGCATGAGTTAAAAGCTCAGTAAGTAATTAGTACCCTACAATCCTGCCTACAAGCTTATAAATAATGACAGGGCCTACAATTCATCAGACATAGTATTGGCAATCTGAAAGTCAAGTCATTCCTCATAATAAGTACATTAACATCATAAAATGAGCATTGTTCAAAAGTCGGAGCATCTAATATTTCCCGAAATGGTAGTTACATTGATGCATATCACAGTCACAGTCAGATAATCATATAGGATACTTAATTCAAACAAACAGAAACAGAATCAGAATTAGAAATAGAATCAGAAACATAATCATCAACAGAATCATTTACTCCCGAAGTAGAAGTCACATCGATCAGGCTAGGCCAATCCTACAACTTGAAACTTCTACCCTCATTCGAGAGGGAGGATAATGAAAAATAGAGGTCCCATTTCGTAGTGTCCTCACTGACACACCCGATCCCCAGCGTGCTTTGGGGTTTTGATAAGCTGAGGCCTTGCAAGACATGGCCCTCTCTTTGAGTTTTCAGGCGAGAGGGCATTACACCACCATTGGAGGACCCAATGAGTAGTGGCCATAACAATTTGGGTGGCGCGACCCACCTTGTTATTTACAGTTATCTCTTGACTCTACTCCTATCATTGGAATCGGGGCAGAATCATAACTTGCCGGCAAAACAAAATATCCACTCCCAATGGAGGACCCATTTCGTAGTTGCCAGAAATCTCATATAACATAATTCACATAACAGAAACAGAATATCCACTACAAATGCAGGACCCATTGCATAGTGGCCAGAAGTCACATATAACAAAATTCATATAACAGAAACAGAATATCCACCACCAATGGAGGACCCATTGCGTAGTGGCCAGAAATTACATATGACGAAGTTCCATGAATAAGCATGCATAGCATTCATTCATTCATACTTTACTCTTTTTAAAAGGTCAGGAGTATTCAACATTTGTAGGATCATGAGTGTGCTATGTAAATCATCTTGCAAAAGGGATTAGGCTGTGTTCAGAAAGAGACATTGATGCATGTCATGTGCGATATTCGTGTGCAACTTAAAATTCATTGTGGTCCTTATCAATCATGGGCATATACAAGATGAGGCCTGGCACCCAAAATATGAAGGGAAATTCAACTAAATTCTGAATCCATTTTGCTAACTGAACAATACTTGATCAATTGAGGGCTTAGTATATTGTTCTGAACCTTGCTGAATTTAGCCAATAGTGACATACGTTCACCATTCCAAACATAACTTTGAATCCAGCAGAAATTTCAAAACTAATAAAAACATGCAACTTTTATTAGGCGTTTGGAGCTTTCAAATGGCTGTAGTTTCGAAGTATTTGGACCCCGTTTGGCCAGCCAAAATTCATAGCCACATAGACTAAAATTCTGAGTTTCTATAAGGTCCGTCAACAGTGACATACTAGAGTATTCTTGAGTATAGCTCCTCATTTGCACAGAATTTGGGCAAGATTAAAATGTGAAAATCATAGAAGACTCATGCATCTATCAAATGGCTATATTTTTTTATCATTTGGACATCAATAGGTCAGGTAAAGCCTCAATGCAATAGAAGCAATACTTCTGGAATTTCTCACAGTCTGCCAACTGTGGCATATGAGCACAACATAAAACATACCTTCCAAACTAACCAAAATCACAACTCGACATAAACACCAAACTCCAAGTAGAGTCACAGATATTTCAATTGGTGGTGATTTGAGGCCAAAAGGGTATCATTTTCTTAGTCAAAATCTCATTATAAGAACATGTAAAATCCCTGGAAAATCACAGTCCAACCATAACATCCCTTCCAAAATCATCTCCTAACTCTTAATCTATGCAAGGTAACAACATGAAATCAATTCTAGCTTAAACTAGACTCCTAAGAGTAGCACCTCACAAAATTTTAGGGCTATCAAAAGGATTTCAGCGCTCATTTCCAACAGGCAAGAGAAAGCAAACTTCCTTGAAAAACAGAGTACAATGACATTCATGCTATCCTATTCCTTGTACATAGTGTCTATACCATCTCATGCCAAATTTCATGCATAAATTCAACCATCATTCATGCCTAAATCATTCATTATACATGCTTGGATTTATACTTCATTCATATATGATTCATATATCATTCATGCTTTAATTCATGCGTCAATTCTTACTCCAATTCATGGCTTAATTCATACTTATGACTCTGCAAGGTGGTGACCTACTTACCTCTTTGAGTCTCCAAGGATGATCCCAAACTCCTTCCACAGTCCACTCCACCAAGCTTTCTCAAACTCTCCAATAATGGCACGACGGGCTAAGCTTGAGCTTCAAAACGTGAGGTGAGTGGTTTTGTGCTCCAAAGGTGGGGAGGTGGCTTCCTATGCTTGCCAAGTGGCCTTTGCATGGAAGGAAGACTGACATTTGGTGCACAAGGCAACATGCAGCCAACAGGTGGCCGGCTTGCTTCATGCACGGCCTTGTATTCTTCTACTTCGCCGCATGCGCGCTTTCCCTTTCTCTTCATCTTTCCTCCTATCGCCGTGTGCACTCGTCGCGCGGCACTCCTCTATTCTTCCTCTCCGCACCTATCGCCGTGTGCAGTTCTTTTTTCTCGCCGCATGCCTTCTTCCCCTATCGCCACGTGCTCTCTCTTCTCCTATCGCCGCGTGCCTTCTTCCTTCTCTCCTTATCGCCGCGTGCCTTCTTCCCCTATCGCCGCGCGCTCACTTCCTTCTCTACTTATCATCCCGCGCCTTCTTCCTTAGCACAACGCTCTCTCTTTTCATATCATCACACGCCTTCTTCCTTCGCTCCTTATCGTTGTGTGCCTTCTTCCCCTATAGCTGCACACTCTCTTCCTTCTCTCCTTATCGCTGCACGCCTACTTCCTTCTCACCGTGCGCTCTCTTCTCCTTCGCCATGCGCCTTCTTCCTTCTCTCCTTATCGTCGCGTGCCTTCTTCCCCTATCGCCGTGAGCTCTCGTCCTTCTCTCCTTATCACTGCGCGCCTTCTTCCTTCTACTTAAAAAGGAGAAATTTGGGTCGTTACAGTATTGACTTTCGCGACGTGAACATCTCTTGCCCCAAGGACGACTTTCCCCGGTCGTTCACCAAGATGCTTGTCGATTCCACTGCTCATTACCAAATCTTCTCCTTTATGGATGGGTATTCTAGTTATAATCAGATCAGAATGACACCAGAGGATAAAGAGGCCACTTCATTTTTTACTCCAAAAGGTGTCTTTTGCTACACTGTGATGCCTTTCTGGTTAAAGAACACTGGTGCCACGTACCATCGAGCCATGACAACCATCTTCAAGGATATGATCCACTAGGAGGTCGAGTGCTATGTGGATGACTTGGTGGTGAAATCTGAAACAAATGATGCTCATATACAAGACCTTAGAAAAGTATTTGAGTAGTTGTGGCATCACCAACTCAAGATGAACCCATTGAAACGCGCCTTTGGCGTATGCTCATGAAAATTCTTAGGGTGCATCATAAGATATCATGGGCTGGAGATCGAGCTAGTCAAAATCAAGGCAATCTAGAATATGCCACCACCTACAACCCTACATGAGCTGTGGTCTCTCTAAGGATAGTTGGCCAACATTCAAAGGCTCATCTCAAACCTTTCAGGACGATGCAGGCCCTTTTCACACCAATTGAAGAAAGACACTCCCTTCATATGGGATGAGGCATGCCAAGCTGCACTCGATGACATCAAGCAGTACTTGTTGAATCCTCCAGAGCTCTAGCCAGTGTTAGGAACGCCTCTCATCCTATACATGACCACCCTTGATGAGTCACTCGGGCACTTCTAGCATAGAACATTGATGGGGGAAAAGAAACAACGCTCTATTATCTTAGCTGTAGAATGTAGGAAGTTGAGAAGAATTACCCTCCTATAGAAAATATGTGCCTAGCCTTGATCTTTGCGATACAGAAGCTCTACCACTACTTGCTTGGTCACGAGGTCAAGTTAATCTCAAAGGCAGACCCAGTCATGTTCCTAATGACCCGGCCATGTCTGTCAGGATGCTTAGCCAAGTGGGCATTATTGCTTATGGAATTCGACATCACCTATGTACCACAAAAAGAAGTCAAAGGTCAAGCCTTAGCAGACTTTCTTGCGGCTCATCCAATCCCTTTGGAATCTCCATTGTCAAGTGATCTCCCAAATGAAGAAGTTTTCTATGCGGTGTTAACTCGGTCGTGCGAGATGTACTTTGACGAAGCATTCCAGTCTGATAAAGGACGAGCTAGAGTCATGTTCCTGAGTTCCGATGGTGGAATGATTCCTCTATCCTTCTCACTTGTAGAGGCATTTTTTCATAACGAAGCTGAATATCAAGCCCTCATAATCAGATTGGAGATCGCCCAGGAGCTAGACCTGGAGCAGCTTACCATCTTCGGCAATTCTGAGCTGGTCATCCTGCAGCTTAAGGGAATTTATGATGTAAGGAAGGATACTCTCAAGCCTTATCATGACATGGACAAATCTTATATCACCCAGTTCGATGATTTCTCCCTGAGTCATATCCTTAGAAGGCTAAACTCGCAGGCTGATGCACTCTCAAAGCTCGAGGTCATCATTCAATTGTCTTCATAAGGGCCCACGCTTGTCTGGGTAACATAATGGAGACATATCGACTTGATAACATAAGTTGATGCAGATGATGAGAGGGATGTCTTTCCTGAATGCTCGCCATATCCATTCGGAGCACTCCTTGCGGCCAAGGATGTCATTAAGGTAGAACAGAAAATGTCCCGAAGTAAGAAATCCAAGACTGAGAAGTAGGAACTTGAATTCTTCGACCCGATGTGTGCAGAGGTTGAACAGGTGAAAGATTGGAGGAAGGCCTTCATGAACTTCATAAAGCATGAAAGGCTGCCTGAGGATCGGGCAGAATGCAATGGCATACGCTAGCTGTCTACCAAGTACACCCTTCTCAATGGGGATGTTCTCTTTCGTCGATCATTTGATGGAATTCTCCTCACATGCGTCGATACACAAGAAACATTCAGGTATCCGTGGGATCCATCAGTCAGGCCCTAAGCTCTACGAGCACAAACGTAAACTCGGCTATTATAAGCCTTCAATGGTGGCTGACGCTCAAAACTGTGCCACGATGCCAGGTGTGCCAAATTCACTCAAGCCTCATTCATCAGCCCCCGGAGCCTCTCCATCCTACAGTGACATCATGGCCCTTTTCCCATTGGGGTATGGATATTGTATGACACATCAACCCTCCTTCTACCTTGGGTCACACCTTCATTTTAGCAGTGACGAATTACTTTTCCAAGTGGGCTGAAGCGGTCCCTCTCAAGCAGGTCCCAAAGACCACTATGGCCAACTTTGTGTGTCACCACAACATATACTGGTTCAGGGTTCCGGACTGAATAATCTCTGATAATGGCTCTCAATTCAAAAGCCATCACATTGATCGCCTAGTCAACCAGTTTGGTTTCGAGTGGAAATACTCGACCATGTACTACCCTCGAACCAACGGTTTAGCTGAGGCGTTGTGTGGTGTACTCCGGAAGTTAGTTTCGAAGTCAAGGAAGAATTGGCATGAGAAGTTGCCTGAAGCTCTGTGGGCCTATCTCACCACCACTAGGAATGCTACAAACTCTACTCCTTATTCCTTGGTCTATGGAGGTGAGGTGGTTTTACCCCTCGAGGTTCAAATACCCTCACTCTGTGTCGCTATACATCAGGGACTAATTGAAGATGAGCGGGTCAAGCTCCGTTACCAGGAGTTGGATGCCCTTGACGAAAAGAGACTAGAGGCCCAACAGAAGGTCGTGCTCAATCAAGGAAGAATGAAGAGAGCCTTTGACAAGTCTATCAAGGTTCGCACATGGGGATCTAGTCTTAGCAGTCAAGAGCCTGATTGTTATGCATGGGCGCCGCAAAGGAAAGTTCGAACTTAAGTGGGAAGCTCCATTCATAGTAAAAAAGGTCACACCAAATGGAGCTTATATACTGGCAAAACTCTGATGGAGAAGAGGCGATGCCCCCTATCAATGGGCGATACTTAAAGAAATATTATCCCTAATAGGTTCTTAAAATGTGGTGCCTGCAATAAAAAGAAACGTTGTCATCATGAAGAAGAAGTCAATCATTTCCGTGTCAGCTTCAATTCGTCTGACGTACAAAGCAGACTTCCCCTGCAAGGAACCGACCTATGATGGATTCCCTTCCTCCAAAACAACATGGACTTCACTGCTGTGCTGGAGGACTTGGCTTCCAACAAACCACTGTGGTCGGGCCTTCTCATTGTCCATCGCTCTTAGCCCCCACAAGGCATTGTCGTTCATGATCATTGCCGCCCGCAACTCAATGTCGCGTGTGATCATTGTTGTGTGTGCTTCACATGGGCCTAACGCCCCGTGCCCTTCATCAAGGGCCTAACGCCACGCACGCTTCATCAGGGCACTAACACCACGTGTGCCATCCAAGACTTAGTGTCATGCGCATGCCATGGCACTCCCATCTGGCCCATTGTCTTGCATCCTCAGGAAGTTCATTCCCTGCACCCTAGTCTCACTCCTCACAAGTCAAGTTTCCAATTACAGCTCTGTTCCCAAGGGAGTCACATTCCCGTACCACAAGGTCTAGATGCACGACCCTAAACTGCATGGTCCAAACTATACGACCTTAAACTGTAGCAGAGGTCTAGTTGCATGACCTTAAACTGCATGGTCTTAGCCGCATGACTTTAAATTGCATAGACATGGTCCGAGCTACAAGACCTTAAAATTGTAAAGCACAATGCGACAAATAGTCCATAGGCATGATCAAAACTGTGAAATGGGAGCACCGCTTTGCCAGATGTATTCCATCAAACATCCCAGTGGAGTTAGGTGTATGCAAAAGAAAAAGAGGGCCGCCTTACTTGTTCAATCCCCGATGGATCTGTTTCACACCAACATCCCCAGTAGGAGTCACATCCTAGTACGACACGTTATCCCTTGGGAGTTAGGGTCATTCTTATCCTTTCAACCCCAGTGGGGTTGCATATGTGCTCTGGCCTGTCATTCTCAATAGAGTTACATGCATACCATTACTCATTATCCCCGGTGAGTCACACTTGCCCTCCTGATCCCCAGTGAAGCTCGCTTCCGTTTGCCACTCCTCGTAGGGCCACCATCTTCATTTAAATGCTCTCTGCTTGTGTATAGCCTTAGCCATTTTTATCCCCAAGGAGTCAAATTACTATCCACAAGCCTATGCAGCTTCACCTACATGGCGACCCACACCCTGGACCGTGCCTTGGTCTAGGTGCACGACCTTAAAACTGCACGACCTTAAAACTGCACAGCCTTGGTCTAGGTGCACGACCTTAAAACTGCATGGTCCAAACTATATGACATTAAACTGTAGCGGAGGTCTAGTTGCACGAGTCCTAGCTGCATGACATTAAACTACATAGCCATGGCCCAAACTATATGACCATAAACCATAGTCTACATCTTAGTTGCATGAAATTAAAATCTTAGCACCATGGTCCAAACTATATGACCTTAAACTGTAGCGAAAGTCTAGTTGCACGACCTTAAACTGCATGGTCCTAGTTCCATGACTTTAAACTGCATAACCACAGTCCAAGCCATATGACCTTAAACCATAGTGCACGTCCTGGCCGCATGACGTTAAACTGCTTTGCCCAGGTCCCAGAGGCATGACCTTAAACTTGCCCCCACATACGTGCACACCCCCTTTACGTTTTTTTTCACGCATTTCCCTAACCGACCCATTCATGTGCGCACAACCTTCATCATTCCCCAGTGAGTCCATTTATTTCATTATTACCATTCATCGTTTCCCAATGAGTCTCACTTGTGTTCACAAAACGGCGAACCATTCCACTATCCATACTCGCCGTCAACTAGTGGGTCACCACTTTTCACCCACCATTCATACAACATCCATCTTTCATAGGTAGCCTCGTGGCATCTTCCCAAAGTGAGTCAAATCACCACCATACTCACTTTGTGGCCTCCACAGACTGTCATTCATCTCCACTATGGTCCAGCTGTATGACCCTAAACATCCTGGCCACATGATGTTAAAAGGCTCCGTACAGGACTCAAAGGCATGACCTTAAACACGCCTTCACAAAAAATGACGAGCATGGTGTATACCTAGACAAGGGAACGTCATGATTAAAAATGACGGATGGGCATGGTCACGAAACCATGAGTAAAAGAGTTCCGTGAAAATAAAAACCCGGGCATGGTGAAAACCCCAAAAGGGTACCGCGAGAAAAAATAGATGAAAAGGGTGGACATGTTCGAAAGTTCATGAGGAAAGGAGCCCGAAAATCAAGGAAGTTGGTGAAAACCTTCTCTACGGTGCCACTTCCCCAGTCCAGGTGAAAACACGCAAAGGGAACTTGGACCAAAAAAAAGCAAGTTGACATAGCATCACTGCCTTTGCCAGCACCTAATTGCCAAACGGGCAAAATTTTGGCTAACGAGGTCAACACAAAATCCTCAATTGCTAGCATCCAGTCACAACACAAAATGGCTCACCCGGGAATGAGAGCCTCATAAGATCTCCTGCACTTCACCTCCAAAAACAAGAAGATTCCTTGAGGGTGAGGGAGATGACTGAAAGATCCCTCCAAAATGCTAAAGACCCCTACGAAGGTAAGAAACTGAGAAAGCCAGGACCCAACCTACCATAGACTTCAAGGTGATGCCTCGCCATGAGATCGCCTCGCCAAAAACCTTCCTCAGCCAAATAGGCCCAGACCTTCGGGACAGGCCAACAAAAAGCCTCGATTAGACCTGGCAAGATGGGGCCCACGAGGCTGCCTCGTCAAAATTCCCTCTAGCTGAAAATCTCAAACCTTCGAGACAGGCCAATAAAAAGTCCCCGACTGGACCCCGCTAGATGGGACCTCCAGAAATACCTTGATCATAAAAAGCAAACCTAGTGTAGCAACAAATAGCACTTGGCCGCTAGATAGGCCCGATTCTTATCAACGAGGTCCACACAAAATCCTTAGCTGCTAGAAGCGCAAATAGTCCCTTGAGGGTGAGGACTCCGACAAATCCCTCAAAATTCTCTTCTACCCCTTAAGTCTCCATGGACAGACTTATACATTGCATCCAAACGTCTGAGAGTCCTAGTTACAGCATTACGTGAATCTGCTCGACGTTCATGTGATCCTATGGCTAGGAAGAAAAAGAAATAAAGCCAGAGGACATTTTTCGAATGATTGTCCTTCTCGCTTCTCTTGAAGCACAACAATCAGCAGGGCATACTGTTTGAAGGCATTTTTCAGCACCATGGGTCCCTGATGCGGAATAAAAGAGAAGCCAGTCAATAAAGCCTAACAAACTGTGGAAATTATGACAGTATCATACTGGCCTTAGAATGAGTCAAGATCTTCATAAAGACTCTTAAGTGTCTCCTTCCAAGTTTCATTGCATCCGACATGTCTAAGGCAATGCAGACTGAGAAACAGTTTCGGTAGAATCAACCTCTAGCACCCTAAAACGGACCCCTTATAACTAGAACTATATTTTCGATGTTTCCAATTACTATGGAACCACCGCCATTGGATTCAGCATGGTTGAAAACCTACAGGGGTCAAATTTCAGCTCAAACGAACATTCCAAGAAGAAGTTATAGGTAAAAGAGCAAACAAGAGGAGCCGCACGCTATTCCCGTGCCGCCAACCTGCAACCAAACTCCATTAAAGGGACAGTCACAAACAATGACTTGTGACTCTTATATCTCCCTCGTCCGAGATCGCATCGTGCTCAAGCTTCTTAGAGCATGTTCGTCTCATTGAGATGAGCGTTTCGATATTGGCCCACCCCATGATGACGCCGGAGCGTGGAGAAAAGCTAGAGAGAAGTTGTTGATCCGTGAAGAAAGTTGTAGGAAAATTAGCAGCGACACGCCTTGCTCGAGCGGCTGAATCACAACGCTCACAAACCAGATCGATATGAAACCAATTGCACCACATGTGTAAGGCCCATGGCTATCACCGGTCCGAACCTCGTGCATGATGAACCGTTAGATTTCACACATGAATTCGATGAAATCACTGCAAATTTTGGGGCCGAAATTCCAGATTCCGGTCAAAACTCTAACGTTGCAAAATTCGCATCCGAACACGAAATCAAGCTGCGTTTGTTGCTACGCGATCATGACAACATGTTCAGTGTGATCCATTGAAGAAACCATGAGAAAACATCAAGGAATGAGCACACTTTCGATCCATAGTTTGCAAGATTCAGCAAAAACTCAAGTCACATGATCGTGGCCTAAAAACACGATCCATGGCTCGAAGTTGGTATCAAATCGATCGCCATGCCAAACCCTACAAGAAACAATCATCTTTCAATCAAACAGGCACCAGAGCGACCCCAGATTATCCATGAAAGATCATGCAAGTTCTAGGGCAGCAATAGGGACTGTTTTGGAATTCCATGAATTGTTAGGAAGGAGCAAATCTGTCATTTTGCACCCTATTTTCCTATTTTATTTAATTCAGTTAAATCTTAATTTCTAGCAATTAGGTTTAATTTTGATTGTCCATGTTTGGGCAAAACTTTATATATTCCACGTACTATCATTGTACCTAGGACCCTTGGCCAAAGAGACTCTTGCTTAATAAATTTTATATTTCTTCTTACTGTTGAGTCATGTTCAGAGAGAGAGAAGAAGAAGAGATAAAATTTTGGATCGGTACCCCTAAGATCAAGGTAAATCTTTCTCTCTCTTCTCTTCTTCTCTTTCTTCTTCTCTCTCTTCTTCTCATTCTTCTTCTTTGTCTGGGCTTTTCTCAGAGGCCATGCACGGCAGTGGCAGTGCCGTGCATGCCTCTTTCTTTCTTTCTTCTTCAGTCGATTCACAGATTGCGCATGGCGATGGCAGCACCATACACGAGCTTCTTTCTCCTTCTTTTTGTCCTTCTCTTTCTCTCGACAAGGCTCATAAACAACACTGCCCATCGTCGTCCGTAGATGTCTCTTCGACATCTCAGCTAAAAGCACAGATGGAGAAGCCTATTGCCGCCCGTAGGAGTCTTCCCTTTTTGCGCGCCTATCGTAGACAGCAATGCCTATCACCGCTTGTGAAGGGTTACGACAACACCTATCGTCATTCTCAAGCCTCTTTTAGTGAGCTCGGTGCCTATCGCCGTTGACAAGTTTCTCTTTTGTCTCACGCCTATCGCCATGTGCCTCAAAAGGAACTATCGTCGTGCGCTTCACAAGTGGCTATTGACGTGCACTTCATAAGAGGCTATCACCGCCCACAAAGGGGTGTGCTTCCTTCTCGTGTTGCCAACGGTGTTGCCTAGTGCTGCATATAGCTCACTGCTCACCCTCCAGCTGTGAACAGTAGTGTCTAGCGTCGTCTAAAGGCCGTGACACTGCTACTCCACGACTGTGAATGGCGATGCCTAAATGCCGTCGGGACCCCGTCTCTTCGTCACTTCACACTCCCTCCTCATTCTTTTCTCTTCTCACTTGACCGAGGATAGACTCGGCCTGACATTGCCATAACGGTTTAGCTGTCGAGTAGTATTGTTGTCATGCTAGTCCTAAGTACCATGCCCGTCTTGCTGCCACACCAAATTAGGACAATCATATCAGCCTCGGTTTCAAGTAGTATTGTCGTTGTGTTGGTCCTGAGTATCATGCCCATCTTGCTACCACTCCGAGTCGGTCACAGGTCCAGCTATCATGCTAGTCTCATCCCCTTATCAGATTCCCTTCTCTACATTTATTCGAACCTTCCACTTCATCACTCTCACTTATGAATGTGCGTTGCCCTAAGACAAGGGTGGGTCCTTCGGCCCACTTGTCTTGCAAGTTAACCATGATAATGTTGTGCAGAAAACAAGGAGATTGCAGGTCAAGGGAGCCGATTCCAAATCAGCTGAAGGAGCTGGGGGCCTTTCCGTCGTGATCTAAGAGGGCGTCTGTGCGAGTCAGCTCGAGTAAGTCACGGACCCAGGTGAGGTTGGTTCCCATCTCACATTAAAATTCCTCTCTTACTAGATGGACACCTGCCCTTGTTCTGTGAACGAGGATCCTGAGGGAGCGATCTCAGGTCTCGGGTCTTCTGAACTCGAGACATATATCACCCGATCACCTAGATCCAAGGGGGCGAGATCGAGGAACCTAACCAATGACAAGCGTAATTTCTCCTCTATGCAATGCAAATGGTATGATTAGATATCTTTCTTACTTGTGAGCTTACTTTGCTACTTAGATGCGAGTATTTGAGTTCACCATTCTTTGTTTTAAATGAAAGCATACATGCTTACATTTAAGCAATTTATTGAATGTTGTTTAGTAGTTCATTCTTGATACTGTAATATAGTGTAGGAAAAATTTTTACATGAAAATTTCTTGATCAAATGCTCCATTATTACTAAGTTGTTATTTCTTGTATATTTTGGTATAGGGGTCTGTATTGAGAGCACAAGTAACACTCCAAGGGAGCATAATTGACTCTTGGGAACTTTTTTTTTCACCTTTTTGAGCTTCTGGTTCCTTCTATCCTTTTTATATCTCTTGTTTAGTTAGTTTTCTAAATGTATAGCATTTTTTGAGTTACTTCACCTTTTCTGCTGAGGAATTTGCATAGAGCACCTGGATTGTGGCCTGCCTATTTTTTATGTACTTGGCGTACTGTTTGTTTATACATATGTTAACAATTTTTTAAAAAAAATTACATATCTTTTTTGTAAACAGAGTTTTGGATGGTAATATGAATCCTATAGGATATCTTGGGGGTATATAAATACATAGCTTCTTTGTGTCAACAATTGTGGCAACTAATTTTAGGGTCCCCATTTTATTGATATGGGAACGTAATGTTTTTTGGCGACCACAAGTGCTTGTTAAGGGCTATGGTATCAGTTGTTATTTATGTAAATTTAAAGACGATTTGAATTTGTTAATGAATGTGCTATCATTTTGATTGATGCTAGTGTTAGTTGTAGGATTTTTATGTTCATTGAATTTGAAATGAGCTCATTATTGTGATGTTAAGATGTTTGAAGAGTTATTTAAGATTGCTTACTTTCCCAATCATCCATATATTTCAGCAGGTGTTTCATGTGTGATTTGGACTAAATACCACTACTTGTGGAAAATAATCAATTAAAAGGAGCATCTGTTTCAACAGGTGTTAACTGTTATATGAACTAAACTTGAACCAGTGTGCATACACTATTAATAGTGTGTGTAGGTTGATTTCAGTGTATGTACATTGCTGCACATCGTGTATATTTTGTTGTTGATGTCCACACACTGTGATATGTGCAGTCAATGTTCACAATGTGAACACATTGTTAACAATGTGTATAGACTACTAGCAGTATGTACACACTTTTAACCATATGCATATGCTGATTTCAATGCTTGTATGTTGTTCATAATGTGTATATGTTGATCTCAGTGTTTTCATACTTTTACATGAGCATATATAGTATGTTAGTAACATGTGTTGCAAGTCATATGAGCTATATGCAATGTGTTTTATTTTGATTAATAACTTGACTTGTAAGTTCTATTTAGAATTTGTGCTGTTAACTCGAATTTATGTTGATAAATACAAGTCTTGGATGAGTTGCAGATCATAAGTACTATGCTTGGTTACTGGAATTATTGGTCTTGTTGGATTCTGACTTAATGCCGCTACTAGTGGAAAATAATCAATTGGAAAGAGTTATCTATTTCAGCTGGTGCTAACTGTTGTTTGAACTAAAGTTGGGCCGGTGTGCATACACTATTTAATAGTGTAGAGGTTGATTTCATTGTATGTACACTATTGCCCAATATGTATATGTCGTTCTCCATGTCCACACACTGTGGGAGATGTGTACATAATGTTAACAATTTGAACACATTGTTAACAATGTTTATATATTGCTGACAATGTGTACCTACTTTTAACAGTGTGCATATGCTGATGTCAATGCGTGTATGTCGTTCATAATGTGTATACGATCTTAGGATGCAAACATGAGTATATATAGGATGTTAGTAACATGTGTTGCAAGTCATATGAGTTATATGCAATGTGTCTTATTCTGATTAATAACTTGACTTGTAGGCTCTATTTAGAGTTTGTGTTGTTAACTCGAATATATGTTGATTTAATACAAGTCTTGGATGAGTTGCAGGTCATACATACTACACTTGGTTATCACAACATTTGATATTGTTAGATTTTGGCATCACGGTGAGCTCTACGGTGTTCGAGAGCTATCGCTTGCATTTGGGGAAGGAGATTGGGCTTCAATGTTGAGCGGCATAGATTGGCTTGTAGAAAGTGTAACTGAGATAACATGATTGTGTAACAACATAGACTGACCTTAAATGTTGTGACATCGCAATTGTTCGATTCTTTGTATCAAAAAGTTGGCAAATAATTTGAGGGTCCCCACTTTATTGATATGGGGATGTAATACTCTTTTCATGATGACAAACGCTTATTAAAGACTATGCTATCAGTTGATAGTTATGTAAATTTAAAGACGATTTCAGTTAAAGGATGTATTATCATTTTGATTCGTGTATGTATTAATTGCAGGATTTTTATATTCATTGAATTTGAGTTGACTTCATTGTTGTGATGTTGAGATGCTTAGACGATTGTTTGTAATTGCTCATTTTTTTTAGTCCCGCATTTGTTTAAGCAAGGGCTTAATGTTTGAATTGCCCTTTTTTTTTAGTCCTGCATTTGTTTAAGCAAGGGCTTAATGTTTGATTTGAGTAAGTGGCTTGAAATGACAATATAAATATAATAAGGCAAGTTATGACAACAAAATCTTAACCATCTTGCTGGTCTTCAATTGGTTGGATGTTGGGGATTTGGTTTTATTCAGATTTGCAATGGTAATTAGCAAGCATAGAGAGAGAGAGAGAGGCATTTAGGGGTTTTCAACCAAATGTCTGTGTGTTATAAAGGGATTTTAAACATTTTCGAACTTGCACGAATTTTTTGTTCTTTGTATATACCTTCTAAAACCTCTGGTTCATCTTTAATTTCCACTTGGGTATTTATTCCATTGAATCTTGCTAGTAAAGCTTCTATGTTTCAATCTAATGAGAGAAAAAGAGGTATTTGTTCTCTCTTGTCTTCCTTATGAAGCTTGTTGTTAGTGCTGAAGGATAAGCATATGGTGCTTCCATTTCTCATATAATAAGGGAAAAATAATATTTCAATTAGCAATAACACGGATAAAAATCCACTTAGAACTCAATCGACCTGCCCACATTAACAGTAACAAAGATAGAAATCTAGATACAAGTATTCCATATTTTTCATATAAAATTACAGTCAGGCTCTATGAAGTCATTGTTAAATTTCTTGTATAAAGGGCTTTGCCAATTGCATAATGCAGTCCAAAAGCTCTCTTTAGCCACCCGTTAAAAGAATGGGAGGTCCTAGCTAAACATATTGTGCTTAGATCAGATAAATCAAAATTGGAATTTGAAGAAGAGTAGCAATTTTGAGTGTGTCACTTTCAAAGAGATTACATCAGAAGTGCATTCCTCGACCCACTGTTTCTCGTGAATAAGAATTTCGACAAGGCATTTAAGATAACAATCCAAGAGGGTGGTAAGTTTCAATGATCCTTCGTTTTGCAACTTCTTAACCATCTAATGGAAATGTGGTAAGGGAAGTAAGCAACATCATAGTAGAATATCAAAGACAAGAATATATAAAGAGGGGTTTGTATGTCACTTTCAAAGAGATTACATCAGAAGTGCATTCCTCGACCCATTGTTTCTCGTGAATAAGAATTTCGACAAGGAATTTAAGATGACAATCCAAGAGAATGGTAAGTTTCAATGATTCTTCTTGCAACTTCTTAACCATCTGATTGAAATGTGATAAGGGAGGCAAGTAACATCATAGTAGAATATCAAAGACAAGAATATATAAAGACGGGTTTCTATGCACACATAGAAAATGATATCAATCATATGTACCAAGTAGGATCAAGTGCATGTTTAGGCATACAATCCCATGCACACATAGATATTGTTTTCAAGCTCTATGAAAACAAATTTGGATGAATTTTCAACATTATCTAATCGTGGAAGTAATCTATGGATAGTATTTGGAAAAGACCGCACAAAATCAAACATATATGAACAAATTGTTTTTTTTCTGAATGGTAATTTCCACACATATAAAAACACATTGTAATAAAAAATGAAGCCACTAACCTTACTCCTCATTACAACCAGATCTGTTAGACCATTGAGTATTCCGACATTTGAAAACCATACGACCCACAAACATATATGAACAAAATTCTTTTTTCCGAAGGGTAACTTCCACACATACAAAAAGGCATTGTAATCAAAAGTGAAGCCACTAACCTTATTCCTTATTACAACTAGATCTGCTAGACCATCGAGTATTCTGACATTTGAAAACCGTACGACCCATATACTTTTTAGGAAATTCAAGCATTTCAGATCCAAAGAAGAATCAATTTTAATGGTGTCCTTGCAATCACCCAAATCTAAATCGTTATCCACTGAGCAATCATAGTAAAACTCGTACTGATTCATCTATAGCAGTTACAAAAAAATTGTATCATAGTAAAACTCGAATTGGTTCAGCTACAATAGTTACAAGAAAATTGTAGCCAATTTCAAAAAGGCTCAACCTTTGAGAGTAAAACTCAAATTGATTCAGCTGCAACAATAATGAGAAAACAAAGGAATAAAGGGGGACACCAACTAACCAAATCACCTAACCCACAAAATAATCAGCCATTAATCAAGTCATCAACATATTCACCCCACCCCAATTTATATATCTTCTTAGAAATCAGAACAATTCATATGATCCAATATAAAAAGATCCTATCTCACAAGGAATAAAAAGTTCAAATTAATTCGTATGCAACAAAAGATGGAAAGACAATAAAGGAACATGACACCTCAAAATTCATTAATTTTATAAAACCCCACACAAAAAGATCCTATCCGACAAACAATTAACTCAATTTGAATCAGTTGCAAAAAATCATTAAAAATAAACAAAAAAAAATGAACTAAGAAAAACTCTAATTCATCCATCCCCAATGAATAATCATTAATAATGACCAAAAGTAGCTCAGTAACCATCTAAAGAAGTAAAAAGCAGTACATACTCTTCACTATTTACTAATCTGTCTAAAAGTAAGCATCTGGATGTAGGAGAACATATATATATTCCAAAAATACTGAGATAGGGCACCATATTAATTGTTGTATAATCATGGGTTGGACCGTAGAAATAGATATAGATGGACAATATATTCCTGAAGAAGAAATATACCGAAATTTACTTCCAGGTCAAGCAGAAAGCAACCATGGTGGCGTTAGGTCAGATAATCACAATCTTGGCCTATTCTTCAATTAGCTAGCCATATGTTTTATAACTATCATAGAACTGTTTAACAACACTTTCCAGTGCATATATCTCTTAATTTTATTCATGTTTCTCATCAAAATTAGTTTGTAGTTTTTCACTCCAATGAGGGAAACAGTTCATTAAACCCAAGAAACAATTACAAGTCATGAACCCCAATACAAGAACAACAAACTCAATAATATAACAACATCTCCCATAATGATGAAAAAAAGGTGGCCAACCATAAATCCCATTACAAGTATCCAAGATACATAAAAACACTAAAACTCACATTAATCCAAATATATAAATAGAGTATCAAAGAAGAGAGAATATCAGAGAAAAGTGAAAAACAAGAGAAAAACTTTTGGGATGGGTTCAAGAGTGCATCAATAAGGTAAATCAAACTAGTTAGGGTGAGCTTTCACTGCTCATATGTCTGCTTAGGCACCTCTCCAGAAGTCGAATCTCTCCTAAGATGAATACTTCTCCACAATGCAAGAGAAGGAGGAAGGAGTTTATTCTCCTCCTCTCGAAAGGTAATTATTACCGCCCAACACTCCAATAGAGGTCGGCAAGGGCCTTTTCATCCATCTTAATAGCCTGAAATCATAGTAAATAATCTGGTTTGCTGAATGGAGAAAGAAGATTGAAAGAGAGCATAAGACCTAGGGTGATAAAAACCCAAAATTTAGTGAGAGAAGGCTGAAAGAGAGAATATTGAGGGAGGAGCACTAGGGCTAACATGAGAAATGATCCCAAAAATTTAGAGAGAGAAAGTTGAGAGAGGGTAGAGAGACGGAAGATTGAGGGAAGAGACAAAGATAAGTGCTATAGTTTTTATTTTCTTTTCTATTTTCCCAAACACAATGGGAACTGGGAGGCCCCGGTTTTTCTCTTTGGATTCTGTGCTAAATCACCACCGTCCGGATGAATGAATTGTGATAGTCGCTGCAGCCCAACTTCAAGAATTACTACCACAATCCTACGGAAACTGGTCCCTTTAGGACATGCATATATGATGACATTTATTTTTTATACAAATACATCACAATTACGAACTGCTAGATTTGAAATACGATTGTTAAAGATGTGCCGTTCTTTGAAAAAAAGTTTAAAATAATATTTTTTTGAATGTGATATATTTTTGTTTATTAAATTTCACATCTAAAAATAATTGTTATCTCTTTATAATAAAAATAAATGATACTATAATATGCAATCCCTTATATTTATATAAAATATAATACTTAAATATGCATATTATTGTAAAAATCCCAAAAACATATAAAGGCAATAAATTTTCTTCTCACAAAAACCAAAAAGAAACAAAAATCGAAGAATTTGTAATCTTGTGGGTGCCATGGACGGTAAGCCAATCCTTGGGTTCGCATTTGGAAACATGGGACTAAGTTAAGAATGCCAGGCTTGGACCAGGCCAGGGCTTAGGCCACATCACCTTGGACATGATCCATGCCAAGCTGGAATTATTAGGCATTGGGCTGCCGACGCCCGGCCCTTGGCAACCCTCTTCATAAGGTTTGCATCAGGCCTAGATCTCACGAATCCATTGAATCTCCACCATTCTTGAACCCTCAAATTTCATAACCAGTACATTACATTTTTAGGCTAATTGTTTCTTGTATTGAACACAAACGGCACCGAAAAGCTCTCTCTCTCTTTCTCTACAGAAAAAGCCTACAAGAAATCTGAATGGGCCCAGATTTTCGTTTTAGAATATCAAAGCCCAATAGAAAGCCGAACTAGTCCTAAATACATTTCCGAGTGTAGGTAAGCACGACTGGCCCCAAAACCTAGACACCAGGCCCGAGTTGGGGTGGGCCAAAATGCATGAAAATATAAAAAAAGTATAAATCCTAAAAAATTATAAAATTAAATGAAGTACATGCATTTTTATTTTCTTCAACAATTTTTTGGCCTTCCAGGACTTTTCCGGTTAAAACGGTTGAATCGGCCAGTTGACTAGTTAGGCCGGTTAAACCTCTTCTAGCTGTTTGTGAAAAAAATAGTGAAAAAAAGATTTTGAAAAAAAATCAATTTGTGACTTGAGGTATTTCATAAATACTGCAAAAAGCACGAAAAGAAATATAAAAAAAACAAACATCTAAGTTTGAGATAGCCACCGAGTACTCGAACATTGGTTATTCCTTTTTATAGAACCAAATAGTAAGTTCAGTGTTCAATTAAAGACAAGGGCAATGATTTTCTGTAACGGCTGTATAGTAATATGATGCAATAACCTTCAAAAACTATGTTATAGCTATTTGTTGGATCCAAAATTTGAAATATATATTATTTTCATTCTAATGAACAATCATAAAAAAGAAAAATTCGAAAATACAACCTAGAAAGTATTTTTTAAACTCAATTAACATAGGTTATTCATTTTGGTGAGATGCTTAGATCTAGACCTTAGAAAGAATTTTTCATTTCTAATTTTTTTGGATGGCTTTATTATCATTAGATGAACAAATGTTAACAAAAATATAAATGATTTTGAGTTTATAAAGACTAAGATCTTGAAATTCACCAAATGAATAGTCTAGATTCATTTTTTGAGAGAACTCATTTTGAACATATCTAGAGTTCAAATTGAATTCTTTTTTTTTATATTGAATTGAAAAGAGTAGGTATAAACAATTTTGAGTTATCAAAATACCACATACATGATTTTTTAGATGTATGGTACAACTGTTCCATGAAATCACTGCCCGATTTCTGAATATAAAAAGACCTATTCAGAATATAAAAAGACCGACTAAAATTACACCGAAGGAACACAAAAACATCCATTCACAATTTGGTCAAAAAGTTTTTGCTTCAATTAAGAAACACGATAAGAAATATACAAGGAGCAGATGTCATTGTCTCCTTCCAAAAAGGGTTTCCATATTTTACCCTCTGGAAGACAAACAGCTTGCCACTATCAGTTTCACCCGTACCCGTAAAAACTGTGTAATAACCGAGGGATCCCATGCGGCACGCATGTGCTACTTAACTGCACATTGCGTTTCACGCCGGGCGCGGCCCCTGTTTCTCTCTCTAAAACTCCTCCACTCGTTCTTCCTCTCTCTAAAATGCTGGAGACCGTCTTTCTCTTTTTAAAATAATGAAAGGCACCCTTTCCTACTTACTTTCTTAGCATTTCTCCAACTTAATCGAGAAGTAAACCCAAAGCCTCTGGACATGACCAAAACCGCACTCTACAAAAACAAACAGCAAAGTCTCTCTCTCTATAAAAAAAACCCCGCAACGCACATTCTCTCTCTAAAAAAACCAAACACCCCTTAGTTTCTTGGGAAAATTACATAAGACTTTTTGAAAAGATGACTTTCTAAACAATCTACCTCAAATATTTTTTTATTTTTTATTTTTTATTCTAAGTTAAACATTTCTAACCAATACCCCTAAGTCAAAAAAAGTCAATGCTTTGTTTTAAACAAATGCCTATAGTGTCTTACCGTCCTCATTTTATGTTTGCCCTCCGTGTAGGATTGCATGGTTTTCAAAAGTTCAAAGTATCATACCAATCCCATTTTGTGTCGGATCTCTTTAGTTTATGCCAGAATGCCACTATTTTGTGTTGGACCGCATGATTTTTCGAAAGAGTATTTTGATCTTTATTTTATCTTTTATTTTACTTGGTGGTATTTGTTATAAAAGTTAAATTTGGGATAAAAAATTGTAAAAAAAAAAACCTTTATTGGGAGCGCTGTTGGAAAAAACCGGACGATCTAACTGGTAACCGCCCGATTAGATGGGAACTTGCCAGTGGTCGGTTCCAGTTTTGGTGATCGACCAAGTATTTAAAAAAAGTTCAAAAAAATATAAAAAACCCCAAAAATAATGGATTTTGTTGGTAATGTATTTTTTAATGTTTTTTGTCATTAAGGTAAAGGGTGAAAATTAGTTTGGTTATTCATACTTATTTTTACATTTTTCCATCTTGTTTTAAATATTTTCAAAAATACCACTAAACACAAATCGATTTTTTCATTAATTTTCAACCTCATTTCATTTAGATTTACTTTGTTCAATAATTCTTAAAATATATTTTTTATATTTTATAAGATTTTTTTTTGTATTGTTTTAATATATTTTTAACCGCCCGTGGCTCGTCCAAATAGAGCAGTTGAATCGGCCGGTTTACCTTTTAGGCCGGTTGAACCTCTTCCGGGCCCATGCCCAACTAATTGTTCCAGTTTTATTTTGCAAACACTGATTGGAAGGAAGTTGTTTAGATAGTATGATTTTACAAATTTTTTGTAATTTTAAGTAATTTTTTTATGTTATGCAATCCAAATCACATGATTAATGAGTGATAACCCAAATGCAAACTTAACTCTCTCTTTATTTTTTTAAATGAACTCACTCTGTCTCTCTAAACACAAAGAGCCCAAATCATATTCTCTATTTCTCTCTCTAAACAAGAAAAAAATAACACATTTCTACATATGCGGCAAGACATGACACTGTTTTTCTCTACTTTCCCTATAAATAGCAAGCCCACCAAGAGCTCTTCACTCCTAGTACCCTTCAGATGTACCTAGTCCCTTAGCAATGCCCCCACTCGCCCCACTCTCTCTTCTCCTCCTCCTCCTCTCTCTCCTCTTCCCCACCGCCAAGACCGCCACCACCAAGATCCCTGCAACTCAAACTCCAAACACCCTAAACCTCACAATCGTCAACAACTGCGCCTTCACTATTTGGCCGTCCATTGAACCCAACCAAGGCAGCTCCCAAATCATCACAGGCAACCAACAAACATTTTATCTCAAAACCCTCCAGATCGAATCCTTCGCCATGCCCGCTGCCCCCTGGTCTGGCCGTGTGTATGCCCGCACGGGCTGCAACCCCGCCCCCACCGCCTGTGCCACCGGCAACAAGCCACCCTTCACCATCGCCCAGTTCTCTATCAACCCCACCAACCCCAACACCAATTCCGCCTATTCGGTGAGCCTGGTGGACGGATTTAACCTCCCTATGACGGTGACTCCTCACGGCGGGGCAGGCAACTGCCCTGTGGTGGGATGCAGGCACGATTTGTTGAAGACATGCCCTGCCCAGCTGGTGGTCAGAGGCGATGGCAGCCGCGTGGTGGCCTGCAAGAGTGCATGCGAGGCTTTCCAGAATGATGAGTACTGTTGCAGGGGAGCCTTTGCAGGGCAGGGGAAATGCAAGCCTTCATCTTATTCGGAGGGGTTCAAGAGCGTTTGCCCTGATACCTATACTTTCCCTGCCGATAACCCTTTTGCCAAGGATGAATGCAAGGCCCCCATTGAGCTCAAGGTCATCTTTTGTCACTAAATTCATGGATGCCTACTACTTCAGCTGCTGTTTCTCTCTCTACTAGAGTGACTACTGCTAGAACTGAAGTCTCTCTTTCTCTCTCTTAAAACTCTCTCTTTTCTGCTATTTCCTAAGGCATGTAATTGTGGTGTCTTTAGTTTTTTGTTTCATTTGTCCTTTGTTTTTGTTGCATTATTAGTGTTAACCGTGCCAACCAGGACACCTTGAGAAACGGGTTATGAATTTGGAATGTTTTGCTTTGCCTTGGTTTGAGAAGTTGTTACGGGGAAGTTACCCCACAATAACCCGATTGTACACCATGAGATCTTTGTTGCAAGAGGTCAAGATTGCTCTTTGCTCCAAGCGATTTGGTGGAAAATTAGATGACATGGAATATATCACAAATAGGTTTTAAAAACTCGGCAAGTTGGATTAGAATCATCTAATTCAGATCGATAATTGGTTGGGCTGATTTGGATCCTCGTAAATAGCAGGAGTCGGCAGGTTCCCTTATGAACCAACAGGTTTTGGTCGATTAGTTCGGCTGATTTATATCCTGGTAAATATAAGGCGTCTTCCGGTTCCCATATGAACCAACAGGTTTTGGTCAATTCATGCCTGTTCTCTAACATAACTCGTTGTTTCTGTCATAGAACTAATATGAATTGGCTCATTTTTTTAATTTTTAACTTTTTTATTTTTTTTAATATTTTAAATGGCCAGTTTTAGCTAGTTCTATCACCCGTCTATCAGAGAACTGCCATGTATCCGGCCCCCCTTAATTTATTTTATTTTCCAAATTGTCAATCTAGATAGCCGATTTGCGAAATTGGATTGAAAATCCATATGAGCAATCCAGTTCACTGATCTGTTTCTTTTTAAAACCTTGATCACAAAGTTTGAAAATTTTTCTTGTTTTGGTATTGAGTTTAGTCGATAGTATACCGACAACTATTCGATTTGAAATTTGATAAACAAGAGTGATTGTAACCTCCTTATATTAAAACGGATGGTCTCTATGTGTATTTTGCCTCAACGGGACATAATGGGCTACTATATCTTTCGGGAAAATATGTTTTACTTGGAAAATCATGAAAATGTTCTTCAGTTTTTATTTGCTCCATGTCTATAACTTTTTTGTAAATTTAATTTTTTATATTTACTTGTTTGGATTTTTCTTTGGGAATATAAAAAGCGGCAGATCATTTTATACTAAAATTTGGTCCATTAAACATCGATGTTATGAAGCAATATTATCAGGATCAGGATCAGATTGGCCGTTGAATTGGTGAGTGTTTGATCCGATCAAAACCAATCCAATCATTGACCGTACCAGTTAGACTAATTGTTAAAAAAAGGGAAAGTAGGTTTTGATATAATAATTTAAAATATACAATATATTAAAATTTTCCAACTTTATTAGCTGGTGGATGGTTAGGATCTTGATCTCGTCTCTTCGGATCTAGGTGATGGGGTGACAACGTCACGGGTTCGAAAAACCTGGAACTTGAGATTGCTCTATCGGGAATCTTGTTTAAGAACAAAGGCAAGTATCTCACTAATGAGAGGAATTTTCGATGTGAGGTGGGAACCAACCTCACCTGTGTTCGTGACTTACTCGGGCTGACTCGTGTGGGTGCCCTCTAAGATCACGACGGAAAGACCCCCAGTTACTTTAGCTGGTTCGGAATCGCCTCCCTTGACCTGCAATCTTCTTGTTTTCCTGCACTATGATTAATTTGCAAGACAAGTGGGCTGAAGGGCCTACCCTTGTCTTAGGGCAATGCACAATCGTGTGGCAAAGAATGTGAGAAGTTAGAGTGATGAAGTGGAAGGTTCGAGCAAAAGTCGAAAAGAGAAGAACATTTGGTGAAGGGACAAGACAAGCATGATAGCCGGACAGTGACCGACTCGGAGTGATAGCAAGACGGTTATGGCACTCAAGACCAGCATGACGACAATACTACTTGAAACCGAGGCTGATATGGCGATGCTAGGCTAGGTTGACCCTCAATCAAGTGAGAGAATGAAAAGAAGGCATGAGACAACACTTGGTGTTGCCACCCACGACGTGGAGTACCATTGTCACGGTCTTCGGATGGTGCTAGACACCACTGCTCACGGCTGGAAGGGGAGCAGGAAACTACGGACAGTGCTAAGCATCGCTGTTGGCAACATAAGAAGGCAACGCACCCCTGCGCAGGCAGTGATAGCCTCTCATGAAGCGCACGACGATAGCCATTTGTGAAGCGCACAACGATAGTTCCTGTGAGGTGCATAGCGATAAGCATGGGACACGAGAGGAACAAAGATGAGCATCAAAAGCACAAAGGAGGCTCGCGGACGGCGATGGGCATCGAGCACGTGAAGGAGGCTCGCGGATGGCGATAGGCACCCCGCACGCGAAGGAGGCTCACGGACGACGATAGGTATCGAGCACGCAAAGGAGGCTCGCAGACGGCGATACGTATCAAGCACGTGAAGGAGGCTCACGAACGGCGATAGGTATCGAGCACGCGAAGGAGGCTCACAGACAGCTATAGGCACCGTGTGTCACACCCTAAGATTTCTAACTTTCTCGAGGTGCGACAGACTATTCTTATACTAGGAAAAATTCAAATTCCTATCAATATATATTGTAACAAAACAAATTTTTCTATTAATTAAAATTTGTACAAAGTTTGCTCAACTATTAACATGAAGTCTAGGTATACATCTGTTGATAGAACAAAAACTTACAGTGGTAAAGTTAAACAAAAGTTACAAAGGAGAATTTAGTTATGATATGACTGCATCTTCTTCACAAGCTGGTTCTGATGTGCTTTTAATTATGAGACTGCAATTACCCTGAAAAATATTTACCATAGTTTGGTGAGTTTGGCTACTCAGTAAGTGATCGTCATGGTCCTAAACATAATCATGGTTGGAAGATAGAAACATTTTCTGAAGAATGTATGTTAAAAAAACAACCTGAGGAAGAATTCGAGCAAAGGCATTTATAGATAACAATTGCACTTTCACAAATCCACAGTTAAACATAATCCAAATGATGGAAATGCATAAAAACATTTTAACAGAAATGCATAATTAAAAGGATTGCACAAAACACCCTACTAGCGTACCAAGTAGGTCACCTATATACCCCACCAGCGTTCTGATGGGTCCAAACATTCCCTGCAGGTCCAAACATACCTCACCAGTGTACCGGATGAGTCCAAATAGCCCCTACCAGATAGGTCTAAACAATCCCTGTAGGTCCAAACATACCTCACCGACATCCCGAATGAGTCCAAATAGTCCCTACTGGCGTAATCAGATAGGTCTTAACAATCCTTGTAGAGCCGATCATACCTCACCGGCATCCCGGATGAGTCCAAATAGTACCCACCGACATAACCAGATAGGTCTTAACGATCACTGTAGGTCCACTTATACTCAAATTATATCTGAAACTCTTTAAACATCAGAAAGGAACAATATCATATATGCGAAGTATCATTGAAAACATTAACATGAATTCACTTGAAGCAATTTAATAACAATCACTTCCATTGAAATATCTTTAGGTAGCCATTTAAACATTTTGTGCAATAATTTCTGAAAGGTAACAGTTCTGAAGGACATTCTAGAAATCTAACATGATAACAGTTCGGTATCAATAAAAGAACCCGTATGAGAATCCAAAATTAAATACAGAATTATCACAATTTATGAAATTGTCAATTCGTAAATGATCAGTTCATAGGCAATACTACAATCATGTGCAGAAATATCAGTTTTTCAAATAATGAGGAAGTCATTTGCATATGAATTTTACAATGTCTAAATATTCTAAATAATAGAAGGAAATCTCACAATTTTACTAAAAGCGGAAATATCACATTTATTTTAATAATTTATAGTATCAAAAATTCTGAACAATAGACAGGAAAAATAAATTTATTTCTAAGAATTTACAGCATTTAAATTCCTAATAATAGATAAAATATCATAATCTTACTAAAAAGATTATTTTTCAAGAAAATGAAGTCCCTTACGCCTAAAATTTACCGTGTCTAAAATTCATGATAATAGACAGAAATAATCATTTCATTTTTTTTTAAAAAAATACGAATTATTCTTCTAGACAATGAAGTCACTTACTCAAAATGGTGCAATAGGAAGTCACTTACTCAAATGAAGTCACTTACTCAAAATGGTGGGTATATAGGTGACCTACTTGGGAAGCTAGTAGGGTATTTTGTGAAATCCTTTTAATTATGCATTTCTGTTAAAATGTTTATATACATTTCCATCATTTATATTATGTTTAACTGTGGATTGTGAAAGTGAGATTGTTATCTATAAATGCCTTTTCTCGAAATTCTTCCTCAGGTTGTTTTTTTAACATATATTCTTCAGAAAATGTTTATATCTTCCAACCATGATTATTTTTAGGACCATGACGATCACTTACTAAGTAGCCAAACTCACCAAACTATGGTAAATTTTTTTCAGGGTAATTGCAGTCTCATAGTTAAATGCACATCAGGACCAACTTGTGAAGAAGATGCAGTCATGTCATAACTAAATTCTCCCTTGTAACTTTTGTTGAACTTCACCACTATAAGTTTTTGTTCTATCAACAGATGTATACCTAGACTTCATGTTAATACCAGTTGTGAGCAAACTTTGTACAAATTTTAATTAATAGAAAAATTTGTTTTGTTACAATATATATTAATAGGAATTTAAATTTTTTCTAGTATAAGAATAGTCTGTCGCACCTAGGAAATGTTAGAAATCTTGAGGTATGACAATTATGGTAGTAGAGCAATAGGTTTAAGATTCCTAGGAAATTTTAAAAGAATGTACTTTAAGTCATATTTATTGTATGTACAGACCGGTATGAGATCAAGATCCAGAATGACTGAAGCTAATATGGAAGGAATTCAAAAAGCCTTGGAAAGTATGGTTGCCCTAATGCAACATCAGATGGAGACAAACAATCCACCCAGGCAGTCAGCTACGGGAAATGGTGGATGTAATATCGAACAATTTAAGAAATTGAACCCACCTTCTTTTAAGGGTGCTGTAAACCCACTAGAAGCCGAGGGATGGATTATGCAATTGGAGAAAATATTCGAGGTAATGAAATGTCTTGATGATAAGAAGGTAGCCTTGACAGTTTTTATGTTAGAAGGTGAAGCACAACATTGGCGAATGGCAAAAGGAGTATCGGTCCAAGAAAATAAACCTTGGGAGGTATTTCTAGAGACATTTAATGAAAGTACTTGCCAGATTTTATTCGAGACAAAAAAGAAATGGAATTCTGGAATTAGTTCAAGGAAGCAAGACAGTAGCACAGTATGAGGCCAAGTATACTGAATTGGCCAGGTTCGCTCCACATATGGTCAACAACGAAGAAAGAAAGGTAAAAAATTTTGAGGCCTCAGACTAGCCATTAGAAGTAGAATATCAGTCTTAAAACTAAGGACTTATGCCGAAATAGTGAACATAGCCCAAATTGTTGAAAAAGACTGTGAAGATTACGAAAATAGGAATAGTCAGATAAATCAGTATAGGCCCACACCATCTAATCGACAACACTCTGAAGGAACGAACAAAAGGGCAAGGCCGATACCATTTCAAAGCCCACTAGAGCCTTGTAAAAAATGTGGGAAGAGACATGGGATGAAACCCTGTTATTGGGAAATCAGAGCTTGTTTCCAATGTGGGAAGTTGGGGCACAAGATCAAAGATAGCAACATTCGAAGCCTGAAGAGGCAGCCTAGAAACCTCAGACGAAGGGGAGAATATTTGCAATTACTTAGCAAGATGCTCAGGCCTCAAAATTAGTGATCCAAGGTACTCTTACTATCTTTCAAGAAGTGGCTCATGTTTTGATTGATCCTAGATCTTCTCATTCATTTGTGTCACCACACTTTGCATGCCACTTAAGGGTAGAACCAGAACAATTGGAATACATTCTAGAGGTAGCCACACCTATGGGGAATTCAATTAATACCAATCTAGTATACAAGTCTTGTGTGATAACGATAGAAGAAAAAGAAATGTTAGTGGATTTAATACTCTTAGAAATTCAAGATTTTGATGTGATCCTAGGCATGGATTGGCTCTCTACACACCATGCAAGTATTGATTGTTATAAGAAAAGGGTTACTTTTTGTAATCTGAATCAACCATTATTTTACCCCGAAGGTATCAAGGAAGCCTCTCCACCATTTTTAATCTCCTCAATTCGGGCTAATCGCCTCCTTTGAAAAGGATGTCAAGGCTTTCTTGCCTACGTTAAAGTAGAAAGAAAGGAAAAGATAAACTTGGACACCATTCCGATCGTCCGAGAATTTCCTGAGGAATTGCCAAGGTTACCACCTGATAGGGAAATTGAATTCTCTATTGAGTTACGTCCCTAAACAGCTCCAATTTCTATGGCCCCTTGCCGAATGGCACCTGCGGAACTTAAGGAACTTAAACAACAATTGGAAGAATTATTAGATAAAGGTTCTATCAAACCCAGTGTGTCACCTTGGGGTGCTCTGGTATTGTTTGTTAAAAAGAAAGATGGGACCATGAGGTTGTGTATCGATTATAGACAGCTAAACCAAATGAAAGTGAAAAATAAATATCCACAATCTAGAATTGATGATTATTCACAAGTATTTTAAAAAATTGATCTTAGATCTGGAGACCATCAGCTCAAAATTAAAAGTGATGATGTTCCCAAGACAGCTTTCAGAACAAGGTATGGCCAATATGAATTTTTAGTCATGCCTTTTGGAATAACGAATGCACCGGCTGCATTTATGGACTTGATGAATCAAATCTTTAAGCCTTTTCTGGACAGGTTTATTGTGGTATTCATCGTTGATATTCTAATTTATTCCAAGGATCGCGAGGAACATGAACAATAGGTAAGATTGGTGTTGCAAATACTAAGAAAAAAGATGTTGTATGTCAAAGTAAGTAAATGTGAATTTTGGCTTGAACAAGTGAAATTTTTAGGACATGTGATATCAAAAGAATGGTTATTAGTTGATTCTTCAAAGGTTGAAACCTTGGTTAATTGAAAACAACCAAGTAATGTGACTGAAGTGCGAAGCTTTTTGGGATTGACAGCATATTACAAAAGATTTGTAGAAGGATTCTCTCGAATTGCAACCCCATTAACTTGATTGACACAAAAAAATATTAAATTTGAATGGACAAAGGAATGTGAAGAGATTTTTCAAGAACTAAAAGCTCGATTGACTTCAGCACCTATTTTACCTATTCCTAAGGGGAGTGACAGATTTGTGATTTATAGTGATGCTTCACATAAAGGCTTGGGCTGTGTATTAATGCAATATGGGAAAGTAGTGGCATATGCATCCAGACAGTTGAAAGAATATGAGAAGAAATATCCAATTCATGACTTGGAGCTGACTGCAATAGTATTCGCTTTGAATATTTTGAGGCATTATCTAACAATTTGAAATTTACACAGATCGTAAGAGCCTGAAATACCTCTTCTCCCAAAAGGATTTAAATATGTGGCAGATACGATGGATGGATTTCTTAAAAGATTATGATTGTACAATCTATTATCATTCAGGAAAGGCTAACATTGTGGCCGACGCTCTAAGTAGAAAATCTACAAGAGTCTTAGCTCATCTAATGATCGAAGAAATGAAATTGTTAGAAGAAATAGTGGATTGGCATCCGGCTCCATCCTTTAATAGTGTGGTAAGTATGTTTGCCAACATTAAGGCAGAACCCCAATTAATTCAACAGATTCGGCAGGCACAAAAAGAGGACCCTCAGCTTATAAAAATTGTATACGAGGGGATGTTAGGCAAAAATGATGAATTCTCTATAAGCAGTGATGATTTGTTGAGATTCAAAGGTCGGATTTGTGTTCTGAATGATGAGAGTGTGAAAAGAGTTATCTTGGAAGAAGCACATCACTCCCGCTATACTATACATCCCAAAAGTATTAAAATGTATCAGGATCTGAATAAAACCTTCTGGTGGAATGATATGAAAAAAGAGGTAGCACTATTTGTGTTTAAGTACCTAACATGCCATCAAGTAAAAGCTGATCATCAAAGGCCCGCTGGGTTGTTGCAGCCTTTACCTGTGCCAGAGTGGAGGTAGAAGCACATCTCTATGGATTTTGTCTTCTGCTTGCCTAGAACAAATTCAGGGCGTGACAACATTTATTGTGGACCGGCTAACTAAAGCTGCCCACTTTCTACCGGTCCGCACGACTTACACTTTGGATCGACTAGCCCAGTTGTACATTAAGGAAATAGTGAGGTTACATGGGAGTTCCGGTCAGTATTGTATCGGACAGGGACACTCGTTTACTTCTTAATTTTAGATTAGGCTACAGTCAGCCATGGGCAAGAGACTCACCTTTAGCACTGCCTTTCACCCCCAAACTGATGGAAAATCAGAGAGGACCATCCAAATCTTGAAAGATATGCTGATGTGTCATTGACTTTACAGGAAGCTGGGATGACCATTTACCCCTGATTGAGTTCGCTTATAATAATAGCTTTCAAGCCAGTATTCAGATGGCACCATATGAAGCCTTGTATGGAAGGATACGTAGGTCACTTATCTGTTGGGACAAGGTTGGTAAAAGAAAGCTTTTAGGGCCATAAATTGTCTAGGTAACCACATATAAGATAACAATAATTTGAGAAAAGCTCAGGACAGCTCGGAGTCGGCAAAAGCGTTAGAGATGAGATAGAGGGGAGGAGAGAGAAAGAGATAGAGATGAGGTCAAGGGTAGGAGAGAGAAAGAGATAGGGATGAGAAAGAGATAGAGACGAGAAAGAGGGGAGGAGAGACAAAGTTATATGCCCGAAGGGTATCGACCCTTTTCTTCTCTCTCCTCTCTCTCTTTAAGCCGTACCCAAGAACTTCAGTAAGAACGTAAATTTTATTAAATCAATGAGAAAATGAAATGAAGGTCAATTTAGTTTTGCATGTTTATATAAACTTGAAAAACATGGGTGTATGCCTAAAAACTACTTAGAATTGAAGATAATAACAATTTAATTGAATTTAAAGAAATTCTAAAAAAGGGTGCAAAATGACTGTTTTGCCCCTGCCTAACAGTGTGTTGAATTTCAGAACAATCCATGTTGCTGCCCAAGAACTTGCGTGATCTTCCATGGCTGACCCAGAGTCGTTCGGATGCCCGTTTGATCGAAAGACTATTGTTTTCTTTTAGGGCTCGGCATGACGATCATTTTAATACCAACTTCGAGCCATGAATCATGTTTTTGAGCCATGATCATGAGACTTGAAATTTGGATGAATCTTGAAAACTTCGGATCGATTGTGTGCTCGTTCCTAGATGTTTCTTCATGATTTCTTCATTGAATCACACTGAGCATGTCGTCACGATCATGTTGCAACAAATGTAGCTTGATTTCGTGTCCGGATGAAGATTTTGTTATCTTGAGTTTTTGTTCGGACTCTTGAAATCCAATGGCTGGAATTTATAGCAGCGTTGATGCCTTCATATGTGAAATCCAACAGTTCATCTAACGTGAGGTTCGGACCACAGATAGCATCGGACCTCGCACATAATGTAATTGATTTTGTGCCGATCAGGTATGCGAGCGTCGCGATCTAGCTGGTCGAACGAGACGTCCTACTGCTGAATTTTCTGTAACTTCCTTCACGGATCAGCGGCTTTCATTTAGTTTTTCTTTCTGCTCGGGTGTCATCATGAGGCGTACCAAATTTCAAATTTCTTGTCTTGATGAGATGAACTCCCTCACTAAATTTGGGAGCGATCTGATTTGGAACGAGTGAGTTATAGGCCCTGAAAGTGACTGTAAAACAACCACCTTTAATAGTGTTTTGATGGAGTGAGGCCACACCAGAATAGTGTGCGGCCCACCCCTTTTTGGTATTTCACTCATAACTTTGTCTTGGAGTGCCCGATTAAGCTAAAACTTGACCCATAAGGGTTTTCGATCTTGTCAGATCTAATGGCAATGGTCCCATAGCTTTTGACGCACTAAAAGTATAGCTCCAGTTACAGGGTCCATTCAAGGTGCTAGAGACCAATTTCACTGAAATTGTTTCTTTGTGTTCACTGCCTTAGACATGTCTGATCGTGATGAAACTTGGCAAGTGGTCTTTTGAAGTGCTGATGAAGATCTTGACCAATTCTGGGATCATTTTGAGACAGTCAAGAATTTCCACTGTTTTGTAAGCTTTATTGACCTGCTTCCTATCAGGGACCAAAGTGTTGAAAACTACATTCAAACAGGGACCACGGAGCGTGAGAGGGAAAAAGGGAGCATGAGGGTACACCACAGGGGAGTGATGTGAAGGTACACAGAAAAAGGAGAGAATGGGAGGTGGACCCGAGGGAGTACTAAAGAAAGAAGGGGGAGGTGGACTAGAGGGTACACAGGGAGCAAGTGGACATGCAAGGGATAAAATAATAAGAAAAAAGAGAAATTATGGTCATGCTGGTCCACAAGGAGGGAGTGGAGAAAGTTGTGGTCGTGAGGGACCACAGGGAAGGGGGAAGAGGAGGGTCGTGGTCATTCGAGACCACAAAGGAAGGAAAGAGAGAAGAAGAGAAGGGGAAAGAGTGAAACACAGGCAACGATGGGCTCCACCGTCAGTGAAAGAGGAAAGAGAAAGAGAGAGAAAGAGAAGAGAGAGAATAGAGAGAAAGAGAAGAGAAAGAGAGAGAAAGAGATTTATGTTAAGCTCAGGGGTACCGACCCAAAAAATTGTCTCTCCTTCCTCTCTCTCCCAAGACGTGACCCAATAATAAAGAAAGATCAAAATTTTATTGAGCAAAGTGGGGTCCTTTACAATTAGGTTTAGCATGTATTTATAGAATTGGGCCCAAACATGGGTGGATGCCCAAAAACTATCTCAATTGATGATAATTACAATTATTTTGAATTAACATAAAATATAAAAATGGGTGCAAAATGATTGTTTTGCCCGTGCATAACAATTCAATGAATTCCAAAACAATCCCTGCTGGTTTCCTAAAACGTGCGTGAGCTTCCATGGATGATCAGGGGTTACCCTGGTGCCCATTTGTCCGATCGATTTGATACCAACTTCGAGTCACAGTTCACGTTTTTCGTGATATCTTCGATGTATTGCACTGAGCATGTTGTCAAGATCGCGTGGCAACAAACGCAGCTTGATTTCATGCCCTGATGAAGATTTTGTAGTCTTGGGTTTTTGGCTGGAATCTGAATTTCGAAGGCCAAAAATTACAGTCATTTCTATGCTTTCATGTGTGATATCCTACCATTCATCACGCATGGGATTCTTCTTATTTTGGGGAGTTGTTATTAGTTTATTGTGAGGCTTGTTGCTGAGGGGTGTTGCTCTGGCCCTTTCATGTCGCGCCACCTGCTTACTCATGGAGTCGAAAGAGTGGGGGATAAGACCTTGGCTCAAGAAGGTTCTGTATTCGGGAGCAGCGTTCTCTAAGGTCATGGAGATTTTGGCTTGGTCCGTAAGTGGACATTCTATGACCCGCGTCACCGCCTCGCGGAATCGACCGATGATATCCTTGAAGGATTCTCTTGGGTTTTGTTTCTCTGCACTGAGCTCACCTAAGGAGAGAGGTCTTGGTGTCGACCGGAGGTACTGAGAGACAAATAGGCTGAAAATTTTGTCTGGAGTGATATGCGATTGAGCAACCAGTTCAAGGCCTCGCCGGTTAATGTTTGCGAAAAAACGGCCTTCAGTTGGTTAGACCTATCTCGTAAAGCTCGAATGGAAAGGAGGTACGCGTTGACGCGAGTATTTGGATCGCTCTTCCCATTGAACTTGTTTCTAAGTTCAATTCTGAGATGACAAATCCCGGGAGAAGGTCTTCCATGCCTCCAACGGTTTCATGAACATAGGCCTTTGGGGGTAGGATTTCATGCATGTCCAGTCATATAAGCATATCTTACATTACTTTTATGGTGCCTTCGTGGTGGCTATTTGGCATGGTAGTAGGCCCACCGGTTGGTGGATTCCCAAGCATAGACTGATGAGTCAAGACTTGGGATCCATGTTGGCCTGCATGGGCCTGAGATTGATGAGCCGCAGTCATCGGGGTGGTTTGATACATTTGTGCCTGAGGGGCTGCTAGAGAACTTGCATGATCTTCCATGACTGATCCAGGCTTGTTCTAATGTCCGTTTGATTGAAAGATGATTGTTTTCTTGTGGGGCTCGACATGACGATCGATTTGATATCAACTACGATCCATGAATCATGTTTTTAAGCCATGATCATGAGACTTGAATTTTAGATGAATCTGGAAAACTTTGGATCGATTGTGTGCTCATTCCTTGATTTTTTTTCTTCTTTTTCTTCACTGAATCACACGAAGCAAGCTGTCACAATCACATTGCAACAAGCGTGGCTCGATTTCGTGTCCGGATAAAGATTTGTTGTCTTGCGCTTTTGGCCGGAATCTTGAAATCCGACGGTCAGAATTTACGACAGCTTCGATGCCTCCGTATGTGAAATGTAAACGTTCATCGTATGCTAGAGAGAGCCACAAATCATACGCAAATAATGCAATTGGCTTCATGTTCATCAGGTATTTGAGTATTGTGATTTAGTCATCGGAGTGGGATGCGCTGCTGCTGAATTTTCCGTAACTTTCTTCACAGATCAACTACTTCTCTCTAGTTTTTTCTTCCTTCTCATGCATCGTCATGTGGCGTAACACATATCAAAACGCTCGTCTTGATGAGACGAACATGCTCACCAAATTTGAGCGCGATCTGACTTGGAACTAGCTAGATATATGCTCTGAAAGTCACTGCTCATGACTATTAAAACAATCATCTTTAATGGTGTTTCGGTGCAAGGTGACCACATGGGAATAGTGTGCCCCGTTACATTATTTTACTCCTAACTTTGTCATGGAGTGCCCGATTAAGCTGAAAATTGACCCATTCGGGTTTTATACTCTGACGGATCCAATGACGGTGGTCCCATAGCTATTTAACACACAAAAATGATAGTTTTAGTAATGGGGTTCATATCAGAGTGCTAGAGGCCGATTTTTCCTAATTTGTTTCTTTGTGTTCATTTCCTTAGACATGTCTGATCATGATGAAACTTGGCAAATGGCCTTTTGGAGTATTGATGAAGATCTTGACCAATTCTGCAGTTATTCTAAGACTATTGAAATTTCCACTGTTTTGTTGGCTTGATTGTCACGACCCCACCGCCAACCACCGTACCTTACATGGCGACGGGCGATCGAGCGTCGGTTCATGATTTATTGTAACATTTGTCCCTCATGTAGAAGTGGTCTCAATGCCTTTATATACAGAAATCGAGCACACCATGGAAGAGAGCTGAAGCGATAAGCTTAACTAGTAGAAGAGTAAGGAAAAACTTCGCACACCAAAATTCATAATATGAAAATATTCTAAAATATTCCATTAAGTCCAGGGGAACTAAGACCAATATTACACATATCCATGAAGAACAAAACAAAATTAGGGCAACCCAGACATAAATAAGGTCTAAGCACCTTCTTCAAGAACACTAGCCTTGTCTTCCAGCCGCCAAACACAAACTTCCAGCTGTACCTGCCGCTATCAATCTACATGGAGAGGAAAAATAATAGGATGAGCTATACGGCCCAGTAAGCAAGTCTATGTTATGCATCTGTGGTGGTTCTAACCATATGTGACAATAATATAGTTTATCAATATAAAGTCATAATTTAGTATAAATGCATATCAAGTCAAGACAGCGAATATGAACATTTCATTTAAACGGTAGTCATCACTAAATCAATGCGATCAGAGCCTTCAATTTGTGAAGTTATAAATCATTTCACAATTATAATGCTAAACATTCCTTTATAAAGAAATTCAATCATTACCCACACACTCCCTAAATCACTTACTCCCTCAGTAGAAGCCCTAACCATCAGGCTAAGCCAATCCCATTGCTTAGGACCTTTGCCTTCACACAGGAGGGAGGGTAATGACAAGCGGGGTATCCACTTCGTAATATCCTCAACATACTCACAAAGTCCCCAACGAGCATTGGGGTTTCGATAACCCCTTACCTTACAAGGCATCAATAATGTATCATGTCATAAATCTAGGGTGCGACCCTTTATCCTCTCCCTTAACCCGTTCCTATCATTATGCAGGTTGTGGGATATGTCGGCATCTCTTTCCTTACTACCGATGAGTGTCTCATCACGTAGTAGGTAATATCATAGTAGCATCCACTACTGGTGAGTGTCCCACTACGTAATGGCCAATATCAACATAAACAGTGACCATTCATCACATCATCATACCAGTATCCACTTCCGGTGAGTGTCCCACCGTGTAGTTGTCAATAACAATATAAGCAATGGCCATTCATCACATCATCATAACAGTATCCACTACCGGTGAGTGTCCGACCGCGTAGTGGTGAATAACAATATAAGCAATGGCCATTCATTGCCTCATAATGGATGAATCATATTTCATCATAACGTCATAGAATTTAGCAAAAGACATGCATTTCATAAGCTATCACAGAGCATTTACACACAAGCTTTCTCAGTAGCATTTCACATTAGTTGTTAATTCATTTCATCATTATCGCACTTGTGGCCCCTTTTTCTCACCAAGTGCAGTTTACACGGCATCATTCACATAACTTTATGGCATTCTCATGGAATTTATCATATATCAAGATAACTTAGCGTTGCATGGTCATACAATGATGCAGTGACAGGTAACAGTGACATGCCCCTCTTAACGAGGGCAGAGCTCCCAATGTACGGGGAGTTTCAAGATGCCTCAAACATGAAACTTTGAGCTAATACACAGTTATTTTAAAAAATTGTGATTTGAAGAAATTTGGGTGCCATTTGACGGGTCAATAGCTTAGTATAAAGTGAGCCTTAGTTACTGGAAATTTCCTACTACAGTGCGCAATGACGTGTTCACGCATTTCGGGTCATAGCTCAAAATCCATGGCAAGTTTCAAACATCTCAAAACATGCAACTTTAAATACATTCATAAACCTTTCCAATGGCGATAATTTCAAGGTTTTTTGATAACATTACCCAGATCAAAAGCATTGCTCAAAGAGGGCCACAGTTGCTGGAAATAGCAGCAACTGTGAACAGTGTCATGCCTCGACATTTAGGGCCATATCTTTTTATCCATGAAAAAAATTATCATGAAAAAAAAAAGAAAAAAAACTTGGAGCTTACACACATGTCCTTCATTTGGGACCAATTTGGTCCTATTTAGATGCCATTTGGTCATCGAACATATAGATGCAAAAACATTCACAGTTCTGGAAATTCATATTCTCAAATTAATATACTTTTAAAGAACACTTAATATTTCCTAGCCCAGCTACACTTTGGGCTTGGAACCTTATTCGTGATAAGGAGTCTCACAGTGAGCGATTTCATGAGTTTCCATAAATAAAAAGATCAAACATATGGTAGACATAGTCATGGCATTGAGAAGCACAAACTGAAATTTCAACCTCATGATAACCCATTCATTCTTCACATTTTCCTTTATATCATCTAATCCATTTCAACGTTTTTACAACACTCATGGATGCATAAAGCTAAACCCACTTACCTTGACTTCTCAAGGTATCACAAATCCTCACTCACTCATGGCCTTCACGGGCTTTCCTTAGCTTCACCAATGGGTTGTCTTGAAAGGGGCAGTAGTGAGCTCCAAGAGGGAGAGAAAAGTTGAGAAAAAATGGGAGAGACCCGTGTTGCCCAAGGCTTAAAAGGAGAGGATGGTTGGAAAAGAGATGGCTGATGAAATCACTCATTGCTCTGACACGTACAGGGCGGCTCTAACGTGTACAGAGGTTTTCTTCAAGAAAATGAAGTCCCTTACGCATAAAATTTACCGTGTCTAAAATTCTGTGGATAAGAATCTGACTCCCTGGGGGTAAGGATAGTTGAGGCTATACACAAGCAGAGAGATTTAGATGAAGATGGTGGCCCTACAAGGAGTGGCGAGCGGAAGCAGACTTCACGGGGGATTAAGAGGGTAAGTGTGACTCCCTTTTTCTTTTGCATACGCCTAACTCCACTGGGGATGTTGATGGAATACACCTGGCAAAGGGGTGCATCCATTTCACAGTTTTAAGTTATGCGTATGCACTGTTTATCATTTTACTACAGGGACGTGCATCACAGTTTTAAGCTCTTATAGCTCAGACCATGGCTATGGAGTTTAAAGTCATGTGCTAGGACCATAGCTTTACAGTTTAAGGTCATGTATTCAGACCACGGCTATGCAGTTTAAGGTCATGCAGTGCAGACCATGGCTGTGCAGTTGAAGGTCATGCAGTGTGGACCATGGCGATGCAGTGTAAGGTCTTGCAATGCGGACCATGGCTATCTAGTTTACGGTCATGCAGTGCTGACCATGGCTACGCCGTTTAAGGTCATGCAGTGTGGACCATGGCAGTGTAGTGTAAGGCCATGCGGTGCGGACCATGATTGTGCAGTTTAAGGTCATGCAGTGTGGACCATGGCTGTGCAGTTTCAGTTTAAGGTCATGCAGCACGGACCATGGCTCTACAGTTTAAGGTCATGTAACACGGACCATGGCTGTACAGTTTAAGGTCATGCAGTGTGGACCATGGCTATGCAGTTTAAGGTCACACAGTGCGGACCATGGTTGTGAAGTTTAAGGTTATGCATCAAGGACTATGGCTGTGTAGTTTAAGGTCATGCAGTGCGGACCATGGCTGTGCAGTTTAAGGTCATGCAGTACGGACCATAGCTGTGCAGTCTAAGGTCATGCAGCACGGACGATGGATATTTCATGCAGTGCAGACCACGGCTATGCAGTTTAAGGTCATGCAGTGTGGATCATGGCTGTGCAGTTTAAGGTCATGCAACACAAACCATGGCTGTGTAATTTAAGGTCAAATAGTGCGAACCATGGCTGTGAAATTTATGGTCATGCAGTGCGGACCATGGCTGTGCAGTTTAAGGTCATGCAGTGAAGACCATGGCTATGCAGTTTATGGTCATGCAGCACGGACAATGGCTGTAGAGTTTAAGGTCATGTAGTACGAACCATGGATGTGCAGTTTAAGGTCATGCAGTGCGGACCATGGTTGTGCAGTTTAAGGTCATGCAGCACAGACCATAGTTGGTGAAGGAATGCGAGTCCATGGGGAACAGAGCTGTCATAAGAAGCTGGACTCCCCAAGGAGTGAGACTGTGGTGCAAGGAATGAACTTCCTGAGGTGGCAGGACAATGGTCCAAATGGGAGCGTCATGGCGTGATCACGACACCAAGTGTTGGATGGCGCATGCAGCATTAGGACTAAATGTTGCGCGCACGACATTAGGCCCCTTGGTGAGACGCACGGCGATAACCTTTTAATAAGGTGCCCGACAACAGCTTCCTTGACTAAGGGCACGGCGGCGGCTTCTTTGACGAAGGGGTCGGCGACGGCCTCTTTGATGAAGGGCACGGCGACAACTTCTTTGACAAAGGGTGCGACGAAGACTTCTTTGATGAGGGGGGCAACGATATCCTTTTAGGGTCTCGGCCTTGACTTGCCCTGGCCTGTTCTTTTTTCCGTCAAGAGATAGGGATTGAAGTGTCATTTAGGATTTTTCTAGGGGCAGTTTGTGGCATTGCTGAGTATAAAAGGGGGAAAACCCCATTATACTGTTTTATCGAAGGGTCAATTAGTTATCGGGTTTCTAGAGAGTGAGAGAGCCTAAGCTTCTGAGAAGAGACTCCCAACGAGAGTAATGTGGCCAAAGTTTGCAGCAGACATGAACTTGAGCAGGTCGTGAGCTTCGTACTGTGCTTGCGAATGCTTTGGTAGAGTGCCAAGGCTTTCTGAGGGGGAAACAGGGCTTCTCAGAGTCTTAGCAAGATTTGTAGTAGTGCTTCTACCTGGGTTTCGGGTGTTCTTCTGATAGTCTTGTGGCTGGAGGGAAGGTTGCAGAGAAGTCAGGGGTGTTGACGGTCCTTTGGGTTCTGGAAGAGAAGAAGGAGCAGCAGTGAGCTCATCAGAAGCTCAGTGGAATTCCGACGAGTTCGTGGCAAGCTGCTGAAGTGCGAAAATAGGGAGAAGGGAGACCCGCAAGGCCACAAGGAAGCTTTTTAGGGATCTCTGATGGTCTTAATAATATTCCCGACTGTCAGAAAAGGGAAAAAACATGGTCAAACGAGGATTTTTGGGGAGCAAAGGGAGTTTCCGGTGATAACCCAAAGGGTTGGGGGGCCGTAACATTCCAAAGGAGAAGGGTCGTGAGGAGGCTGACGGAGCCCCTCCACACGTGCGGAGACGGACCACATCACATTTGTCTGGCGGCGTGCCCAGATTTTAAGGGATGTGGTATGCCGAACGTGCAACGCGTGCGAACAATTGGAGCGCAGGCGGCATCAAGTGCTTGACTTCAGCAGACGCTGATAGCCTTTAGTCGCAAGACGACGATAACCCTGCCTTCTACGCACGACGATACCTTCTCAACGGGCAAACAACGATAGCTCCTTAGCTGCGAGATGGCGATAGTCCCCTAGTCGCAAGGCGGCGATAGACCTTCCTTCTGCACATGGCAATACCACCTTAGTGAGTAGATGGAGATAATCCTGCCCTTGGCTGTGAGGAGGCGATAGCTTGCCAGCGTTACCCCTTGAGTGGACAGTCCGCTATACACCCTCGCGAGAGCAGTTTTATGTGGCGTTTTAGCAACTTTTGGTAGTGAAACCTTCGCTCTAATGGCCCAGCCTTCGGGTGTCATTCCAGACGTGAAGAACCTCTCGCGAGCAAGGGAGCTCGGTACCAACGAATTCACCCGTCAAAGCCTGGTGAGAAGTGAGCCGATCTGGCTCCCTGAAAGCTTATGTGAATCGAGGTGGCTCTTGAGCATCACTTTTGTTTGTGACCCTGTCCAGATGGTGAAAAGGGAAGATAATGATGGCAATGTGACTATAAAGGAAGGGATGGGCCTCCTGCACCGAAACATAGCCTTTAACGGGAACTTGCCAACTCTAGGCAAGCGGATGGTACAAACCCTGGGCATGAAATGGTCTTTCGTTGGTTTGCGAGTATAAGGGGAACACCAGTACGTGAAGGAGTACTCCTCATGGACCATGAAAGTGCTGAGGCTTTTCTAGAATGCTTTAAGACGGGCTTCCTTGCCGGTCGCTCTCTAGTGATCGGCGGGGTGCTATGATCATTGCTCAAACACTGTCAAAGTGTTGATGGAAACTTGAAGCCATGTTAGCGTCACAAGACTACTTGGTCATGGGGAGGCAGGGATATCGCTGATGGACCTGCACTTCGTTGGTGGGCTACCGCTCTTTGGTGTTATGTATGACAAGTTTATTCCCCCGATCTTAGTCATTTTTGGGGGGGAAAAGGTTGGCGGAAAAGCCCCACTGGCTGGGCTTCAGGAATTATTCGGGATCTATCAACAACTCTATGATGAGCCCAAAAGTGGGCGAGTCACCTTCGCCAAATGGGTAACATCTACGGTGACTTTACAAATGAAGTTGGTCCGTCTTCGAGAAAAGGGGAGAAGGAAACCCCACCAATTTTCGAGCTACGGAAGGAGAATGAGCATATCTTCCTGACGGCTTGCTTGGTGCCAGTCACGGTGACGACCGCACTGATCACCACCTTTTTCTGGTTGCCCCGACTATTGGAGCAAGAATTCGAACTAAAGGGTTGCTGATGAGATATGTCATGGTGTTTGGACAGACCCTCTATACGAACTGCTTTAGAGATGAGCTCTGACATGGAGGGCGGATTGGAGGCCTAGACATGTAGGGTGATCTCGGGAAGCATGTTCCGTATACAGGTCTGGATAGCTTCTTTTTCAGTCATGAGGGTGGCATGGAAGGTTGCCAGCTCTCTCCATCGAGTGATGAACTTCTCAACCAGCTCACCAGGGTCTTGAGTCAGAGTAAGGAGCTCGATAGTCTCTACGTTCCTTTAGACTTTGTAGAAGCGTTGGTAAAACAACTGCTCCATTTCCTGTCTGGTGTGCATCGAATTTGGAGGCAACCGAGCATACCACTAGAAGGCTGGCCCTTCAAGAGTCTCGATGAACTGACAGAGAAGGAGTCATCTGTCAGTCGCTATCTCTTGACATGCCGCTTGGAAGTGGGAGGTATGATGGTGAGGAGACATAGTACCATTAAACAGGAGGAGTTTTCCTTTTTAATAGTTTGAGGGGAAACGACACCTGGTCAATGTATGAAGGGTATGGCTTCTAGTAGAGCGGTGCCTATTGCATGTCTGGGATCTTATTCTTGAGGCTTTGAGCGACCATGACATCTATATCGGTCTGAGAAACCCTTCGAGAGGCAGAGCTGTCTTGGGAGACCGGTGGGGGAGTTGCCTGAGAGATGTATCCTCACCGGTGGGGGAATCGATCTCATGGTGAGAAGAAGGGGACCTGGAGACTTCTCCATCTTTTCAAGGATCGACTGCACCATTAGCTCAAATTGGTTCATTCGCTCCTCTTGAGCATCATCTGAATCATTGATCACCATAACATTGACCGTCTCTTCTGGAGGGTCAGAGCTAGGTGGAGCATTGGACTGCTGAGGTAGGCAAGTCGTGCACGGCCAGTCAGTCTGCAGAGGCTTAGCATGCCCCGACTGGACTCGAGCCTTGTATGTCGATATTGTGAGGACCGGTTCTGGACGGTCTTGGGACCGTGGTCGCTTGGCAGTAATGACTCAGCAATACTCTTAGACTCACTCAGGTTCCGGAGTTTGGAGAGGAAAAAAGGGATTACGAGATAGGAGGTCTCCGAATGTAGTGACCTCAACTGCCTTAACGGCCTCTCTGGTCAGGATCTGCAGGCCTCTCTTCTACTTAATCCTGAGGCTGTTGCGGACTTCAACTAAGAACTGGGCCTGTAGTTTAGACTTCTCCGCTTTTCTTGAACATGCGAGGGTTGTGTCTATTAATTAGAGTAGGGAGGGGGGCCCAAGGATCGAAGGAAACCTGGGCTTCTGCTTTGGAGGTTGAAGGCTTTTGTCAGACATCAGGCCGTTGCTTTGAGTCCCTTTGTAAGGCTCGGATGCATGGTTGACCTGAGGTTGGCTCAAGATGGTGCTCTTAGAAAAAACCTTTGAGTACCAGGTCTCGAGGTGCTTGCTAGGTGAAGGAAGAGCAACTAAAGAAGGAACTGGTTCCAGACTCCACCTGAGTCGGGAGCAAGGAGGAACTTGCAAAGTTGGTGCGTGTGCACCTTTAGGGTTAGCCATCCAGGTGACTTAGGGGTCAACCCGGGCTCGATCAACGGGTTCAACCTTGGAAAGTCGAGACCCACGAGCTTGTCTCTGTGAGTGACGGGGTAGGAACCCATCTCTCACGGGGTGAAGCTGTGTGTGGTGAGAGGGAGGATGAAGCGGTTGACCCTCTGGTATTTGAGTAGACACAGAATGGGTGCTGCCTTGAGCTGTGGGATGTATGGCGCCCACAAGTGGCCCAAGAAGGACTAGCCTTGAACGCTTAGGTGTGTGCGTGAGCTGGAGACCTCAGAATCTCCGCCTTTGTGTGTCGAGCCTCCAGGTGTAGAGGTTCGGGGTAGTAAAGAAGTTCGGGGGGGTAGCCTTGCGATGACCCTCATAAGCGATGGCAACCTGCTTACCTCTAGTGAGAGTGGAGAGGTAAGCCTTCCGGTGTACCTCAACAATATGACTGGCAAGATATTTGCTAGTAGTAGGGTGGGTGCTGTGTGCGGTGGCAGATGTGCTACCAATGCAAGGGGCCTTGGTGAAGAGTCCACCAGGGCGAGAAAGTGAGGAGGCAGGGTAAGTCCCCTCTCGCACCGATCCAGGAGAGAACTTGGGAGCCGAACAGTGAGTCCTGACTCAGAAAGAGTGTAGGGAAAGAAGCTTGAGCAGCCCACTTCCCTCGGACAGTCACAAGTACAGGGATAAGAACGTCCCCAACTCGGTTGAAAGGGTTGAATACCCCAGGTGCCATTGAAAGTAGTGAAGAAAGTGAAAGGAGATAATGATCAAATAAGAGCAAACCGATGTAGGGGCAATAAGTCCTTAGTGGGGTCGCCAAGCTGGTTAGGTGTCTCGATCTCGCCTCCCTGGATCTAGGTGATCGGGTGACAATGTCTCGGGTTCGGAAAACCCGAGACTTGAGATCGCTCTCTCGAGAACCTTGTTTAAGAACAAGGGCATGTATCCAACTAATGACAGAGGAATTTTGGATGTGAGCTGGGGACCAACCTCTCTGAGTCTGTGACTTACTCAGGTTGACTCGTGTGGGTACCTTCTTAGATCACGACGGAAAGCCCCCCAGCTGCTTAGCTGGTTCGGAATCGCCTCCTTTGACTTGAAATCTTCTTATTTTTCAACACAACACTACTATGGTTAATTTGCAAGATAAGTGGGCTGAAGGGCCCACCCTTGTCTTAAGGCAATGCACATTCGTGTGGTTAAGAATGTGAGAAGTTAGGGTGATGAAGTGGAAGGTTCGAGCAAAAGTTGAAAAGAGAAGAACATTTAGTGGAGGGACAAGACTAGCATGATAGTTGTACAGTGACCGACTCAGAGTGCTAGCAAGATGAGCATGGTACTCAGGACTAGCATGACAGTAATACTAATCGAAACCTAGGCCGATATGGCAATGCTAAGCTAGGTCGACCCTCAATTAAGTGAGAGAATAAAAAGAAGGCGTGAGATGATGAAGAGATAAAGCCCCAACGACACTAGGCATTGCCACCCACGACCATGGAGTAGCAGTTTCACAGCCTTCAGATGACATTAGACACTACTGCTCACAGCTGGAAGGGGAACAGGGAACTATAGACAGTGCTAGGCATCATTGTTGGCAATACGAGAAGGCAGTGCACCCCTGCCTGGGCGGCAATAGCCTCTCGTGAAGGGCGACGATAGCCATTTGTCACATGGATGGCGATAGTTCCCGTGAGGCACATGGCGATAGGTGTGGGACGCGAGAGAAACGACGATCAGCATAATACGCAGAAAGGAGGCTCGCGGATGGCGATCGGCACCAAGCACGCGAAGGAAGCTCGCGGATGGGCGATAGGCACCGTGCACACAAAGGAAGCTCGCGAACAGTGATAGGTATAGAGCACGCAGAGGAGGCTCATGAACGACAATAGGTATCAAGCACACGAAGGAGGCTAGCGGATGGCGATGTGTATCGAGCAAGAGAAGGAGGTTCGCAGACGACGATAAGTATCGAGCACGCGAAGGAGGCTCGCTGACGGCGATAAGCACCGTGCATGCAATGGAAGCTCGCCGACATCGATAGGTATCGAGCACGCAAGGGAGACTCGCGGATGGCAATAGGTATCGAGTACGTGAAGGAGGCTCGCAGATGGCAATAGGTATCGAGCACGTGAAGGAGGCTCGCGAATGGCGATAGGCACCGTCCACAAAGGAAGCTCCTGGACGATGATAGGTATTACCGAGACCTCTCGCAAGCGACGATAGGCATCCCGTCTACTATTGGCATGCAATAGGGGGAGACCCCTATGGGTGGCAATGAGTTTCACCCTATGTGCTCTTCACTGAGGCGTCGTGGATACGTTAGCGATGAGCAGCGTCGTCTGCAAACCTCACTAGGGGACAGTGATGAACAAACAGAAGGAAAAGGAAGCTCACATATGGCGCTGCCATCACCATGCGTGACTTGTGAGATCTTGGGAGAGGCATGAATGGCACTGCCACTGCCATGCATGGCCCCTGAGGGAAGCTTAGACAGAGAAGAGGAACAAGGAAAAGAGGAAGAGAGAGAAGAAGAAAAGAAAAAGTAGAGAGGGAAGATTTATCTTGAGCCTAAGGGTACTGGTCAAATAGTTTCTCTTCCCTTACTCTCTCTCCCAACATGACCCAACAATGACAAGAAAGAGAAACTCTATTAAGTAAAAACTCTCCCTTTTGTTAAGAGTTCCAACCCCTATGTACAATGATGGTACGAGGTATATATAGAAGTGTGCCCAAACATGGGTGGATTATCAAAATTAAAACTAATTGCTAAAAATTAAGATTTAATTGAATTAAAATAAATCAGAAAATAAGGTGCAAAATGATAGATTTGCCCCTTCCTAACAATTTTTAAAATTCTATAACAGTCCCTGTGTTGCCTTAGAATGCGCATGATTTTTTGTGGATGACCCAGGGTCATTCCAATGCCCAGTTGATCGAAATATTATTGTTTTCTTGTAGGGCTCGGCATGATGATAGATTTGATACCAACTTCGATCCATGGATTGTGTTTTTAGGGCACGATCATGTGACTTGAAATTTGAATGAATCTTAAAACTTTGGAATGATTGTGTACTGGTTCCTTGATGTTTTTCTTTGATTCCTTCACTGGAACGCAATGAGCATGTTGTCACGATCGTGGGGCAACAAACGTAACTCGATTTCGTGCCCGGACGAAGGTTTTGCAAATTTGGAGTTTTGGCCGGAATCTGGAATTCCGGCATCGAAATTTGCGGCCACTTCGTCATCTTTGTGTGCAAAATCCAACCGTTCATCATGCGCGACGTTCAGACTAGTGATGGACATGGGCATTACGCATGCGATAGAACTGGTTTCACGTTGATCGGGAGTGCGAGCAGCGTGATTTGACATCTTGAGCGAGACACAATGCTGCTGATTTTCCTACACTTTCTTCACGGATTAGCAAATTCTCTCTAGCTTTTCTTTGTGCTCGAGCATCGTCATGGGGAGTGTGACATATCGAAACGCTCGACTTGATGGCATGAATATGTTCACAAATTTTGGGCTTGATCCAATTTGCGACGAGTGAGATATGAGTGTTGAAAGTTACTGGTCGTGACCGCCCCTTTAATGGAGTTGAGTTGCAGGGTGGTCACACGAGAATAGCGTGCGGCTCCTCCTGTTTCGCTTTTTTGCCTATAACTTCTTCTTGGAATGTCCGTTCAAGCTAAAATTTGACCCCTGGGGGCTTTCAACCATGACGGATCCAATGATGGTGGTCACCACAGCAAATTGAGACACCAAAAATATAGATCTAGTTATAGGGTCCATTTCAAGGTGCTAGAGGTTGATTCTGACGGAACTGTTTCTCAGTTTGCACTGCCTTAGACATGTCGGAATGTGACAAGACATGGGTTGAGACTTTTGAGAGTCCTTATGAAGATCGTGACCAGTTCTGGGGGCTATTATAAGACGTTCAGAATTTCCACCATTTGTTAGGCTTTTATTGAGCTGGGGCCCCATGATGATGAAAAATATCTTCCAACAGTGGAATTGGCCATAACCATACAAATATGGAAAACGTTTATATAAAGTTGCAACCCTAAATGTAGAATTAAAGATGCACCTCAAAATTCATCGTAAAAGGTTCTTTGGATGTTGGAAAACCCTTTAATTGATCATCTCGACATCGAGATGTATGAATATGAAAAGGAAAAAAGATTTCGAGTCTGCGAAATAATGTATCTTGTGACACATTATCTTGATCATCCATTTTCAAGATTTTCATGTATTTATAGATCTACTAGATTTGAACCATTTTTCGAGTTTAGATTTTTTATAATTAGAGATGTAAATAGATTCTCAAGCCATCCTAAGAATGTTTTATATGAAAGTTATATTTATGATAAAATTTAGAGGTGCACCTTAATTGGATTGTTTAAGGGGTCAATCTTATGCAAACCACACCCTACAAATATTGATTTGGACCACACCATCCAAGGCATCAGTCGGCAGTCCTATTAGTCGAACAACTAATTCAGTCTAGTTTTGATAACTCGTCATCATCAATGACTTTTCCAAACTATTTGGGATTCTCTACATGAGTCTTGGTCTGCGATTATGCTTTATTAAAGGCCACACCCATAATAAAGTCATAATTCTCTATATTATGGGGAATGCACTAGCAGAAGCAAATAACATAGATTCATGATTCATATAAAGTTTTGGCAAAGTTTTACATTGGCTGCCTATTTAACACAATCCATCTCCTTTACTCATGCTTGAGATGGGTTCTCACCTTTCGTAGACCAAGTCTTCATAACTATATTATGAATTATTATACACATCCTTTGTATACATTCCACCATTCCTTGCAATGGTAGTGCCACAAGAATCATCCCTTGTGTCATCACCAAAGCTTTCAACAGAATCTATTATCCATATGTATCTTCTATATATCATATGCCACATGGTTAAACAAGAAAAGTATGACAAGGTTCGGATACAGGTTCAGGTAAATAGCCACCTACTTCCCAAATTTTTTCTTAAATAATATCCTGTATATCTAGATATCTTGCATATAAATAATCTAACACATTGGTGCATGGTGTATGGAAATTTATGTATTTTAGAGAACCCTAATTTCGGGGTTCTAGTCTCAAGTGTTATAAATGTAATATAATCTCACGAGACCACATTACAAAGAAAGCCTTTCTCTACTAAAAAAGAAGCCTTAAACATGTTATTTTGTTTAAATCAAAAGACATATCATCCTGTTTAATCCTTTGAGTATATAAATTCTTTTATTATATTAATAAAGTTGCAACCTTAGAGTGTAGAATTAAGGTGAACCTCAAAAAATCATCGAGAAAGATATTTTGATGTTGGAAAATACATTAATTGGTCATCTCGAGATTTATATATATGACTATAAAAAACAAAAGATTTAGATTCCCAAAACAGTGCATCTTGCATCATATTATCTAGACCGTCCATTTTCAGTACTTTCATGTATTTATCGATCTACTTAATTTGAACGATTTTTTGAGTTTAAGATTCTATAATTAGAGATGAAAGTAGATTCTTAGGCCATCCTAAGAATTTTTTACACTAAAATTGCATTTTATGATAAAATTTGGAGGTACGCCTTACTTTGATTGTTTAAGGTTGCAACTTTATGCAAACCACTACCTTAATAAAATATTTCATTAATTTCATAATTTCTTTGAAATTATTAGGAAAATAAACTTGAATTGTATAATGAAATATCAAACCTATTTTGAAATTTATTAAATATGTGAATATTTTAGTTAATGTGATAAATTTCATTTAAAATGCAATATTTTTCTAAATAATTTCATTTTATGAACAAAACTTTAAAATGACAGATTCTTAAATGTTTAATAGATTAATCTAATTAAGGTTACTGATGTCGGTGGGGTCCTAGTTTCCCTCCACGCGGGGGTGAGGAAACCCTCTCTCGAACAACCGTGGAGGTCCGAAGCGCGATGGACGCGTGGGGCCTAAGTGCGGTGGACGCGTGGGGCCTCTTACTTGCAGATAGGAAGCCGACGGTGAGAGAAAATTTTGAGACTAGAATGATAATCTCTCTTACACCGCTTAGGGGTTCGGGGACGGGCCCGAGTGGATGGCCCTCTTAGAGCAATTACGAAGCTCTCCAGCTGCTCGTCAGCACGGTTTGGACGGGAGCCCTCCTCAGGTTCTCAATCTCTCTCTCTCTTCTTTCACTCTCTCCATGCTATTGGAATAAGATACTGATGTCCCTCCTCCGTGGATGCCCTTTCGGAAGGATTTGCTGGTCGCTAAAGGGTGGTGTGAGGAGAATTAGAGGGCAGATGCCCGTAGGTTAGTACACATCCACAGGCTCACAGACAAGCACGGGCTTCCACGTGGACGGGGTCACGCTTTTGGAAGTTGGAGGAAGATAGAGAGAGAGAAAGAGAGAGAAGGAATAACTCGACTCGAGAGAAATGGAATGACCCGTGCGACCGGCATGTCCTCGGGACCACGCACTCAGGGGTACCCTCCTTCTCAAAGTTTTCTCTCTCTTCCTCTCTCCTCTCCCAAATGGACTAGGGGCTCAAATAATAAGGCAAGATAAGAATAAACTAGCCTCAATTCTTCCCAGCCTTTGGAGTATTGGAGCTTCCAAAGAAAGGGGCCTTTTAGAGCAATTTTCTGGACCTTTTTACAAATTACATAGAGGATTCACCAAACAGGGGATGATTCACCAAACAGGGGATGAACACTCAAAAACCAAGCTTAATTACAATTAAATAAATTTAAAACAAATCCAAAATAAGGTGCAAATGACCAAAATGTCCTTGCGATATTTTGCTTGAATGACAAGACCATCCTTGCATGCAGGCTGCTCTACGATGGGAAGTCCTTGGAAGCTGATCCTACAACTTGCAGCAAATGTTCAGCTTTTTTAGCAACATATCTTCGTTCTTCTTTCTACTGCGAGCATTTTGACGCCCTTCAATCATGTTGTGGTTCCTTCTTACTCGAAGTAAAAGTTCAGCCAATTTTGTGAACTTTCTTTGTCGATGCATCTCTGAGCTACGTAGTTTTAGTCCTGCCTCTGCTTGCAAGCCAGAGAGGAGGTTGTCGCAGTCGTTTTACACCAAGTTGGGGCAGATTTGGTGCAGATTCGCATCTTCGCCTATTTTGGAAGGTTATCGGAGAACGGATTCCGGCAATCGACTGGATTTGCTTCTTTGGTGACCTGAGGACTTGCATTGATTGAACAAGGGATTGAATGAAAGATTCATATCAGAATGTAGCTCTGTTGCGAGGTGGTTCTTTTGAACTCTTCTTCGTGTCAATCCATGGCCTGAATTTTGGGTTATGCTTCACAGAATCTGGAGCCTGCTGGACCTTTTTCTTTTTTCCTGGTTTCTCCGGTTGCTTTCCTCTTCAGAGCAAAAGGGGTTCCTCATCATGCCACAGTGAGTGCCTTAGGTAAAAATGACAGAGCTGGCGTGATTTGGAACATCTCAACATTTGAGCTCTATCCAATTTCAGGGGAAGGCACCATGGGCTGGAGAAGTTGCTGTCGGAAAAGGTTATTGCAGTCCCCATTTCCGGGGCTGGTTTGGTGAAGCCACATCGCACTATGGTAAAACCAATGAGTTGCGAGGCCACATGAGCATAGACCCTTCTATAGGGATTTGATTGAGCCGAAATTTGGCCCTCAGGGGTTTTTTGACGTTCTAAGCACAATGGTGATGGTCCGGTGCCGTGTTGTAGCCTCTATCATGGGGCTATAGTGGAGGGTCCTTCTTTGGTGCTAGGGCACTGCACCCAGGTCACTAGGTTGGAGGCTTTATTTTTTGGTACATTCCTGGCCTGCGGGTATTTCGTGAACCCGCGAGACCAGTCTGTCGCTGGCTCTCTACTTATGTGCATGGGCTCATGGAGGTATGTCAAAAATGATGTATAACAAATTTCCCCACCGGATGTTGCACTTCGAGAGAAGAGAGAAGTGCAACATTTAGAAAAATTTAACGTTGTAGCTCCTCTGATGAATCCTTGCCACTACATTTTTATTGTCTCTCAATCATATATGTTTTTTCTTGATCACTAGCACAGCGCAATCCTTGAGGGGTAAACCTTGCTGAGCTTGTCCCTTGACCCGGGAGAGATCAAAGTGGTTTCCAGTGGTCTGGTGCCTTATTGAGGGGCTTTCTCCGAGTTCTGCCACAATCTGTTTTCCTTTTTGGGAGATCACGCTGATATTCTGCTGCCGGTGGGCATACAACTTCTCAACGTGAACTTTCGATTTTCCAGCCAGTGGGGGCCCTTCTTGTGAGCTTTATCCCATTCTGGCCAGGGAGGTTCTGACGTTCCAGTTGGTGGTGGCCCTTCTTGTGAGCTTTATCTCTATCCAAATAGAAGTGCCAAGAGCAAACAAGGTATATCTTGGCTTATGTCCTATAGGTCCAATTGGGGTCTCCCGAATTACCCAGACATAAAAGGAGGACGGCCTTCAAGGCGGTCCCATTTTAGGGGACTTCACCCTGGATGCTTGAAGATTGATGGAGGAAGAAAAGGCAAGCAAGCTACCTCTTTCGCTTACGTCCTACAGGCCTGGCTGGGGGTTTCTCGGCACGTCCTGATTGTCCAGGCTTGATAGGAGGATCGCCTTTGAGGCGGTCCCATTTTAGGGGACTTCACCCTGGCTGCAAGAGCTTGATGGAAGAGAAGAGGAGGAGGTGATTTTTTTTTGTTGTGGCAGCACTAAGGCCCTAGATAAAAGGGTGGCACCGGAGCGCTAAGGCTCCGGTGCCAAAAATAAGATGGTGACAATAAGGGCCGGGATAAAAGGGTGGTGCCGAAAATAAGAAGGTGGCACTAAGGCCCGGGATAAAAGGGTGGCACCAGAGCACTAAGGCTTTGGTGCCGAAAATAAGAAGGCGACACTAAGGCCCAGGATAAGAGGGTGGCATCAGAGCACTAAGACTCCGGCGTTGAAAATAAGAAGGAGACACTAAGGCCTGGGATAAAAAAAAGGAGGCACTGGGGCCAAAGTTTCTTTTTTTGGAAGGCACTAGGGCTAGAGTTTTATTTTTTTAGGCACAGGGGCCGGAGTCGTTTTTTTTGGAAGGCACAGGGGCCGGAGGCACTAGGGCTGGCGTTTTTTTTTTGGAAGGCACTGGGGCCAGAGTTTCGTTTTGTTTTTTTGAAAGGACCACACTGGGCCTAGAGTGTTTTTTTTTTTGGACGGCGCTAGGGCCGGAGTGAGGAGATTTGGCCCGATGGTCGGCAGTAGGAGGTTCGATCCAAGCGCCCATTGCGGGTTCTCACAATGACTGTGGGGATATGGTGCCAATAGGTTGGTTTTCACCATATTCGTTGTTGGGGTGCTTTTACTTGAGATTTCGAGGTCACGTCCACCCATTAGTTTCCGCTTTTACCCATGGCACCCTTTGCGGGTTTTTTCCATGGCCAGATTTTATTTTTTTTAGGACTCTTTTACTTATGGCTTCGTGGCCATGCCCGCCTGTCATTTTTACTCATGGTGCCCTTTGTGGGTTTTCACCATGCCCCTGTTTTTTTTTTTTTTTATGGGTGATTTTACTCATAGCCCCTCTTTTTTTTGGGCTATGTTCGCCTGAAGCTCTTTTTCTTTTACTCGTGATGATCGTCATCATGCCCGCCTTCTCTTTTTTTTTTTTTTCGGGGAGAAAGAGTCCACCAATATGGTGAACCTTGACAGAGGAGTCTTGAGAGTCTTGAGAGTGTGGCCCTAGCCCAAGTTGATTGTAGCGGCTGGGCACCTAGGCAGGCTGTCGTTTTGCCTTGTGGGGCGTTGCCCCAAAGAGTAGCTTTATGGTGCCCACGCAGTTTGTGCCTGCATAGGGTCGATGATGGAGGTGTCTACGGGAGGTGTCGGATGGTGCCCACGGTGGTAGGAGGAAGAGGCACACGCGGGGGGTGGAATGAAGAGGCACTCGTAGGGTGTGTGGAGATGGCACCCGTAGAGGGTAGAATGAAGAGGCACTCGTGGGGGGGTGGAATGAAAAGGCACCCACGAGGCATGGAATGAAAAGGCACCCATGGGGCATGGAATGAAGAGGCACTTACGGGGGGTGTGGAGATGGCACCTGCGGCGGGTGGAATGAAGACGCAACCACAAGGGAGTGGAATGAAGAGGCACCCGTGGGGGTGGAATGAAGAGGTACCATGGGGGGTGGAATGAAGAGGCACTCGCGGTGGAGTGGAATGAAGAGATACCCGCAGGGGGTTGAATGAAGAGGCACCCGTGGGGAGGGGGGGGGGGGGGGGGGGGGGGGTGGAATTGAGAGGCACTTGTGGGGTTTGGAATGAAAAGGCACTCGCGGGGGTTGGAATGAAGAGGCACCCAAGGGGGGTGGAATGAAGAGGCACCCGCGGGAGGGGTGGAATGAAGAGGTACCCCGCAGGGGGTGGAATGAAGAGGCACCTACAGGGGGTGGAATGAAGAGGCACCCACGGGGGGTGAAATGAATAACTGCCTGGAAGGGGGGGGAAAGTGGCGACAGGCCCTGAGGGGGTGAAGTTTGTAGAGGTAGCGCTAGGCTGATGAGGCGCCTACGTACTGGGCGAGGTTGGATGGAGAACGCCACGTGGGGGAGGTTGGTGCAAGATCCGCTTGAGTGATCCGTTGATAACGCCAGGCTGGTAGTGTGGCATGCAAGATTGGACCGTGACGCTTAGTGAATAGTGCCTGGTAGGTGAGGTGTGAGGGAGTTTAATTGTCGTGGTCAACAAGGCACCATTGTGGTGGCACGTGGCCGAGCAACTGGGCGGCAGGTGCTCGGGAAGCAGCAAGCTTTGGTGAGCCTAGGCCTTTAAAAAGGGGGCCAGGTAGAAGAGCATGAGGGCAGCTTTTCCCGTTCATGATGAAGTTCCCTTTTTTTATGCTCCTTTATGTGGAGCCAGTACGGAGACTTCGTTTTCTTTGAAGATCTTGGCAGGTGAGCGATGCTCGTTGTGGGGGCAAATTGCTTGACACCGACCTTTGGGGTGCGCGTGGGCGTTGGGTGTCTTTGTGAAGACATTTGCAGCGAAGGTGACGATGGACCCATGACAGAGGGTGAGCTTGTTGCTTCGAAGCTCCTCTATTTGTACAGGACCCATGGCATGAGGCTCGTGGCCATGTATGACGAGATGGGGGCCATCTGTCGCTATTGGTGGGGGCGGTGCGTCTAGGCCTGGCGCATGCATTGCTCCCACCAAGGAGCGCATGACTCTTCACCTTCTTCATCGAACGAAAGGGGAGTGCCCCCCCCCCTCTGGTTCTTGGAAGGCAGGAAACCCACTTCAGAATGGGAATACTTCCTCATAGCTACTGTTTATTGTAACTGCGATTCTGTAAACCTTTACATTCATGAAAGAAATTTCCTTTTTGAGCTAGTCGTTTGTGGTTTCCTTACACGCCTTTGTTTGCCGCTTCTTTTTCTCTCCTCCTTTTTGTAGGCCAGTGCAGTCCTTTTCTCTCATCCATCCCTCGGGGAATGCACCATTGTTGATTTTAGCAAGACGTCTTTGTTTTTTTTTTTTTTTCTCCCTTTTTTTTTTTTTGGAGGGGGAGACCGTAAGGGTTTCCCAAACCTAGTTGTGACAAGGAGCAGGGTTTGCTTGCCAGCAAAGTATAGTAGTGTAAAGGAATGCCCCGGACACTCTAAGTGGGTCCTGGCTATAGGCAGGCGGAGTGGAGTTAGGCTGCATGCATGAGCTCGACGGCGTTTGGACAACGATAAGCGAATCGTTCCTGGCAAGCCACATCAGGCATGTAGCAATTAATGCCGAGCGGGAGAGGCGGCGTCGAAGTTGTACGACGATTCGATTACTTGCCCTTAGAGCTTCCTCGGGACTCAGCATAATCTTTCGCATGTGTGGCACGTCGTTTGGCATGTTGTTCATATGATCGTACCTTCACGGCACGTGGCGTTGGCTCGTGCGATGCTTCAGTTTGCATGCTAGCGGCGCCTCGATTCTTGGCCTCCGATATTTCGCTTCGCGTGTCATCGATGCTCTTTTGTGATTTGGGGGGGGGGGAGGGGGGGTTGCCCGTTGATTGACCCTCCTATTGTCGGACATTTTAAAAGGAGGGGTGTCTGCTTTTTGTTCCTATACAGAGTCTGGATTCCTAGTAAAAGCAAACACCCTTAACACCTTTTTCTTAGGCCTCCTTTCCGGCATTCGCCTCTTCTAGAAGTAGTACTTTGCAAGCAAGGCCCGTGGCTGGCAAGAGTCTGCCTCCTTCTCCACCAGGTAATGTTGTCTGCTTGGGTCTGGGTCATGTGGCTGCCTCGCCATTTATGGCCTGACCCTTTCGCTTTTTCTTTTGTACAGCGAAGCGCATGAAGGCAGAGGTCCTTTACTTGGCGTCACAACTGTTTGACATCGACAGTAAGTACGAGGTGGGCTAGCCCTCATTTGGGCCTCTCGAGTCTCCACCTGCTGGGGGTGGGAGGGGAGCTCCCAGCATGCGTCCTCCTGTTTCCTTGAGTTCCCCGTTTTCACCTTTATCGGGGTAGGGTTCTAGGGCGCTGACCATAAAGCGCATGCTCCAAGCAGAGCTCCAATGGCTAAAGGAATGCCCACTCTCTGACCTTCAGGACGAGATAGAGAGTGTCGAGGCTCGTGCAGCCAATTTGCAAGCAACGGATCCTGATGCGGTGGCCCTCAGCCATTTAAGAACGCTAATATGAATTCTCTCGGATTGGGGAGCGGATGCTCAATTGCACGAGACCTTGGTACGGGCAACCCATGAGGCACGCCTGACATCTTTGAGGGTGAGATTGGCTACACAGGAAGCCCTTGCAAGGGGGTATGAGGAGAAGAGGGAGAGGGTTGCCTCACGACATGCCCAGCTTGTGAGCGAGGAGGCAGAGGTGTGCTGCAAAATCCGGGCTTCCAAAGACGAAATCATCCGGCATCAAACCCGCCTAGCTAACCTTGTCCCGAGCTGCCAATGCTACCGGGAGGTGATGGCCGTGCACTATCGTATTTTGGAGGAGCTGAATTCGGAGGCAATGTGGTTGCTGCTAACTCCGATTTCGTTGCCTTGGATATCACTCGTGGCGAGGAGGAGGTGTGAATCGTCCTGGGGGAGGTAGAAGCGCTAAAGATGAGGATGCAGGAGGCGCTCGACCGCTTTTAACACTCCCTCCTCTTATTGTAAACGGGTCGCCGCTCGCTTAGATTTTGTAACCTCTTTTGAATATGAATAAGACAATGAATTTTCTTATTCTTTCTATTTGATGCGTCCGAGGTTTCTACTTTCCGCGCCATTTACTTTGGATTTCAAGTCCCCCCCCCGCACCGTCAGGACGGGATAGAGAGCGTCAAGGCCTGTGCAGCCAGTTTGCAAGCTGCGGATCCTGATGCGGTGGCCCTCAGCCATTTAAGAACGCTTATATGAAATCTCTAGGATTGGGGAGTGGATACTCAATTGCGCGAGACCTTGGTAC